>NC_092144.1:29053671-29356026 GCF_043159975.1 Macaca nemestrina
GAAGACTATAGGGCCAAAGGAAATATCCTCCGATAACAAAGAAAAAGAATCTTTCTGAGAAACGTCTTTGTGTTCTGTGAAATCATCTCACAGAGTTACAGCTTTCCCCTCAAGAAGCCTTTCGCTAAGACAGTTCTTGTTGAATTGGCAAAGTGATATTTGGAAGCCCATAGAGGGCTATGGTGAAAAAGGAAATATCCTCAGATAAATCTGGAAAGAAGCTTTCTGAGAAACTGCTGAGTGTTCTGTTAATTCATCTCACAGAGTTACATCTGTATTTCGTGGATCTCTTTGCTAGCCTTATTTCTGTGGAATCTGAGAACAGATATTTCGGATCCCATTGAAGACTATAGGGCCAAAGGAAATATCCTCCGATAACAAAGAGAAAGAAGTTTTCCGAGAAACTTCTTTGTGTTCTGTGAAATCATCTCACAGAGTTACAGCTTTCCCCTCAAGAAGCCTTTCGCTAAGACAGTTCTTGTGGAATTGGCAAAGTGATATTTGGAAGCCCATAGAGGGCTATGGTGAAAAAGGAAATATCCTCAGATGAAATCTGGAAAGAAGCTTTCTGAGAAACTTCTCTGTGATGTGTGACTTCCACTCACAGAGTTACATCTGTATTTTGTGGATCTCTTTCTAGCCGTATTTCTGAGGAATCTGAGAACAGATATTTCGGATCCCTTTGAAGACTATACAGCCAAAGGAAATATCCTCCGATAACAAAGAGAAAGAAGCTTTCTGAGAAACTTCTTTGTGTTCTGTGAAATCATCTCACAGAGTTACAGCGTTCCCCTCAAGAAGCCTTTCACTGAGACAGTTCTTGTGGAATTGGCAAAGTGATATTTGGAAGCCCATAGAGGGCTATGGTGAAAAAGGAAATATCCTCAGATGAAATCTGGAAAGAAGCTTTCTGAGAAACTGCTGAGTGTTCTGTTAATTCATCTCACAGAGTTACATCTGTAATTTGTGGATCTCTTTGCTAGCCTTATTTCTGTGGAATCTGAGAACAGATATTTCGGATCCCATTGAAGACTATAGGGCCAAAGGAAATATCCTCCGATAACAAAGAGAAAGAAGCTTTCTGAGAAACTTCTTTGTGTTCTGTCAAATCATCTCACAGAGTTACAGCTTTCCCCTCAAGAAGCCTTTCGCTAAGACAGTTCTTGTGGAATTGGCAAAGTGATATTTGGAAGCCCATAGAGGGCTATGGTGAAAAAGGAAATATCCTCAGATGAAATCTGGAAAGAAGCTTTCTGAGAAACTGCTTAGTGTTCTGTTAATTCATCTCACAGAGTTACATCCGTATTTCGTGGATCTCTTTGCTAGCCTTATTTCTGTGGAATCTGAAAACAGATATTTCGGATCCCATTGAAGACTATAGGGCCAAAGGAAATATCCTCCGAAAACAAAGAGAAAGAAGCTTTCTGAGAAACTTCTTTGTGTTCTCTGAAATCATCTCACAGAGTTACAGCTTTCCCCTCAAGAAGCCTTTCGGTAAGACAGTTCTTGTGGAATTGGCAAAGTGATATTTGGAAGCCCATAGAGGGCTATGGCGAAAAAGGAAATATCCTCAGATGAAATCTGGAAAGAAGCTTTCTGAGAAACTGCTGAGTGTTCTGTTAATTCATCTCACAGAGTTACATTTGTATTTCGTGGATCTCTTTGCTAGCCTTATTTCTGTGGAATCTGAGAACAGATATTTCGGATCCCATTGAAGACTATAGGGCCAAAGGAAATATCCTCCGATAACAAAGAGAAAGAAGTTTTCCGAGAAACTTCTTTGTGTTCTGTGAAATCATCTCACAGAGTTACAGCTTTCCCCTCAAGAAGCCTTTCGCTAAGACAGTTCTTGTGGAATTGGAAAAGTGATATTTGGAAGCCCATACAGGGCTATGGTGAAAAAGGAAATATCCTCAGATGAAATCTGGAAAGAAGCTTTCTGAGAAACTGCTCTGTGATGTGTGACTTCCACTCACAGAGTTACATATGTATTTCGTGGATCTCTTTGCTAGCCTTATTTCTGTGATATCTGAGAACAGATATTTCGGATCCCATTGAAGACTATAGGGCCAAAGGAAATATCCTCCGATAACAAAGAGAAAGAAGCTTTCTGAGAAACTTCTTTGTGTTCTGTGAAATCATCTCACAGAGTTACAGCTTTCCCCTCAAGAAGCCTTTCGCTAAGACAGTTCTTGTGGAATTGGAAAAGTGATATTTGGAAGCCCATAGAGGGCTATGGTGAAAAGGGAAATATCCTCAGATGAAATCTGAAAAGAAGCTTTCTGAGAAACTGCTGAGTGTTCTGTTAATTCATCTCACAGAGTTACATCCGTATTTCGTGGATCTCTTTGCTAGCCTTATTTCTGTGGAATCTGAGAACAGATATTTCGGATCCCATTGAAGACTATAGGGCCAAAGGAAATATCCTCCGATAACAAAGAGAAAGACTTTCTGAGAAACTTCTTTGTGTTCTGTGAAATCATCTCACAGAGTTACAGCTTTCCCCTCAAGAAGCCTTTCGCTAAGACAGTTCTTGTGGAATTGGCAAAGTGATATTTGGAAGCCCATAGAGGGCTATGGTGAAAAAGGAAATATCCTCAGATGAAATCTGGAAAGAAGCTTTCTGAGAAACTTCTCTGTGATGTGTGACTTCCACTCACAGAGTTACATCTGTATTTCGTGGATCTCTTTCTAGCCTTATTTCTGTGGAATCTGAGAACAGATATTTCGGATCCCTTTGAAGACTATACGGCCAAAGGAAATATCCTCCGATAACAAAGAGAAAGAAGCTTTCTGAGAAACTTCTTTGTGTTCTGTGAAATCATCTCACAGAGTTACATCTTTCCCCTCAAGAAGCCTTTCGCTAAGACAGTTCTTGTGCAATTGGCAAAGTGATATTTGGAAGCTAATAAAGGGCTAGGTGAAAAAGGAAATATCCTCATCTGAAATCTGGAAAGAAGCTTTCTGAGAAACTGCTTAGTGTTCTGTTAATTCATCTCGCAGAGTTACATCTGTATTTCGTGGATCACTTTGCTTGCCTTATTTCTGTGAAATCTGAGAACAGATATTTCGGATCCCATTGAAGACTATAGGGCCAAAGGAAATATCCTCCGATAACAAAGAGAAAGAAGCTTTCTGAGAAACTTCTTTGTGTTCTGTGAAATCATCTCACAGAGTTACAGCTTTCCCCTCAAGAAGCCTTTCGCTCAGACAGTTCTTGTGGAATTGGCAAAGTGATATTTGGAAGCCCATAGAGGGCTAGGGTGAAAAGGGAAATATCCTCAGATGAAATCTGGAAAGAAGCTTTCTGATAAACTGCTGAGTGTTCTGTTAATTCATCTCACAGAGTTACATCTGTATTTCGTGGATCTCTTTGCTAGCCTTATTTCTGTGGAATCTGAGAAGAGATATTTCGGATCCCATTGAAGACAATAGGGCCAAAGGAAATATCCTCCGATAACAAAGAGAAAGAAGCTTTCTGAGAAACTTCTTTGTGTTCTGTAAAATCATCTCACAGAGTTACAGCTTTCCCCTCAAGAAGCCTTTCGCTAAGACAGTTCTTGTGGAATTGGCAAAGTGATATTTGGAAGCCCATAGAGGGCTATGGTGTAAAAGGAAATATCCTCAGATGAAATCTGGAAAGAAGCTTTCTGAGAAACTTCTCTGTGATGTGTGACTTCCACTCACAGAGTTACATCTGTATTTCGTGGATCTCTTTCTAGCCGTATTTCTGAGGAATCTGAGAACAGATATTTCGGATCCCTTTGAAGACTATACAGCCAAAGGAAATATCCTCCGATAACAATGAGAAAGAAGCTTTCTGAGAAACTTCTTTGTGTTCTTTGAAATCATCTCACAGAGTTACAGCTTTCCCCTCAAGAAGCCTTTTGCTGAGAGAGTTCTTGTGGAATTGGCAAAGTGATATTTGGAAGCCCATAGAGGGCTATGGTGAAAAAGGAAATATCCTCAGATGAAATCTGGAAAGAAGGTTTCTGAGAAACTGCTGAGTGTTCTGTTAATTCATCTCACAGAGTTACATCTGTATTTTGTGGATCTCTTTGCTAGCCTTATTTCTGTGGAATCTGAGAACAGATATTTCAGATCCCGTTGAAGCCTATACGGCCAAAGGAAATATCCTCCGATAACAAAGAGAAAGAAGCTTTCTGAGAAACTTCTTTGTGTTCTGTGAAATCATCTCACAGAGTTACAGCTTTCCCCTCAAGAAGCCTTTCGCTAAGACAGTTCTTGTGGAATTGGCAAAGTGATATTTGGAAGCCCATTGAGGGCTATGGTGAAAGAGGAAATATCCTCAGATGATATCTGGAAAGAAGCTTTCTGAGAAACTGCTTAGTGTTCTCTTAATTCATCTCACAGAGTTACATCTGTATTTCGTGGATCTCTTTGCTAGCCTTATTTCTGTGGAATCTGAGAACAGATATTTCGGATCCCATTGAAGACAATAGGGCCAAAGGAAATATCCTCCGATAACAAAGAGAAAGAAGCTTTCTGAGAAACTTCTTTGTGTTCTGTGAAATCATCTCACAGAGTTACAGCTTTCCCCTCAAGAAGCCTTCGCTAAGACAGTTCTTGTGGAATTGGCAAAGTGATATTTGGAAGCCCATAGAGGGCTATGGTGAAAAAGGAAATATCCTCAGATGAAATCTGGAAAGAAGCTTTCTGAGAAACTGCTGAGTGTTCTGTTAATTCATCTCACAGAGTTACATCTGTATTTCGTGGATCTCTTTGCTAGCCTTATTTCTGTGGAATCTGAGTACAGATATTTCGGATCCCATTGAAGACTATAGGGCCAAAGGAAATATCCTCCGATAACAAAGAGAAAGAAGTTTTCCGAGAAACTTCTTTGTGTTCTGTGAAATCATCTCACAGAGTTACAGCTTTCCCCTCAAGAAGCCTTTCTCTAAGACAGTTCTTGTGGAATTGGCAAAGTGATATTTGGAAGCCCATAGAGGGCTATGGTGAAAAAGGAAATATCCTCAGATGAAATCTGGAAAGAAGCTTTCTGAGAAACTTCTCTGTGATGTGTTACTTCCACTCACAGAGTTACATCTGTATTTCGTGGATCTCTTTGCTAGCCTTATTTCTGTGGAATCTGAGAACAGATATTTCGGATCCCATTGAAGACTATAGGGGCAAAGGAAATATCCTCCGATAACAAAGAGAAAGAAGCTTTCTGAGAAACTTCTTTGTGTTCTGTGAAATCATCTCACAGAGTTACAGCTTTCCCCTCAAGAAGCCTTTCGCTGAGACAGTTCTTGTGGAATTGGCAAAGTGATATTTGGAAGCCCATAGAGGGCTACGGTGAAAAAGGAAATATCCTCAGATGAAATCTGGAAAGAAGCTTTCTGAGAAACTTCTCTGTGATGTGTGACTTCCACTCACAGAGTTACATCTGTATTTCGTGGATCTCTTTCTAGCCGTATTTCTGAGGAATCTGTGGAATTGGCAAAGTGATATTTGGAAGCCCATTGAGGGCTTCCAAAGATATTTCGGATCCCTTTGAAGACTATAAAGCCAAAGGAAATATCCTCCGATAACAAAGAGAAAGAAGCTTTCTGAGAAACTTCTTTGTGTTCTGTGAAATCATCTCACAGAGTTACAGCTTTCCCCTCAAGAAGCCTTTCGCTGAGACAGTTCTTGTGGAATTGGCAAAGTGATATTTGGAAGCCCATAGAGGGCTATGGTGAAAAAGGAAATATCCTTAGATGAAATCTGGAAAGAAGCTTTCTGAGAAAATGCTGAGTGTTCTGTTAATTCATCTCACAGAGTTACATCTGTAATTTGTGGATCTCTTTGCTAGCCTTATTTCTGTGGTATCTGAGAACAGATATTTCGGATCCCATTGAAGACTATAGGGCCAAAGGAAATATCCTCCGATAACAAAGAGAAAGAAGCTTTCTGAGAAACTTCTTTGTGTTCTGTAAAATCATCTCACAGAGTTACAGCTTTCCCCTCAAGAAGCCTTTCGCTCAGACAGTTCTTGTGGAATTGGCAAAGTGATATTTGGAAGCCCATAGAGGGCTATGGTGAAAAAGGAAATATCCTCAGATGATATCTGGAAAGATGCTTTCTGAGAAACTGCTTAGTGTTCTGTTAATTCATCTCACAGAGTTACATCTGTATTTCGTGGATCTCTTTGCTAGCCTTATTTCTGTGGAATCTGAGAACAGATATTTCGGATCCCATTGAAGACAATAGGGCCAAAGGAAATATCCTCCGATAACGAAGAGAAAGAAGCTTTCTGAGAAACTTCTTTGTGTTCTGTGAAATCATCTCACAGAGTTACAGCTTTCCCCTCAAGAAGCCTTTCGCTAAGACAGTTCTTGTGGAATTGGCAAAGTGATATTTGGAAGCCCATAGAGGGCTATGGTGAAAAAGGAAATATCCTCAGATGAAATCTGGAAAGAAGCTTTCCGAGAAACTGCTTAGTGTTCTGTTAATTCATCTCACAGAGTTACATCTGTATTTCGTGGATCTCTTTGCTAGCCTTATTTCTGTGGAATCTGAGAACAGATATTTCGAATCCCATTGAAGACTATAGGGCCAAAGGAAATATCCTCCGATAACAAAGAGAAAGAAGCTTTCTGAGAAACTTCTTTGTGTTCTGTGAAATCATCTCACAGAGTTACAGCTTTCCCCTCAAGAAGCCTTTCGCGAAGACAGTTCTTGTGGAATTGGCAAAGTGATATTTGGAAGCCCATAGAGGGCTATGGTGAAAAAGGAAATATCCTCAGATGAAATCTGGAAAGAAGCTTTCTGAGAAACTGCTTAGTGTTCTGTTAATTCATCTCACAGAGTTACATCCGTATTTCGTGGATCTCTTTGCTAGCCTTATTTCTGTGGAATCTGAGAACAGATATTTCGGATCCCATTGAAGACTATAGGGCCAAAGGAAATATCCTCCGATAACAAAGAGAAAGAAGCTTTCTGAGAAACTTCTTTGTGTTCTGTGAAATCATCTCACAGAGTTACAGCTTTCCCCTCAAGAAGCCTTTCGCTAAGACAGTTCTTGTGGAATTGGAAAAGTGATATTTGGAAGCCCATAGAGGGCTATGGTGAAAAGGGAAATATCCTCAGATGAAATCTGAAAAGAAGCTTTCTGAGAAACTGCTGAGTGTTCTGTTAATTCATCTCACAGAGTTACATCCGTATTTCGTGGATCTCTTTGCTAGCCTTATTTCTGTGGAATCTGAGAACAGATATTTCGGATCCCATTGAAGACTATAGGGCCAAAGGAAATATCCTCCGATAACAAAGAGAAAGACTTTCTGAGAAACTTCTTTGTGTTCTGTGAAATCATCTCACAGAGTTACAGCTTTCCCCTCAAGAAGCCTTTCGCTAAGACAGTTCTTGTGGAATTGGCAAAGTGATATTTGGAAGCCCATAGAGGGCTATGGTGAAAAAGGAAATATCCTCAGATGAAATCTGGAAAGAAGCTTTCTGAGAAACTTCTCTGTGATGTGTGACTTCCACTCACAGAGTTACATCTGTATTTCGTGGATCTCTTTCTAGCCTTATTTCTGTGGAATCTGAGAACAGATATTTCGGATCCCTTTGAAGACTATACGGCCAAAGGAAATATCCTCCGATAACAAAGAGAAAGAAGCTTTCTGAGAAACTTCTTTGTGTTCTGTGAAATCATCTCACAGAGTTACATCTTTCCCCTCAAGAAGCCTTTCGCTAAGACAGTTCTTGTGCAATTGGCAAAGTGATATTTGGAAGCTAATAAAGGGCTAGGTGAAAAAGGAAATATCCTCATCTGAAATCTGGAAAGAAGCTTTCTGAGAAACTGCTTAGTGTTCTGTTAATTCATCTCGCAGAGTTACATCTGTATTTCGTGGATCACTTTGCTTGCCTTATTTCTGTGAAATCTGAGAACAGATATTTCGGATCCCATTGAAGACTATAGGGCCAAAGGAAATATCCTCCGATAACAAAGAGAAAGAAGCTTTCTGAGAAACTTCTTTGTGTTCTGTGAAATCATCTCACAGAGTTACAGCTTTCCCCTCAAGAAGCCTTTCGCTCAGACAGTTCTTGTGGAATTGGCAAAGTGATATTTGGAAGCCCATAGAGGGCTAGGGTGAAAAGGGAAATATCCTCAGATGAAATCTGGAAAGAAGCTTTCTGATAAACTGCTGAGTGTTCTGTTAATTCATCTCACAGAGTTACATCTGTATTTCGTGGATCTCTTTGCTAGCCTTATTTCTGTGGAATCTGAGAAGAGATATTTCGGATCCCATTGAAGACAATAGGGCCAAAGGAAATATCCTCCGATAACAAAGAGAAAGAAGCTTTCTGAGAAACTTCTTTGTGTTCTGTAAAATCATCTCACAGAGTTACAGCTTTCCCCTCAAGAAGCCTTTCGCTAAGACAGTTCTTGTGGAATTGGCAAAGTGATATTTGGAAGCCCATAGAGGGCTATGGTGTAAAAGGAAATATCCTCAGATGAAATCTGGAAAGAAGCTTTCTGAGAAACTTCTCTGTGATGTGTGACTTCCACTCACAGAGTTACATCTGTATTTCGTGGATCTCTTTCTAGCCGTATTTCTGAGGAATCTGAGAACAGATATTTCGGATCCCTTTGAAGACTATACAGCCAAAGGAAATATCCTCCGATAACAATGAGAAAGAAGCTTTCTGAGAAACTTCTTTGTGTTCTTTGAAATCATCTCACAGAGTTACAGCTTTCCCCTCAAGAAGCCTTTTGCTGAGAGAGTTCTTGTGGAATTGGCAAAGTGATATTTGGAAGCCCATAGAGGGCTATGGTGAAAAAGGAAATATCCTCAGATGAAATCTGGAAAGAAGGTTTCTGAGAAACTGCTGAGTGTTCTGTTAATTCATCTCACAGAGTTACATCTGTATTTTGTGGATCTCTTTGCTAGCCTTATTTCTGTGGAATCTGAGAACAGATATTTCAGATCCCGTTGAAGCCTATACGGCCAAAGGAAATATCCTCCGATAACAAAGAGAAAGAAGCTTTCTGAGAAACTTCTTTGTGTTCTGTGAAATCATCTCACAGAGTTACAGCTTTCCCCTCAAGAAGCCTTTCGCTAAGACAGTTCTTGTGGAATTGGCAAAGTGATATTTGGAAGCCCATTGAGGGCTATGGTGAAAGAGGAAATATCCTCAGATGATATCTGGAAAGAAGCTTTCTGAGAAACTGCTTAGTGTTCTCTTAATTCATCTCACAGAGTTACATCTGTATTTCGTGGATCTCTTTGCTAGCCTTATTTCTGTGGAATCTGAGAACAGATATTTCGGATCCCATTGAAGACAATAGGGCCAAAGGAAATATCCTCCGATAACAAAGAGAAAGAAGCTTTCTGAGAAACTTCTTTGTGTTCTGTGAAATCATCTCACAGAGTTACAGCTTTCCCCTCAAGAAGCCTTCGCTAAGACAGTTCTTGTGGAATTGGCAAAGTGATATTTGGAAGCCCATAGAGGGCTATGGTGAAAAAGGAAATATCCTCAGATGAAATCTGGAAAGAAGCTTTCTGAGAAACTGCTGAGTGTTCTGTTAATTCATCTCACAGAGTTACATCTGTATTTCGTGGATCTCTTTGCTAGCCTTATTTCTGTGGAATCTGAGTACAGATATTTCGGATCCCATTGAAGACTATAGGGCCAAAGGAAATATCCTCCGATAACAAAGAGAAAGAAGTTTTCCGAGAAACTTCTTTGTGTTCTGTGAAATCATCTCACAGAGTTACAGCTTTCCCCTCAAGAAGCCTTTCTCTAAGACAGTTCTTGTGGAATTGGCAAAGTGATATTTGGAAGCCCATAGAGGGCTATGGTGAAAAAGGAAATATCCTCAGATGAAATCTGGAAAGAAGCTTTCTGAGAAACTTCTCTGTGATGTGTTACTTCCACTCACAGAGTTACATCTGTATTTCGTGGATCTCTTTGCTAGCCTTATTTCTGTGGAATCTGAGAACAGATATTTCGGATCCCATTGAAGACTATAGGGGCAAAGGAAATATCCTCCGATAACAAAGAGAAAGAAGCTTTCTGAGAAACTTCTTTGTGTTCTGTGAAATCATCTCACAGAGTTACAGCTTTCCCCTCAAGAAGCCTTTCGCTGAGACAGTTCTTGTGGAATTGGCAAAGTGATATTTGGAAGCCCATAGAGGGCTACGGTGAAAAAGGAAATATCCTCAGATGAAATCTGGAAAGAAGCTTTCTGAGAAACTTCTCTGTGATGTGTGACTTCCACTCACAGAGTTACATCTGTATTTCGTGGATCTCTTTCTAGCCGTATTTCTGAGGAATCTGTGGAATTGGCAAAGTGATATTTGGAAGCCCATTGAGGGCTTCCAAAGATATTTCGGATCCCTTTGAAGACTATAAAGCCAAAGGAAATATCCTCCGATAACAAAGAGAAAGAAGCTTTCTGAGAAACTTCTTTGTGTTCTGTGAAATCATCTCACAGAGTTACAGCTTTCCCCTCAAGAAGCCTTTCGCTGAGACAGTTCTTGTGGAATTGGCAAAGTGATATTTGGAAGCCCATAGAGGGCTATGGTGAAAAAGGAAATATCCTTAGATGAAATCTGGAAAGAAGCTTTCTGAGAAAATGCTGAGTGTTCTGTTAATTCATCTCACAGAGTTACATCTGTAATTTGTGGATCTCTTTGCTAGCCTTATTTCTGTGGTATCTGAGAACAGATATTTCGGATCCCATTGAAGACTATAGGGCCAAAGGAAATATCCTCCGATAACAAAGAGAAAGAAGCTTTCTGAGAAACTTCTTTGTGTTCTGTAAAATCATCTCACAGAGTTACAGCTTTCCCCTCAAGAAGCCTTTCGCTCAGACAGTTCTTGTGGAATTGGCAAAGTGATATTTGGAAGCCCATAGAGGGCTATGGTGAAAAAGGAAATATCCTCAGATGATATCTGGAAAGATGCTTTCTGAGAAACTGCTTAGTGTTCTGTTAATTCATCTCACAGAGTTACATCTGTATTTCGTGGATCTCTTTGCTAGCCTTATTTCTGTGGAATCTGAGAACAGATATTTCGGATCCCATTGAAGACAATAGGGCCAAAGGAAATATCCTCCGATAACGAAGAGAAAGAAGCTTTCTGAGAAACTTCTTTGTGTTCTGTGAAATCATCTCACAGAGTTACAGCTTTCCCCTCAAGAAGCCTTTCGCTAAGACAGTTCTTGTGGAATTGGCAAAGTGATATTTGGAAGCCCATAGAGGGCTATGGTGAAAAAGGAAATATCCTCAGATGAAATCTGGAAAGAAGCTTTCCGAGAAACTGCTTAGTGTTCTGTTAATTCATCTCACAGAGTTACATCTGTATTTCGTGGATCTCTTTGCTAGCCTTATTTCTGTGGAATCTGAGAACAGATATTTCGAATCCCATTGAAGACTATAGGGCCAAAGGAAATATCCTCCGATAACAAAGAGAAAGAAGCTTTCTGAGAAACTTCTTTGTGTTCTGTGAAATCATCTCACAGAGTTACAGCTTTCCCCTCAAGAAGCCTTTCGCGAAGACAGTTCTTGTGGAATTGGCAAAGTGATATTTGGAAGCCCATAGAGGGCTATGGTGAAAAAGGAAATATCCTCAGATGAAATCTGGAAAGAAGCTTTCTGAGAAACTGCTTAGTGTTCTGTTAATTCATCTCACAGAGTTACATCCGTATTTCGTGGATCTCTTTGCTAGCCTTATTTCTGTGGAATCTGAGAACAGATATTTCGGATCCCATTGAAGACTATAGGGCCAAAGGAAATATCCTCCGATAACAAAGAGAAAGAAGCTTTCTGAGAAACTTCTTTGTTTTCTCTGAAATCATCTCACAGAGTTACAGCTTTCCCCTCAAGAAGTCTTTCGCTAAGACAGTTCTTGTGGAATTGGCAAAGTGATATTTGGAAGCCCTTAGAGGGCTATGGTGAAAAAGGAAATATCTTCAGATGAAATCTGGAAAGAAGCTTTCTGAGAAACTTCTCTGTGATGTGTGACTTCCACTCACAGAGTTACATCTGTATTTCGTGGATCTCTCTCTAGCCTTATTTCTGTGGAATCTGAGAACAGATATTTCGGATCCCTTTGAAGACTATACGGCCAAAGGAAATATCCTCCGATAACAAAGAGAAAGAAGCTTTCTGAGAAACTTCTTTGTGTTCTGTGAAATCATATCACAGAGTTACAGCTTTCCCCTCAAGAAGCCTTTCGCTGAGACAGTTCTTGTGGAATTGGCATAGTGATATTTGGAAGCCCATAGAGGGCTATGGTGAAAAAGGAAATATCCTCAGATGAAATCTGGAAAGAAGCTTTCTGAGAAACTGCTTAGTGTTCTGTTAATTCATCTCACAGAATTACATCTGTATTTTGTGGATCTCTTTGCTAGCCTTATTTCTGTGAAATCTGAGAACAGATATTTCGGATCCCATTGAAGAGTATAGAGCCAAAGGAAATATCCACCGATAACAAAGAGAAAGAAGCTTTCTGAGAAACGTCTTTGTGTTCTGTGAAATCATCTCACAGAGTTACAGCTTTCCCCTCAAGAAGCCTTTCGCTAAGACAGTTCTTGTTGAATTGGCAAAGTGATATTTGGAAGCCCATAGAGGGCTATGGTGAAAAAGGAAATATCCTCAGATAAATCTGGAAAGAAGCTTTCTGAGAAACTGCTGAGTGTTCTGTTAATTCATCTCACAGAGTTACATCTGTATTTCGTGGATCTCTTTGCTAGCCTTATTTCTGTGGAATCTGAGAACAGATATTTCGGATCCCATTGAAGACTATAGGGCCAAAGGAAATATCCTCCGATAACAAAGAGAAAGAAGTTTTCCGAGAAACTTCTTTGTGTTCTGTGAAATCATCTCACAGAGTTACAGCTTTCCCCTCAAGAAGCCTTTCTCTAAGACAGTTCTTGTGGAATTGGCAAACTGATATTTGGAAGCCCATAGAGGGCTATGGTGAAAAAGGAAATATCCTCAGATGAAATCTGGAAAGAAGCTTTCTGAGAAACTTCTCTGTGATGTGTGACTTCCACTCACAGAGTTACATCTGTATTTTGTGGATCTCTTTCTAGCCGTATTTCTGAGGAATCTGAGAACAGATATTTCGGATCCCTTTGAAGACTATACAGCCAAAGGAAATATCCTCCGATAACAAAGAGAAAGAAGCTTTCTGAGAAACTTCTTTGTGTTCTGTGAAATCATCTCACAGAGTTACAGCGTTCCCCTCAAGAAGCCTTTCACTGAGACAGTTCTTGTGGAATTGGCAAAGTGATATTTGGAAGCCCATAGAGGGCTATGGTGAAAAAGGAAATATCCTCAGATGAAATCTGGAAAGAAGCTTTCTGAGAAACTGCTGAGTGTTCTGTTAATTCATCTCACAGAGTTACATCTGTAATTTGTGGATCTCTTTGCTAGCCTTATTTCTGTGGGATCTGAGAACAGATATTTCGGATCCCATTGAAGACTATAGGGCCAAAGGAAATATCCTCCGATAACAAAGAGAAAGAAGCTTTCTGAGAAACTTCTTTGTGTTCTGTGAAATCATATCACAGAGTTACAGCTTTCCCCTCAAGAAGCCTTTCGCTGAGACAGTTCTTGTGGAATTGGCATAGTGATATTTGGAAGCCCATAGAGGGCTATGGTGAAAAAGGAAATATCCTCAGATGAAATCTGGAAAGAAGCTTTCTGAGAAACTGCTTAGTGTTCTGTTAATTCATCTCACAGAATTACATCTGTATTTTGTGGATCTCTTTGCTAGCCTTATTTCTGTGAAATCTGAGAACAGATATTTCGGATCCCATTGAAGAGTATAGAGCCAAAGGAAATATCCTCCGATAACAAAGAGAAAGAAGCTTTCTGAGAAACGTCTTTGTGTTCTGTGAAATCATCTCACAGAGTTACAGCTTTCCCCTCAAGAAGCCTTTCGCTAAGACAGTTCTTGTTGAATTGGCAAAGTGATATTTGGAAGCCCATAGAGGGCTATGGTGAAAAAGGAAATATCCTCAGATAAATCTGGAAAGAAGCTTTCTGAGAAACTGCTGAGTGTTCTGTTAATTCATCTCACAGAGTTACATCTGTATTTCGTGGATCTCTTTGCTAGCCTTATTTCTGTGGAATCTGAGAACAGATATTTCGGATCCCATTGAAGACTATAGGGCCAAAGGAAATATCCTCCGATAACAAAGAGAAAGAAGTTTTCCGAGAAACTTCTTTGTGTTCTGTGAAATCATCTCACAGAGTTACAGCTTTCCCCTCAAGAAGCCTTTCGCTAAGACAGTTCTTGTGCAATTGGCAAAGTGATATTTGGAAGCCCATAGAGGGCTATGGTGAAAAAGGAAATATCCTCAGATGAAATCTGGAAAGAAGCTTTCTGAGAAACTTCTCTGTGATGTGTGACTTCCACTCACAGAGTTACATCTGTATTCTGTGGATCTCTTTCTAGCCGTATTTCTGAGGAATCTGAGAACAGATATTTCGGATCCCTTTGAAGACTATACAGCCAAAGGAAATATCCTCCGATAACAAAGAGAAAGAAGCTTTCTGAGAAACTTCTTTGTGTTCTGTGAAATCATCTCACAGAGTTACAGCGTTCCCCTCAAGAAGCCTTTCACTGAGACAGTTCTTGTGGAATTGGCAAAGTGATATTTGGAAGCCCATAGAGGGCTATGGTGAAAAAGGAAATATCCTCAGATGAAATCTGGAAAGAAGCTTTCTGAGAAACTGCTGAGTGTTCTGTTAATTCATCTCACAGAGTTACATCTGTAATTTGTGGATCTCTTTGCTAGCCTTATTTCTGTGGAATCTGAGAACAGATATTTCGGATCCCATTGAAGACTATAGGGCCAAAGGAAATATCCTCCGATAACAAAGAGAAAGAAGCTTTCTGAGAAACTTCTTTGTGTTCTGTCAAATCATCTCACAGAGTTACAGCTTTCCCCTCAAGAAGCCTTTCGCTAAGACAGTTCTTGTGGAATTGGCAAAGTGATATTTGGAAGCCCATAGAGGGCTATGGTGAAAAAGGAAATATCCTCAGATGAAATCTGGAAAGAAGCTTTCTGAGAAACTGCTTAGTGTTCTGTTAATTCATCTCACAGAGTTACATCCGTATTTCGTGGATCTCTTTGCTAGCCTTATTTCTGTGGAATCTGAGAACAGATATTTCGGATCCCATTGAAGACTATAGGGCCAAAGGAAATATCCTCCGAAAACAAAGAGAAAGAAGCTTTCTGAGAAACTTCTTTGTGTTCTCTGAAATCATCTCAGAGAGTTACAGCTTTCCCCTCAAGAAGCCTTTCGGTAAGACAGTTCTTGTGGAATTGGCAAAGTGATATTTGGAAGCCCATAGAGGGCTATGGCGAAAAAGGAAATATCCTCAGATGAAATCTGGAAAGAAGCTTTCTGAGAAACTGCTGAGTGTTCTGTTAATTCATCTCACAGAGTTACATTTGTATTTCGTGGATCTCTTTGCTAGCCTTATTTCTGTGGAATCTGAGAACAGATATTTCGGATCCCATTGAAGACTATAGGGCCAAAGGAAATATCCTCCGATAACAAAGAGAAAGAAGTTTTCCGAGAAACTTCTTTGTGTTCTGTGAAATCATCTCACAGAGTTACAGCTTTCCCCTCAAGAAGCCTTTCGCTAAGACAGTTCTTGTGGAATTGGAAAAGTGATATTTGGAAGCCCATACAGGGCTATGGTGAAAAAGGAAATATCCTCAGATGAAATCTGGAAAGAAGCTTTCTGAGAAACTGCTCTGTGATGTGTGACTTCCACTCACAGAGTTACATATGTATTTCGTGGATCTCTTTGCTAGCCTTATTTCTGTGATATCTGAGAACAGATATTTCGGATCCCATTGAAGACTATAGGGCCAAAGGAAGTATCCTCCGATAACAAAGAGAAAGAAGCTTTCTGAGAAACTTCTTTGTGTTCTGTGAAATCATCTCACAGAGTTACAGCTTTCCCCTCAAGAAGCCTTTCGCTAAGACAGTTCTTGTGGAATTGGAAAAGTGATATTTGGAAGCCCATAGAGGGCTATGGTGAAAAGGGAAATATCCTCAGATGAAATCTGAAAAGAAGCTTTCTGAGAAACTGCTGAGTGTTCTGTTAATTCATCTCACAGAGTTACATCCGTATTTCGTGGATCTCTTTGCTAGCCTTATTTCTGTGGAATCTGAGAACAGATATTTCGGATCCCATTGAAGACTATAGGGCCAAAGGAAATATCCTCCGATAACAAAGAGAAAGACTTTCTGAGAAACTTCTTTGTGTTCTGTGAAATCATCTCACAGAGTTACAGCTTTCCCCTCAAGAAGCCTTTCGCTAAGACAGTTCTTGTGGAATTGGCAAAGTGATATTTGGAAGCCCATAGAGGGCTATGGTGAAAAAGGAAATATCCTCAGATGAAATCTGGAAAGAAGCTTTCTGAGAAACTTCTCTGTGATGTGTGACTTCCACTCACAGAGTTACATCTGTATTTCGTGGATCTCTTTCTAGCCTTATTTCTGTGGAATCTGAGAACAGATATTTCGGATCCCTTTGAAGACTATACGGCCAAAGGAAATATCCTCCGATAACAAAGAGAAAGAAGCTTTCTGAGAAACTTCTTTGTGTTCTGTGAAATCATATCACAGAGTTACAGCTTTCCCCTCAAGAAGCCTTTCGCTGAGACAGTTCTTGTGGAATTGGCATAGTGATATTTGGAAGCCCATAGAGGGCTATGGTGAAAAAGGAAATATCCTCAGATGAAATCTGGAAAGAAGCTTTCTGAGAAACTGCTTAGTGTTCTGTTAATTCATCTCACAGAGTTACATCTGTATTTTGTGGATCTCTTTGCTAGCCTTATTTCTGTGAAATCTGAGAACAGATATTTCGGATCCCATTGAAGACTATAGGGCCAAAGGAAATATCCTCCGATAACAAAGAAAAAGAAGCTTTCTGAGAAACGTCTTTGTGTTCTGTGAAATCATCTCACAGAGTTACAGCTTTCCCCTCAAGAAGCCTTTCGCTAAGACAGTTCTTGTTGAATTGGCAAAGTGATATTTGGAAGCCCATAGAGGGCTATGGTGAAAAAGGAAATATCCTCAGATGAAATCTGGAAAGAAGCTTTCTGAGAAACTGCTTAGTGTTCTGTTAATTCATCTCGCAGAGTTACGTCTGTATTTCGTGGATCTCTTTGCTAGCCTTATTTCTGTGGAATCTGAGAACAGATATTTCGGATCCCTTTGAAGACTATAGGGCCAAAGGAAATATCCTCCGATAACAAAGAGAAAGAAGCTTTCTGAGAAACTTCTTTGTGTTCTGTAAAATCATCTCACAGAGTTACAGCTTTCCCCTCAAGAAGCCTTTCGCTAAGACAGTTCTTGTGGAATTGGCAAAGTGATATTGGGAAGCCCATAGAGGGCTATGGTGAAAAAGGAAATATCCTCAGATGAAATCTGGAAAGAAGCTTTCTGAGAAACTGCTCTGTGATGTGTGACTTCCACTCACAGAGTTACATCTGTATTTCGTGGATCTCTTTGCTAGCCTTATTTCTGTGATATCTGAGAACAGATATTTCGGATCCCCTTGAAGACTATAGGGACAAAGGAAATATCCTCCGATAACAAAGAGAAAGAAGCTTTCTGAGAAACTTCTTTGTGTTCTGTGAAATCATCTCACAGAGTTACAGCTTTCCCCTCAAGAAGCCTTTCGCTAAGACAGTTCTTGTGGAATTGGAAAAGTGATATTTGGAAGCCCATAGAGGGCTATGGTGAAAAGGGAAATATCCTCAGATGAAATCTGAAAAGAAGCTTTCTGAGAAACTGCTGAGTGTTCTGTTAATTCATCTCACAGAGTTACATCTGTATTTCGTGGATCTCTATGCTAGCCTTTTTTCTGTGGAATCTGAGAACAGATATTTCGGATCCCATTGAAGACTATAGGGCCAAAGAAAATATCCTCCGATAACAAAGAGAAAGAAGTTTTCCGAGAAACTTCTTTGTGTTCTGTGAAATCATCTCACAGAGTTACAGCTTTCCCCTCAAGAAGCCTTTCGCTGAGACAGTTCTTGTGGAATTGGCATAGTGATATTTGGAAGCCCATAGAGGGCTATGGTGAAAAAGGAAATATCCTCAGATGAAATCTGGAAAGAAGCTTTCTGAGAAACTGCTTAGTGTTCTGTTAATTCATCTCACAGAGTTACATCTGTATTTTGTGGATCTCTTTGCTAGCCTTATTTCTGTGAAATCTGAGAACAGATATTTCGGATCCCATTGAAGACTATAGGGCCAAAGGAAATATCCTCCGATAACAAAGAAAAAGAATCTTTCTGAGAAACGTCTTTGTGTTCTGTGAAATCATCTCACAGAGTTACAGCTTTCCCCTCAAGAAGCCTTTCGCTAAGACAGTTCTTGTTGAATTGGCAAAGTGATATTTGGAAGCCCATAGAGGGCTATGGTGAAAAAGGAAATATCCTCAGATAAATCTGGAAAGAAGCTTTCTGAGAAACTGCTGAGTGTTCTGTTAATTCATCTCACAGAGTTACATCTGTATTTCGTGGATCTCTTTGCTAGCCTTATTTCTGTGGAATCTGAGAACAGATATTTCGGATCCCATTGAAGACTATAGGGCCAAAGGAAATATCCTCCGATAACAAAGAGAAAGAAGTTTTCCGAGAAACTTCTTTGTGTTCTGTGAAATCATCTCACAGAGTTACAGCTTTCCCCTCAAGAAGCCTTTCGCTAAGACAGTTCTTGTGGAATTGGCAAACTGATATTTGGAAGCCCATAGAGGGCTATGGTGAAAAAGGAAATATCCTCAGATGAAATCTGGAAAGAAGCTTTCTGAGAAACTTCTCTGTGATGTGTGACTTCCACTCACAGAGTTACATCTGTATTTTGTGGATCTCTTTCTAGCCGTATTTCTGAGGAATCTGAGAACAGATATTTCGGATCCCTTTGAAGACTATACAGCCAAAGGAAATATCCTCCGATAACAAAGAGAAAGAAGCTTTCTGAGAAACTTCTTTGTGTTCTGTGAAATCATCTCACAGAGTTACAGCGTTCCCCTCAAGAAGCCTTTCACTGAGACAGTTCTTGTGGAATTGGCAAAGTGATATTTGGAAGCCCATAGAGGGCTATGGTGAAAAAGGAAATATCCTCAGATGAAATCTGGAAAGAAGCTTTCTGAGAAACTGCTGAGTGTTCTGTTAATTCATCTCACAGAGTTACATCTGTAATTTGTGGATCTCTTTGCTAGCCTTATTTCTGTGGAATCTGAGAACAGATATTTCGGATCCCATTGAAGACTATAGGGCCAAAGGAAATATCCTCCGATAACAAAGAGAAAGAAGCTTTCTGAGAAACTTCTTTGTGTTCTGTCAAATCATCTCACAGAGTTACAGCTTTCCCCTCAAGAAGCCTTTCGCTAAGACAGTTCTTGTGGAATTGGCAAAGTGATATTTGGAAGCCCATAGAGGGCTATGGTGAAAAAGGAAATATCCTCAGATGAAATCTGGAAAGAAGCTTTCTGAGAAACTGCTTAGTGTTCTGTTAATTCATCTCACAGAGTTACATCCGTATTTCGTGGATCTCTTTGCTAGCCTTATTTCTGTGGAATCTGAAAACAGATATTTCGGATCCCATTGAAGACTATAGGGCCAAAGGAAATATCCTCCGAAAACAAAGAGAAAGAAGCTTTCTGAGAAACTTCTTTGTGTTCTCTGAAATCATCTCACAGAGTTACAGCTTTCCCCTCAAGAAGCCTTTCGCTAAGACAGTTCTTGTGGAATTGGCAAAGTGATATTTGGAAGCCCATAGAGGGCTATGGCGAAAAAGGAAATATCCTCAGATGAAATCTGGAAAGAAGCTTTCTGAGAAACTGCTGAGTGTTCTGTTAATTCATCTCACAGAGTTACATTTGTATTTCGTGGATCTCTTTGCTAGCCTTATTTCTGTGGAATCTGAGAACAGATATTTCGGATCCCATTGAAGACTATAGGGCCAAAGGAAATATCCTCCGATAACAAAGAGAAAGAAGTTTTCCGAGAAACTTCTTTGTGTTCTGTGAAATCATCTCACAGAGTTACAGCTTTCCCCTCAAGAAGCCTTTCGCTAAGACAGTTCTTGTGGAATTGGAAAAGTGATATTTGGAAGCCCATACAGGGCTATGGTGAAAAAGGAAATATCCTCAGATGAAATCTGGAAAGAAGCTTTCTGAGAAACTGCTCTGTGATGTGTGACTTCCACTCACAGAGTTACATATGTATTTCGTGGATCTCTTTGCTAGCGTTATTTCTGTGATATCTGAGAACAGATATTTCGGATCCCATTGAAGACTATAGGGCCAAAGGAAATATCCTCCGATAACAAAGAGAAAGAAGCTTTCTGAGAAACTTCTTTGTGTTCTGTGAAATCATCTCACAGAGTTACAGCTTTCCCCTCAAGAAGCCTTTCGCTAAGACAGTTCTTGTGGAATTGGAAAAGTGATATTTGGAAGCCCATAGAGGGCTATGGTGAAAAGGGAAATATCCTCAGATGAAATCTGAAAAGAAGCTTTCTGAGAAACTGCTGAGTGTTCTGTTAATTCATCTCACAGAGTTACATCCGTATTTCGTGGATCTCTTTGCTAGCCTTATTTCTGTGGAATCTGAGAACAGATATTTCGGATCCCATTGAAGACTATAGGGCCAAAGGAAATATCCTCCGATAACAAAGAGAAAGACTTTCTGAGAAACTTCTTTGTGTTCTGTGAAATCATCTCACAGAGTTACAGCTTTCCCCTCAAGAAGCCTTTCGCTAAGACAGTTCTTGTGGAATTGGCAAAGTGATATTTGGAAGCCCATAGAGGGCTATGGTGAAAAAGGAAATATCCTCAGATGAAATCTGGAAAGAAGCTTTCTGAGAAACTTCTCTGTGATGTGTGACTTCCACTCACAGAGTTACATCTGTATTTCGTGGATCTCTTTCTAGCCTTATTTCTGTGGAATCTGAGAACAGATATTTCGGATCCCTTTGAAGACTATACGGCCAAAGGAAATATCCTCCGATAACAAAGAGAAAGAAGCTTTCTGAGAAACTTCTTTGTGTTCTGTGAAATCATATCACAGAGTTACAGCTTTCCCCTCAAGAAGCCTTTCGCTGAGACAGTTCTTGTGGAATTGGCATAGTGATATTTGGAAGCCCATAGAGGGCTATGGTGAAAAAGGAAATATCCTCAGATGAAATCTGGAAAGAAGCTTTCTGAGAAACTGCTTAGTGTTCTGTTAATTCATCTCACAGAGTTACATCTGTATTTTGTGGTTCTCTTTGCTAGCCTTATTTCTGTGAAATCTGAGAACAGATATTTCGGATCCCATTGAAGACTATAGGGCCAAAGGAAATATCCTCCGATAACAAAGAAAAAGAAGCTTTCTGAGAAACGTCTTTGTGTTCTGTGAAATCATCTCACAGAGTTACAGCTTTCCCCTCAAGAAGCCTTTCGCTAAGACAGTTCTTGTTGAATTGGCAAAGTGATATTTGGAAGCCCATAGAGGGCTATGGTGAAAAAGGAAATATCCTCAGATGAAATCTGGAAAGAAGCTTTCTGAGAAACTGCTTAGTGTTCTGTTAATTCATCTCGCAGAGTTACGTCTGTATTTCGTGGATCTCTTTGCTAGCCTTATTTCTGTGGAATCTGAGAACAGATATTTCGGATCCCTTTGAAGACTATAGGGCCAAAGGAAATATCCTCCGATAACAAAGAGAAAGAAGCTTTCTGAGAAACTTCTTTGTGTTCTGTAAAATCATCTCACAGAGTTACAGCTTTCCCCTCAAGAAGCCTTTCGCTAAGACAGTTCTTGTGGAATTGGCAAAGTGATATTGGGAAGCCCATAGAGGGCTATGGTGAAAAAGGAAATATCCTCAGATGAAATCTGGAAAGAAGCTTTGTGAGAAACTGCTCTGTGATGTGTGACTTCCACTCACAGAGTTACATCTGTATTTCGTGGATCTCTTTGCTAGCCTTATTTCTGTGATATCTGAGAACAGATATTTCGGATCCCCTTGAAGACTATAGGGCCAAAGGAAATATCCTCCGATAACAAAGAGAAAGAAGCTTTCTGAGAAACTTCTTTGTGTTCTGTGAAATCATCTCACAGAGTTACAGCTTTCCCCTCAAGAAGCCTTTCGCTAAGACAGTTCTTGTGGAATTGGAAAAGTGATATTTGGAAGCCCATAGAGGGCTATGGTGAAAAGGGAAATATCCTCAGATGAAATCTGAAAAGAAGCTTTCTGAGAAACTGCTGAGTGTTCTGTTAATTCATCTCACAGAGTTACATCTGTATTTCGTGGATCTCTTTGCTAGCCTTTTTTCTGTGGAATCTGAGAACAGATATTTCGGATCCCATTGAAGACTATAGGGCCAAAGAAAATATCCTCCGATAACAAAGAGAAAGAAGTTTTCCGAGAAACTTCTTTGTGTTCTGTGAAATCATCTCACAGAGTTACAGCTTTCCCCTCAAGAAGCCTTTCGCTGAGACAGTTCTTGTGGAATTGGCATAGTGATATTGGAAGCCCATAGAGGGCTATGGTGAAAAAGGAAATATCCTCAGATGAAATCTGGAAAGAAGCTTTCTGAGAAACTGCTTAGTGTTCTGTTAATTCATCTCACAGAGTTACATCTGTATTTTGTGGATCTCTTTACTAGCCTTATTTCTGTGAAATCTGAGAACAGATATTTCGGATCCCATTGAAGACTATAGGGCCAAAGGAAATATCCTCCGATAACAAAGAAAAAGAATCTTTCTGAGAAACGTCTTTGTGTTCTGTGAAATCATCTCACAGAGTTACAGCTTTCCCCTCAAGAAGCCTTTCGCTAAGACAGTTCTTGTTGAATTGGCAAAGTGATATTTGGAAGCCCATAGAGGGCTATGGTGAAAAAGGAAATATCCTCAGATAAATCTGGAAAGAAGCTTTCTGAGAAACTGCTGAGTGTTCTGTTAATTCATCTCACAGAGTTACATCTGTATTTCGTGGATCTCTTTGCTAGCCTTATTTCTGTGGAATCTGAGAACAGATATTTCGGATCCCATTGAAGACTATAGGGCCAAAGGAAATATCCTCCGATAACAAAGAGAAAGAAGTTTTCCGAGAAACTTCTTTGTGTTCTGTGAAATCATCTCACAGAGTTACAGCTTTCCCCTCAAGAAGCCTTTCGCTAAGACAGTTCTTGTGGAATTGGCAAACTGATATTTGGAAGCCCATAGAGGGCTACGGTGAAAAAGGAAATATCCTCAGATGAAATCTGGAAAGAAGCTTTCTGAGAAACTTCTCTGTGATGTGTGACTTCCACTCACAGAGTTACATCTGTATTTTGTGGATCTCTTTCTAGCCGTATTTCTGAGGAATCTGAGAACAGATATTTCGGATCCCTTTGAAGACTATACAGCCAAAGGAAATATCCTCCGATAACAAAGAGAAAGAAGCTTTCTGAGAAACTTCTTTGTGTTCTGTGAAATCATCTCACAGAGTTACACCGTTCCCCTCAAGAAGCCTTTCGCTGAGACAGTTCTTGTGGAATTGGCAAAGTGATATTTGGAAGCCCATAGAGGGCTATGGTGAAAAAGGAAATATCCTCAGATGAAATCTGGAAAGAAGCTTTCTGAGAAACTGCTGAGTGTTCTGTTAATTCATCTCACAGAGTTACATCTGTAATTTGTGGATCTCTTTGCTAGCCTTATTTCTGTGGAATCTGAGAACAGATATTTCGGATCCCATTGAAGACTATAGGGCCAAAGGAAATATCCTCCGATAACAAAGAGAAAGAAGCTTTCTGAGAAACTTCTTTGTGTTCTGTCAAATCATCTCACAGAGTTACAGCTTTCCCCTCAAGAAGCCTTTCGCTAAGACAGTTCTTGTGGAATTGGCAAAGTGATATTTGGAAGCCCATAGAGGGCTATGGTGAAAAAGGAAATATCCTCAGATGAAATCTGGAAAGAAGCTTTCTGAGAAACTGCTTAGTGTTCTGTTAATTCATCTCACAGAGTTACATCCGTATTTCGTGGATCTCTTTGCTAGCCTTATTTCTGTGGAATCTGAGAACAGATATTTCGGATCCCATTGAAGACTATAGGGCCAAAGGAAATATCCTCCGAAAACAAAGAGAAAGAAGCTTTCTGAGAAACTTCTTTGTGTTCTCTGAAATCATCTCACAGAGTTACAGCTTTCCCCTCAAGAAGCCTTTCGGTAAGACAGTTCTTGTGGAATTGGCAAAGTGATATTTGGAAGCCCATAGAGGGCTATGGTGAAAAAGGAAATATCCTCAGATGAAATCTGGAAAGAAGCTTTCTGAGAAATTGCTGAGTGTTCTGTTAATTCATCTCACAGAGTTACATTTGTATTTCGTGGATCTCTTTGCTAGCCTTATTTCTGTGGAATCTGAGAACAGATATTTCGGATCCCATTGAAGACTATAGGGCCAAAGGAAATATCCTCCGATAACAAAGAGAAAGAAGTTTTCCGAGAAACTTCTTTGTGTTCTGTGAAATCATCTCACAGAGTTACAGCTTTCCCCTCAAGAAGCCTTTCGCTAAGACAGTTCTTGTGGAATTGGCAAAGTGATATTTGGAAGCCCATAGAGGGCTATGGTGAAAAAGGAAATATCCTCAGATGAAATCTGGAAAGAAGCTTTCTGAGAAACTGCTCTGTGATGTGTGACTTCCACTCACAGAGTTACATCTGTATTTCGTGGATCTCTTTGCTAGCCTTATTTCTGTGATATCTGAGAACAGATATTTCGGATCCCATTGAAGACTATAGGGCCAAAGGAAATATCCTCCGATAACAAAGAGAAAGAAGCTTTCTGAGAAACTTCTTTGTGTTCTGTGAAATCATCTCACAGAGTTACAGCTTTCCCCTCAAGAAGCCTTTCGCTAAGACAGTTCTTGTGGAATTGGAAAAGTGATATTTGGAAGCCCATAGAGGGCTATGGTGAAAAGGGAAATATCCTCAGATGAAATCTGAAAAGAAGCTTTCTGAGAAACTGCTGAGTGTTCTGTTAATTCATCTCACAGAGTTACATCCGTATTTCGTGGATCTCTTTGCTAGCCTTATTTCTGTGGAATCTGAGAACAGATATTTCGGATCCCATTGAAGACTATAGGGCCAAAGGAAATATCCTCCGATAACAAAGAGAAAGAAGCTTTCTGAGAAACTTCTTTTTGTTCTGTGAAATCATCTCACAGAGTTACAGCTTTCCCCTCAAGAAGCCTTTCGCTGAGACAGTTCTTGTGGAATTGGCAAAGTGATATTTGGAAGCCCATAGAGGGCTATGGTGAAAAAGGAAATATCCTCAGATGAAATCTGGAAAGAAGCTTTCTGAGAAACTTCTCTGTGATGTGTGACTTCCACTCACAGAGTTACATCTGTATTTCGTGGATCTCTTTCTAGCCTTATTTCTGTGGAATCTGAGAACAGATATTTCGGATCCCTTTGAAGACTATACGGCCAAAGGAAATATCCTCCGATAACAAAGAGAAAGAAGCTTTCTGAGAAACTTCTTTGTGTTCTGTGAAATCATATCACAGAGTTACAGCTTTCCCCTCAAGAAGCCTTTCGCTGAGACAGTTCTTGTGGAATTGGCATAGTGATATTTGGAAGCCCATAGAGGGCTATGGTGAAAAAGGAAATATCCTCAGATGAAATCTGGAAAGAAGCTTTCTGAGAAACTGCTTAGTGTTCTGTTAATTCATCTCACAGAGTTACATCTGTATTTTGTGGATCTCTTTGCTAGCCTTATTTCTGTGAAATCTGAGAACAGATATTTCGGATCCCATTGAAGACTATAGGGCCAAAGGAAATATCCTCCGATAACAAAGAAAAAGAAGCTTTCTGAGAAACGTCTTTGTGTTCTGTGAAATCATCTCACAGAGTTACAGCTTTCCCCTCAAGAAGCCTTTCGCTAAGACAGTTCTTGTTGAATTGGCAAAGTGATATTTGGAAGCCCATAGAGGGCTATGGTGAAAAAGGAAATATCCTCAGATGCAATCTGGAAAGAAGCTTTCTGAGAAACTGCTTAGTGTTCTGTTAATTCATCTCGCAGAGTTACATCTGTATTTCGTGGATCTCTTTGCTAGCCTTATTTCTGTGGAATCTGAGAACAGATATTTCGGATCCCTTTGAAGACTATAGGGCCAAAGGAAATATCCTCCGATAACAAAGAGAAAGAAGCTTTCTGAGAAACTTCTTTGTGTTCTGTAAAATCATCTCACAGAGTTACAGCTTTCCCCTCAAGAAGCCTTTCGCTAAGACAGTTCTTGTGGAATTGGCAAAGTGATATTTGGAAGCCCATAGAGGGCTATGGTGAAAAAGGAAATATCCTCAGATGAAATCTGGAAAGAAGCTTTCTGAGAAACTGCTCTGTGATGTGTGACTTCCACTCACAGAGTTACATCTGTATTTCGTGGATCTCTTTGCTAGCCTTATTTCTGTGATATCTGAGAACAGATATTTCGGATCCCCTTGAAGACTATAGGGCCAAAGGAAATATCCTCCGATAACAAAGAGAAAGAAGCTTTCTGAGAAACTTCTTTGTGTTCTGTGAAATCATCTCACAGAGTTACAGCTTTCCCCTCAAGAAGCCTTTCGCTAAGACAGTTCTTGTGGAATTGGAAAAGTGATATTTGGAAGCCCATAGAGGGCTATGGTGAAAAGGGAAATATCCTCAGATGAAATCTGGAAAGAAGCTTTCTGAGAAACTTCTCTGTGATGTGTGACTTCCACTCACAGAGTTACATCTGTATTTCGTGGATCTCTTTCTAGCCTTATTTCTGTGGAATCTGAGAACAGATATTTCGGATCCCTTTGAAGACTATACGGCCAAAGGAAATATCCTCCGATAACAAAGAGAAAGAAGCTTTCTGAGAAACTTCTTTGTGTTCTGTGAAATCATATCACAGAGTTACAGCTTTCCCCTCAAGAAGCCTTTCGCTGAGACCCTTCTTGTGGAATTGGCATAGTGATATTTGGAAGCCCATAGAGGGCTATGGTGAAAAAGGAAATATCCTCAGATGAAATCTGGAAAGAAGCTTTCTGAGAAACTGCTTAGTGTTCTGTTAATTCATCTCACAGAATTACATCTGTATTTTGTGGATCTCTTTGCTAGACTTATTTCTGTGAAATCTGAGAACAGATATTTCGGATCCCATTGAAGACTATAGGGCCAAAGTAAATATCCTCCGATAACAAAGAAAAAGAATCTTTCTGAGAAACGTCTTTGTGTTCTGTGAAATCATCTCACAGAGTTACAGCTTTCCCCTCAAGAAGCCTTTCGCTAAGACAGTTCTTGTTGAATTGGCAAAGTGATATTTGGAAGCCCATAGAGGGCTATGGTGAAAAAGGAAATATCCTCAGATGAAATCTGGAAAGAAGCTTTCTGAGAAACTGCTTAGTGTTCTGTTAATTCATCTCACAGAGTTACATCTGTATTTCGTGGATCTCTTTGCTAGCCTTATTTCTGTGGAATCTGAGAACAGATATTTCGGATCCCATTGAAGACTATAGGGCCAAAGGAAATATCCTCCGATAACAAAGAGAAAGAAGCTTTCTGAGAAACTTCTTTGTATTCTGTAAAATCATCTCACAGAGTTACAGCTTTCCCCTCAAGAAGTCTTTCGCTAAGACAGTTCTTGTGTAATTGGCAAAGTGATATTTGGAAGCCCATAGGGGGCTATGGTGAAAAAGGAAATATCCTCAGATGAAATCTGGAAAGAAGCTTTCTGAGAAACTGCTCTGTGATGTGTGATTTCCACTCACATAGTTACATCTGTATTTCGTGGATCTCTTTGCTAGCCTTATTTCTGTGATATCTGAGAACAGATATTTCGGATCCCATTGAAGACTATAGGGCCAAAGGAAATATCCTCCGATAACAAAGAGAAAGAAGCTTTCTGAGAAACTTCTTTGTGTTCTGTGAAATCATCTCACAGAGTTACAGCTTTCCCCTCAAGAAGCCTTTCGCTAAGACAGTTCTTGTGGAATTGGCAAAGTGATATTTGGAAGCCCATAGAGGGCTATGGTGAAAAGGGAAATATCCTCAGATGAAATCTGAAAAGAAGCTTTCTGAGAAACTGCTGAGTGTTCTGTTAATTCATCTCACAGAGTTACATCTGTATTTCGTGGATCTCTTTGCTAGCCTTATTTCTGTGGAATCTGAGAACAGATATTTCGGATCCCTTTGAAGACTATAGGGCCAAAGGAAATATCCTCCGATAACAAAGAGAAAGAAGCTTTCTGAGAAACTTCTTTGTGTTCTGTAAAATCATCTCACAGAGTTACAGCTTTCCCCTCAAGAAGCCTTTCGCTAAGACAGTTCTTGTGGAATTGGCAAAGTGATATTTGGAAGCCCATAGAGGGCTATGGTGAAAAAGGAAATATCCTCAGATGAAATCTGGAAAGAAGCTTTCTGAGAAACTGCTCTGTGATGTGTGACTTCCACTCACAGAGTTACATCTGTATTTCGTGGATCTCTTTGCTAGCCTTATTTCTGTGATATCTGAGAACAGATATTTCGGATCCCCTTGAAGACTATAGGGCCAAAGGAAATATCCTCCGATAACAAAGAGAAAGAAGCTTTCTGAGAAACTTCTTTGTGTTCTGTGAAATCATCTCACAGAGTTACAGCTTTCCCCTCAAGAAGCCTTTCGCTAAGACAGTTCTTGTGGAATTGGAAAAGTGATATTTGGAAGCCCATAGAGGGCTATGGTGAAAAGGGAAATATCCTCAGATGAAATCTGGAAAGAAGCTTTCTGAGAAACTTCTCTGTGATGTGTGACTTCCACTCACAGAGTTACATCTGTATTTCGTGGATCTCTTTCTAGCCTTATTTCTGTGGAATCTGAGAACAGATATTTCGGATCCCTTTGAAGACTATACGGCCAAAGGAAATATCCTCCGATAACAAAGAGAAAGAAGCTTTCTGAGAAACTTCTTTGTGTTCTGTGAAATCATATCACAGAGTTACAGCTTTCCCCTCAAGAAGCCTTTCGCTGAGACAGTTCTTGTGGAATTGGCATAGTGATATTTGGAAGCCCATAGAGGGCTATGGTGAAAAAGGAAATATCCTCAGATGAAATCTGGAAAGAAGCTTTCTGAGAAACTGCTTAGTGTTCTGTTAATTCATCTCACAGAGTTACATCTGTATTTTGTGGATCTCTTTGCTAGCCTTATTTCTGTGAAATCTGAGAACAGATATTTCGGATCCCATTGAAGACTATAGGGCCAAAGGAAATATCCTCCGATAACAAAGAAAAAGAAGCTTTCTGAGAAACGTCTTTGTGTTCTGTGAAATCATCTCACAGAGTTACAGCTTTCCCCTCAAGAAGCCTTTCGCTAAGACAGTTCTTGTTGAATTGGCAAAGTGATATTTGGAAGCCCATAGAGGGCTATGGTGAAAAAGGAAATATCCTCAGATGAAATCTGGAAAGAAGCTTTCTGAGAAACTGCTTAGTGTTCTGTTAATTCATCTCACAGAGTTACATCTGTGTTTCGTGGATCTCTTTGCTAGCCTTATTTCTGTGGAATCTGAGAACAGATATTTCGGATCCCATTGAAGACTATCGGGCCAAAGGAAATATCCTCCGATAACAAAGAGAAAGAAGCTTTCTGAGAAACTTCTTTGTATTCTGTAAAATCATCTCACAGAGTTACAGCTTTCCCCTCAAGAAGCCTTTCGCTAAGACAGTTCTTGTGGAATTGGCAAAGTGATATTTGGAAGCCGATAGGGGGCTATGGTGAAAAAGGAAATATCCTCAGATGAAATCTGGAAAGAAGCTTTCTGAGAAACTGCTCTGTGATGTGTGACTTCCACTCACAGAGTTACATCTGTATTTCGTGGATCTCTTTGCTAGCCTTATTTCTGTGATATCTGAGAACAGATATTTCGGATCCCCTTGAAGACTATAGGGCCAAAGGAAATATCCTCCGATAACAAAGAGAAAGAAGCTTTCTGAGAAACTTCTTTGTGTTCTGTGAAATCATCTCACAGAGTTACAGCTTTCCCCTCAAGAAGCCTTTCGCTAAGACAGTTCTTGTGGAATTGGAAAAGTGATATTTGGAAGCCCATAGAGGGCTATGGTGAAAAGGGAAATATCCTCAGATGAAATCTGGAAAGAAGCTTTCTGAGAAACTTCTCTGTGATGTGTGACTTCCACTCACAGAGTTACATCTGTATTTCGTGGATCTCTTTCTAGCCTTATTTCTGTGGAATCTGAGAACAGATATTTCGGATCCCTTTGAAGACTATACGGCCAAAGGAAATATCCTCCGATAACAAAGAGAAAGAAGCTTTCTGAGAAACTTCTTTGTGTTCTGTGAAATCATATCACAGAGTTACAGCTTTCCCCTCAAGAAGCCTTTCGCTGAGACAGTTCTTGTGGAATTGGCATAGTGATATTTGGAAGCCCATAGAGGGCTATGGTGAAAAAGGAAATATCCTCAGATGAAATCTGGAAAGAAGCTTTCTGAGAAACTGCTTAGTGTTCTGTTAATTCATCTCACAGAGTTACATCTGTATTTTGTGGATCTCTTTGCTAGCCTTATTTCTGTGAAATCTGAGAACAGATATTTCGGATCCCATTGAAGACTATAGGGCCAAAGGAAATATCCTCCGATAACAAAGAAAAAGAAGCTTTCTGAGAAACGTCTTTGTGTTCTGTGAAATCATCTCACAGAGTTACAGCTTTCCCCTCAAGAAGCCTTTCGCTAAGACAGTTCTTGTTGAATTGGCAAAGTGATATTTGGAAGCCCATAGAGGGCTATGGTGAAAAAGGAAATATCCTCAGATGAAATCTGGAAAGAAGCTTTCTGAGAAACTGCTTAGTGTTCTGTTAATTCATCTCACAGAGTTACATCTGTGTTTCGTGGATCTCTTTGCTAGCCTTATTTCTGTGGAATCTGAGAACAGATATTTCGGATCCCATTGAAGACTATCGGGCCAAAGGAAATATCCTCCGATAACAAAGAGAAAGAAGCTTTCTGAGAAACTTCTTTGTATTCTGTAAAATCATCTCACAGAGTTACAGCTTTCCCCTCAAGAAGCCTTTCGCTAAGACAGTTCTTGTGGAATTGGCAAAGTGATATTTGGAAGCCGATAGGGGGCTATGGTGAAAAAGGAAATATCCTCAGATGAAATCTGGAAAGAAGCTTTCTGAGAAACTGCTCTGTGATGTGTGACTTCCACTCACATAGTTACATCTGTATTTCGTGGATCTCTTTGCTAGCCTTATTTCTGTGATATCTGAGAACAGATATTTCGGATCCCATTGAAGACTATAGGGCCAAAGGAAATATCCTCCGATAACAAAGAGAAAGAAGCTTTCTGAGAAACTTCTTTGTGTTCTGTGAAATCATCTCACAGAGTTACAGCTTTCCCCTCAAGAAGCCTTTCGCTAAGACAGTTCTTGTGGAATTGGCAAAGTGATATTTGGAAGCCCATAGAGGGCTATGGTGAAAAGGGAAATATCCTCAGATGAAATCTGAAAAGAAGCTTTCTGAGAAACTGCTGAGTGTTCTGTTAATTCATCTCACAGAGTTACATCTGTATTTCGTGGATCTCTTTGCTAGCCTTTTTTCTGTGGAATCTGAGAACAGATATTTCGGATCCCATTGAAGACTATAGGGCCAAAGAAAATATCCTCCGATAACAAAGAGAAAGAAGTTTTCCGAGAAACTTCTTTGTGTTCTGTGAAATCATCTCACAGAGTTACAGCTTTCCCCTCAAGAAGCCTTTCGCTAAGACAGTTCTTGTGGAATTGGCAAAGTGATATTTGGAAGCCCATAGAGGGCTATGGTGAAACAGGAAATATCCTCAGATGAAATCTGGAAAGAAGCTTTCTGAGAAACTGCTTAGTGTTCTGTTAATTCATCTCACAGAGTTACATCTGTATTTCGTGGATCTCTTTGCTAGCCTTATTTCTGTGGAATCTGAGAACAGATATTTCGGATCCCATTGAAGACTATAGGGCCAAAGGAAATATCCTCCGATAACAAAGAGAAAGAAGCTTTCTGAGAACCTTCTTTGTGTTCTGTGAAATCATCTCACAGAATTACAGCTTTCCCCTCAAGAAGCCTTTCGCTAAGACAGTTCTTGTGCAATTGGCAAAGTGATATTTGGAAGCCCATAGAGGGCTATGGTGAAAAAGGAAATATCCTCAGATGAAATCTGGAAAGAAGCTTTCTGAGAAACTGCTTAGTGTTCTGTTAATTCATCTCGCAGAGTTACATCTGTATTTCGTGGATCTCTTTGCTAGCCTTATTTCTGTGGAATCTGAGAACAGTTATTTCGGATCCCATTGAAGACTATAGGGCCAAAGGAAATATCCTCCGATAACAAAGAGAAAGAAGCTTTCTGAGAAACTTCTTTGTGTTCTGTAAAATTAACTCACAGAGTTACAGCTTTCCCCTCAAGAAGCCTTTTGCTAAGACAGTTCTTGTGGAATTGGCAAAGTGATATTTGGAAGCCCATAGAGGGCTGTGGTGAAAAAGGAAATATCCTCAGATGAAATCTGGGAGGAAGCTTTCTGAGAAACTGCTCTGTGATGTGTGACTTCCACTCACAGAGTTACATCTGTATTTCGTGGATCTCTTTCTAGCCTTATTTCTGTGGAATCTGAGAACAGATATTTCGGATCCCTTTGAAGACTATACGGCCAAAGGAAATAACCTCCGATAACAAAGAGAAAGAAGCTTTCTGAGAAACTTCTTTGTATTCTGTGAAATCATATCACAGAGTTACAGCTTTCCCCTCAAGAAGCCTTTCGCTGAGACAGTTCTTGTGGAATTGGCATAGTGATATTTGGAAGCCCATAGAGGGCTATGGTGAAAAAGGAAATATCCTCAGATGAAATCTGGAAAGAAGCTTTCTGAGAAACTGCTTAGTGTTCTGTTAATTCATCTCACAGAGTTACATCTGTATTTTGTGGACCTCTTTGCTAGCCTTATTTCTGTGAAATCTGAGAACAGATATTTCGGATCCCATTGAAGACTATAGGGCCAAAGGAAATATCCTCCGATAACAAAGAAAAAGAAGCTTTCTGAGAAACGTCTTTGTGTTCTGTGAAATCATCTCACAGAGTTACAGCTTTCCCCTCAAGAAGCCTTTCGCTAAGACAGTTCTTGTTGAATTGGCAAAGTGATATTTGGAAGCCCATAGAGGGCTATGGTGAAAAAGGAAATATCCTCAGATGAAATCTGGAAAGAAGCTTTCTGAGAAACTGCTTAGTGTTCTGTTAATTCATCTCGCAGAGTTACATCTGTATTTCGTGGATCTCTTTGCTAGCCTTATTTCTGTGGAATCTGAGAACAGATATTTCGGATCCCATTGAAGACTATAGGGCCAAAGGAAATATCCTCCGATAACAAAGAGAAAGAAGCTTTCTGAGAAACTTCTTTGTGTTCTGTAAAATCATCTCACAGAGTTACAGCTTTCCCCTCCAGAAGCCTTTCGCTAAGACAGTTCTTGTGGAATTGGCAAAGTGATATTTGGAAGCCCATAGAGGGCTATGGTGAAAAAGGAAATATCCTCAGATGAAATCTGGAAAGAAGCTTTCTGAGAAACTGCTCTGTGATGTGTGACTTCCACTCACAGAGTTACATCTGTATTTCGTGGATCTCTTTGCTAGCCTTATTTCTGTGATATCTGAGAACAGATATTTCGGATCCCCTTGAAGACTATAGGGCCAAAGGAAATATCCTCCGATAACAAAGAGAAAGAAGCTTTCTGAGAAACTTCTTTGTGTTCTGTGAAATCATCTCACAGAGTTACAGCTTTCCCCTAAAGAAGCCTTTCGCTAAGACAGTTCTTGTGGAATTGGCAAAGTGATATTTGGAAGCCCATAGAGGGCTATGGTGAAAAGGGAAATATCCTCAGATGAAATCTGAAAAGAAGCTTTCTGAGAAACTGCTTAGTGTTCTGTTAATTCATCTCACAGAGTTACATCCGTATTTCGTGGATCTCTTTGCTAGCCTTATTTCTGTGGAATCTGAGAACAGATATTTCGGATCCCATTGAAGACTATAGGGCCAAAGGAAATATCCTCCGATAACAAAGAGAAAGACTTTCTGAGAAACTTCTTTGTGTTCTGTGAAATCATCTCACAGAGTTACAGCTTTCCCCTCAAGAAGCCTTTCGCTAAGACAGTTCTTGTGGAATTGGCAAAGTGATATTTGGAAGCCCATAGAGGGCTATGGTGAAAAAGGAAATATCCTCAGATGAAATCTGGAAAGAAGCTTTCTGAGAAACTTCTCTGTGATGTGTGACTTCCACTCACAGAGTTACATCTGTATTTCGTGGATCTCTTTCTAGCCTTATTTCTGTGGAATCTGAGAACAGATATCTCGGATCCCTTTGAAGACTATACGGCCAAAGGAAATATCCTCCGATAACAAAGAGAAAGAAGCTTTCTGAGAAACTTCTTTGTGTTCTGTGAAATCATCTCACAGAGTTACAGCTTTCCCCTCAAGAAGCCTTTCGCTAAGACAGTTCTTGTTGAATTGGCAAAGTGATATTTGTTAGCCCATAGAGGGCTATGGTGAAAAAGGAAATATCCTCAGATGAAATCTGGAAAGAAGCTTTCTGAGAAACTGCTTAGTGTTCTGTTAATTCATCTCACAGAGTTACATCTGTATTTCGTGGATCTCTTTGCTAGCCTTATTTCTGTGGAATCTGAGAACATATATTTCGGATCCCATTGAAGACTATAGGGCCAAAGGAAATATCCTCCGATAACAAAGAGAAAGAAGCTTTCTGAGAAACTTCTTTGTGTTCTGTGAAATCATCTCACAGAGTTACAGCTTTCCCCTCAAGAAGCCTTTCGCTAAGACAGTTCTTGTGGAATTGGCAAAGTGATATTTGGAAGCCCATAGAGGGCTATGGTGAAAAGGGAAATATCCTCAGATGAAATCTGAAAAGAAGCTTTCTGAGAAACTGCTGAGTGTTCTGTTAATTCATCTCACAGAGTTACATCTGTATTTCGTGGATCTCTTTGCTAGCCTTTTTTCTGTGGAATCTGAGAACAGATATTTCGGATCCCATTGAAGACTATAGGGCCAAAGGAAATATCCTCCGATAACAAAGAGAAAGAAGTTTTCCGAGAAACTTCTTTGTGTTCTGTGAAATCATCTCACAGAGTTACAGCTTTCCCCTCAAGAAGCCTTTCGCTAAGACAGTTCTTGTGGAATTGGCAAAGTGATATTTGGAAGCCCATAGAGGGCTATGGTGAAACAGGAAATATCCTCAGATGAAATCTTTAAAGAAGCTTTCTGAGAAACTGCTTAGTGTTCTGTTAATTCATCTCACAGAGTTACATCTGTATTTCGTGGATCTCTTTGCTAGCCTTATTTCTGTGGAATCTGAGAACAGATATTTCGGATCCCATTGAAGACTATAGGGCCAAAGGAAATATCCTCCGATAACAAAGAGAAAGAAGCTTTCTGAGAACCTTCTTTGTGTTCTGTGAAATCATCTCACAGAGTTACAGCTTTCCCCTCAAGAAGCCTTTCGCTAAGACAGTTCTTGTGCAATTGGCAAAGTGATATTTGGAAGCCCATAGAGGGCTATGGTGAAAAAGGAAATATCCTCAGATGAAATCTGGAAAGAAGCTTTCTGAGAAACTGCTCTGTGATGTGTGACTTCCACTCACAGAGTTACATCTGTATTTCGTGGATCTCTTTGCTAGCCTTATTTCTGTGATATCTGAGAACAGATATTTCGGATCCCATTGAAGACTATAGGGCCAAAGGAAATATCCTCCGATAACAAAGAGAAAGAAGCTTTCTGAGAAACTTCTTTGTGTTCTGTGAAATCATCTCACAGAGTTACAGCTTTCCCCTCAAGAAGCCTTTCGCTAAGACAGTTCTTGTGGAATTGGCAAAGTGATATTTGGAAGCCCATAGAGGGCTATGGTGAAAAGGGAAATATCCTCAGATGAAATCTGAAAAGAAGCTTTCTGAGAAACTGCTGAGTGTTCTGTTAATTCATCTCACAGAGTTACATCTGTATTTCGTGGATCTCTTTGCTAGCCTTTTTTCTGTGGAATCTGAGAACAGATATTTCGGATCCCATTGAAGACTATAGGGCCAAAGGAAATATCCTCCGATAACAAAGAGAAAGAAGTTTTCCGAGAAACTTCTTTGTGTTCTGTGAAATCATCTCACAGAGTTACAGCTTTCCCCTCAAGAAGCCTTTAGCTAAGACAGTTCTTGTGGAATTGGCAAAGTGATATTTGGAAGCCCATAGAGGGCTATGGTGAAACAGGAAATATCCTCAGATGAAATCTGGAAAGAAGCTTTCTGAGAAACTGCTTAGTGTTCTGTTAATTCATCTCACAGAGTTACATCTGTATTTCGTGGATCTCTTTGCTAGCCTTATTTCTGTGGAATCTGAGAACAGATATTTCGGATCCCTTTGAAGACTATAGGGCCAAAGGAAATATCCTCCGATAACAAAGAGAAAGAAGCTTTCTGAGAAACTTCTTTGTGTTCTGTGAAATCATCTCACAGAGTTACAGCTTTCCCCTCAAGAAGCCTTTCGCTAAGACAGTTCTTGTGGAATTGGCAAAGTGATATTTGGAAGCCCATAGAGGGCTATGGTGAAAAAGGAAATACCCTCAGATGAAATCTGGAAAGAAGCTTTCTGAGAAACTGCTTAATGTTCTGTTAATTCATCTCGCAGAGTTACATCTGTATTTCGTGGATCTCTTTGCTAGCCTTATTTCTGTGGAATCTGAGAAGAGATATTTCGGATCCCATTGAAGACTATAGGGCCAAAGGAAATATCCTCCGATAACAAAGAGAAAGAAGCTTTCTGAGAAACTTCTTTGTGTTCTGTAAAATCATCTCACAGAGTTACAGCTTTCCCCTCAAGAAGCCTTTCGCTAAGACAGTTCTTGTGGAATTGGCAAAGTGATATTTGGAAGCCCTTAGAGGGCTATGGTGAAAAAGGAAATATCCTCAGATGAAATCTGGAAAGAAGCTTTCTGAGAAACTGCTCTGTGATGTGTGACTTCCACTCACAGAGTTACATCTGTATTTCGTGGAATCTTTGCTAGCCTTATTTCTGTGGAATCTGAGAACAGATATTTCGGATCCCTTTGAAGACTATAGGGCCAAAGGAAATATCCTCCGATAACAAAGAGAAAGAAGCTTTCTGAGAAACTTCTTTGTGTTCTGTAAAATCATCTCACAGAGTTACAGCTTTCCCCTCAAGAAGCCTTTCGCTAAGACAGTTCTTGTGGAATTGGCAAAGTGATATTTGGAAGCCCATAGAGGGCTATGGTGAAAAAGGAAATATCCTCAGATGAAATCTGGAAAGAAGCTTTCTGAGAAACTGCTTAGTGTTCTGTTAATTCATCTCACAGAGTTACATCTGTGTTTCGTGGATCTCTTTGCTAGCCTTATTTTTGTGGAATCTGAGAACAGATATTTCGGATCCAATTGAAGACTATAGGGCCAAAGGAAATATCCTCCGAAAACAAAGAGAAAGAAGCTTTCTGAGAAACTTCTTTGTGTTCTGTGAAATCATCTCACAGAGTTACAGCTTTCCCCTCAAGAAGCCTTTCGCTAAGACAGTTCTTGTGCAATTGGCAAAGTGATATTTGGAAGCCCATACAGGGCTAGGTGAAAAAGGAAATATCCTCATCTGAAATCTGGAAAGAAGTTTTCTGAGAAACTGGTTAGTGTTCTGTTAATTCATCTCGGAGAGTTACATCTGTATTTCGTGGATCTCTTTGCTAGCCTTATTTCTGTGAAATCTGAGAACAGATATTTCGGATCCCATTGAAGACTATAGGGCCAAAGGAAATATCCTCCGATAACAAAGAGAAAGAAGCTTTCTGAGAAACTTCTTTGTGTTCTGTGAAATCATCTCACAGAGTTACAGCTTTCCCCTCAAGAAGCCTTTCGCTAAGACAGTTCTTGTGGAATTGGCAAAGTGATATTTGGAAGCCCATAGAGGGCTATGGTGAAAAGGGAAATATCCTCAGATGAAATCTGAAAAGAAGCTTTCTGAGAAACTGCTGAGTGTTCTGTTAATTCATCTCACAGAGTTACATCCGTATTTCGTGGATCTCTTTGCTAGCCTTATTTCTGTGGAATCTGAGAACAGATATTTCGGATCCCATTGAAGACTATAGGGCCAAAGGAAATATCCTCCGATAACAAAGAGAAAGACTTTCTGAGAAACTCCTTTGTGTTCTGTGAAATCATCTCACAGAGTTACAGCTTTCCCCTCAAGAAGCCTTTCGCTAAGACAGTTCTTGTGGAATTGGCAAAGTGATATTTGGAAGCCCATAGAGGGCTATGGTGAAAAAGGAAATATCCTCAGATGAAATCTGGAAAGAAGCTTTCTGAGAAACTTCTCTGTGATGTGTGACTTCCACTCACAGTGTTACATCTGTATTTCGTGGATCTCTTTCTAGCCTTATTTCTGTGGAATCTGAGAACAGATATTTCGGATCCCTTTGAAGACTATACGGCCAAAGGAAATATCCTCCGATAACAAAGAGAAAGAAGCTTTCTGAGAAACTTCTTTGTGTTCTGTGAAATCATATCACAGAGTTACAGCTTTCCCCTCAAGAAGCCTTTCGCTGAGACAGTTCTTATGGAATTGGCATAGTGATATTTGGAAGCCCATAGAGGGCTATGGTGAAAAAGGAAATATCCTCAGATGAAATCTGGAAAGAAGCTTTCTGAGAAACTGCTTAGTGTTCTGTTAATTCATCTCACAGAGTTACATCTGTATTTTGTGGATCTCTTTGCTAGCATTATTTCTGTGAAATCTGAGAACAGATATTTCGGATCCCATTGAAGACTATAGGGCCAAAGGAAATATCCTCCGATAACAAAGAAAAAGAAGCTTTCTGAGAAACGTCTTTGTGTTCTGTGAAATCATCTCACAGAGTTACAGCTTTCCCCTCAAGAAGCCTTTCGCTCAGACAGTTCTTGTTGAATTGGCAAAGTGATATTTGGAAGCCCATAGAGGGCTATGGTGAAAAAGGAAATATCCTCAGATGAAATCTGGAAAGAAGCTTTCTCAGAAACTGCTTAGTGTTCTGTTAATTCATCTCGCAGAGTTACATCTGTATTTCGTGGATCTCTTTGCTAGCCTTATTTCTGTGGAATCTGAGAACAGATATTTCGGATCCCATTGAAGACTATAGGGCCAAAGGAAATATCCTCCGATAACAAAGAGAAAGAAGCTTTCTGAGAAACTTCTTTGTGTTCTGTAAAATCATCTCACAGAGTTACAGCTTTCCCCTCAAGAAGCCTTTCGCTAAGACAGTTCTTGTGGAATTGGCAGAGTGATATTTGGAAGCCCATAGAGGGCTATGGTGAAAAAGGAAATATCCTCAGATGAAATCTGGAAAGAAGCTTTCTGAGAAACTGCTCTGTGAAGTGTGATTTCCACTCACAGAGTTACATCTGTATTTCGTGGATCTCTTTGCTAGCCTTATTTCTGTGATATCTGAGAACAGATATTTCGGATCCCATTGAAGACTATAGGGCCAAAGGAAATATCCTCCGATAACAAAGAGAAAGAAGCTTTCTGAGAAACTTCTTTGTGTTCTGTGAAATCATCTCACAGAGTTACAGCTTTCCCCTCAAGAAGCCTTTCGCTAAGACAGTTCTTGTGGAATTGGAAAAGTGATATTTGGAAGCCCATAGAGGGCTATGGTGAAAAGAGAAATATCCTCAGATGAAATCTGAAAAGAAGCTTTCTGAGAAACTGCTGAGTGTTCTGTTAATTCATCTCACAGAGTTACATCCGTATTTCGTGGATCTCTTTTCTAGCCTTATTTCTGTGGAATCTGAGAACAGATATTTCGGATCCCATTGAAGACTATAGGGCCAAAGGAAATATCCTCCGATAACAAAGAGAAAGACTTTCTGAGAAACTTATTTGTGTTCTGTGAAATCATCTCACAGAGTTACAGCTTTCCCCTCAAGAAGCCTTTCGCTGATACAGTTCTTGTGGAATTGGCAAAGTGATATTTGGAAGCCCATAGAGGGCTATGGTGAAAAAGGAAATATCCTCAGATGAAATCTGGAAAGAAGCTTTCTGAGAAACTGCTGAGTTTTCTGTTAATTCATCTCACAGAGTTACATCTGTATTTTGTGGATCTCTTTGGTAGCCTTATTTCTGTGGAATCTGAGAACAGATATTTCGGATCCCTTTGAAGACTATAGGGCCAAAGGAAATATCCTCCGATAACAAAGAGAAAGAAGCTTTCTGAGAAACTTCTTTGTGTTCTGTGAAATCATCTCAGAGAGTTACAGCTTTCCCTTCAAGAAGCCTTTCGCTAAGACAGTTCTTGTGGAATTGGCAAAGTGATATTTGGAAGCCCATAGAGGGCAATGTTGAAAAAGGAAATATCCTCAGATGAAATCTGGAAAGAAGCTTTCTGAGAAACTACTTAGTGTTCTGTTAATTCATCTCACGGAGTTATATCCGTATTTCGTGAATCTCTTTGCTAGCCTTATTTCTGTGGAATCTGAGAACAGATATTTCGGATCCCTTTGAAGACTATAGGGCCAAAGGAAATATCCTCCGATAACAAAGAGAAAGAAGCTTACTGGGAAACTTCTTTGTGTTCTGTGAAATCATCTCACAGAGTTACAGCTTTCCCCTCAAGAAGCCTTTCGCTGAGACAGTTCTTGTGGAATTGGCAAAGTGATATTTGGAAGCTCATAGAGGGCTATGGTGAAAAAGGAAATATCCTCAGATGAAATCTGGAAAGAAGCTTTCTGAGAAACTGCTTAGTGTTCTGTTAATTCATCTCACAGAGTTACATCTGTATTTCGTGGATCTCTTTGCTAGCCTTATTTCTGTGGAATCTGAGAACAGATATTTCGGATCCCATTGAAGACTATAGGGCCAAAGGAAATATCCTCCGATAACAAAGAGAAACAAGCTTTCTGAGAAACTTCTTTGTGTTCTGTGAAATCATCTCACAGAGTTACAGCTTTCCCCTCAAGAAGCCTTTCGCTAAGACAGTTCTTGTGGAATTGGCAAAGTGATATTTGGAAGCCCATAGAGGGCTATGGTGAAAAAGGAAATATCCTCAGATGAAATCTGGAAAGAAGCTTTCTGAGAAACTGCTTATTGTTCTGTTAATTCATCTCACAGAGTTACATCCGTATTTCGTGGATCTCTTTGCCAGCCTTATTTCTGTGGAATCTGAGAACAGATATTTCGGATCCCAATGAAGACTATAGGGCCAAAGGAAATATCCTCCGATAACAAAGAGAATGAAGCTTTCTGAGAAACTTCTTTGTGTTCTCTGAAATCATTTAACAGAGTTACAGCTTTCCCGTCAAGAAGCCTTTCGCTAAGACAGTTCTTGTGGAATTGGCAAAGTGATATTTGGAAGCCCATAGAGGGCTATGGTGAAAAAGGAAATAACCTCAGATGAAATCTGGAAAGAAGCTTTCTGAGAAACTTCTCTGTGATGTGTGACTTCCACTCACAGAGTTACATCTGTATTTCGTGGATCTCTTTCTAGCCTTATTTCTGTGCAATCTGAGAACAGATATTTCGTATCCCTTTGAAGACTATACGGCCAAAGGAAATATCCTCCGATAACAAAGAGAAAGAAGCTTTATGAGAAACTTCTTTGTGTTCTGTGAAATCATAACACAGAGTTACAGCTTTCCCCTCAAGAAGCCTTTTGCTGAGACAGTTCTTGTGGAATTGGCATAGTGATATTTGGAAGCCCATAGAGGGCTATGGTGAAAAAGGAAATATCCTCAGATGAAATCTGGAAAGAAGCTTTCTGAGAAACTGCTGAGTGTTCTGTTAATTCATCTCACAGAGTTACATCTGTATTTCGTGGATCTCTTTGCTAGCCTTATTTCTGTGGAATCTGAGAACAGATATTTCGGATCCCATTGAAAACTATAGGGCCAAAGGAAATATCCTCCGATAACAAAGAGAAAGAAGTTTTCCGTCAAACTTCTTTGTGTTCTGTGAAATCATCTCACAGAGTTACAGCTTTCCCCTCAAGAAGCCTTTCGCTAAGACAGTTCTTGTGGAATTGGCAAAGTGATATTTGGAAGCCCATAGAGGGCTATGGTGAAAAAGGAAATATCCTCAGATGAAATCTGGAAAGAAGCTTTCTGAGAAACTTCTCTGTGATGTGTGACTTCCACTCACAGAGTTACATCTGTATTTCGTGGATCTCTTTCTAGCCGTATTTCTGAGGAATCTGAGAACAGATATTTCGGATCCCTTTGAAGACTATAAAGCCAAAGGAAATATCCTCCGATAACAAAGAGAAAGAAGCTTTCTGAGAAACTTCTTTGTGTTCTGTGAAATCATCTCACAGAGTTACAGCTTTCCCCTCAAGAAGCCTTTAGCTGAGACAGTTCTTGTGGAAATGGCAAAGTGATATTTGGAAGCCCATAGAGGGCTATGGTGAAAAAGGAAATATCCTCAGATGAAATCTGGAAGGAAGCTTTCTGAGAAAATGCTGAGTGTTCTGTTAATTCATCTCACAGAGTTACATCTGTAATTTGTGGATCTCTTTGCTAGCCTTATTTCTGTGGAATCTGAGAACAGATATTTCGGATCCCATTGAAGACTATAGGGCCAAAGGAAATATCCTCCGATAACAAAGAGAAAGAAGCTTTCTGAGAAACGTCTTTTTGTTCTGTGAAATCATCTCACAGAGTTACAGCTTTCCCCTCAAGAAGCCTTTCGGTAAGACAGTTCTTGTTGAATTGGCAAAGTGATATTTGGAAGCCCATAGAGGGCTATGGTGAAAAAGGAAATATCCTCAGATGAAATCTGGAAAGAAGCTTTCTGAGAAACTGCTGAGTGTTCTGTTAATTCATCTCACAGAGTTACATCTGTATTTCGTGGATCTCTTTGCTAGCCTTATTTCTGTGGAATCTGAGAACAGATATTTCGGATCCCATTGAAGACTATAGGGCCAAAGGAAATATCCTCCGATAACAAAGAGAAAGAAGCTTTCTGAGAAACTTCTTTGTGTTCTGTGAAATCATCTCACAGAGTTACAGCTTTCCCCTCAAGAAGCCTTTCGCTAAGACAGTTCTTGTGGAATTGGCAAAGTGATATTTGGAAGCCCATAGAGGGCTATGGTGAAAAAGGAAATATCCTCAGATGAAATCTGGAAAGAAGCTTTCTGAGAAACTGCTTAGTGTTCTGTTAATTCATCTCACAGAGTTACATCCGTATTTCGTGGATCTCTTTGCTAGCCTTATTTCTGTGGAATCTGAGAACAGATATTTCGGATCCCATTGAAGACTATAGGGCCAAAGGAAATATCCTCCGATAACAAAGAGAAAGAAGCTTTCTGAGAAACTTCTTTGTTTTCTCTGAAATCATCTCACAGAGTTACAGCTTTCCCCTCAAGAAGTCTTTCGCTAAGACAGTTCTTGTGGAATTGGCAAAGTGATATTTGGAAGCCCTTAGAGGGCTATGGTGAAAAAGGAAATATCCTCAGATGAAATCTGGAAAGAAGCTTTCTGAGAAACTTCTCTGTGATGTGTGACTTCCACTCACAGAGTTACATCTGTATTTCGTGGATTTCTTTCTAGCCTTATTTCTGTGGAATCTGAGAACAGATATTTCGGATCCCTTTGAAGACTATACGGCCAAAGGAAATATCCTCCGATAACAAAGAGAAAGAAGCTTTCTGAGAAACTTCTTTGTGTTCTGTGAAATCATATCACAGAGTTACAGCTTTCCCCTCAAGAAGCCTTTCGCTGAGACAGTTCTTGTGGAATTGGCATAGTGATATTTGGAAGCCCATAGAGGGCTATGGTGAAAAAGGAAATATCCTCAGATGAAATCTGGAAAGAAGCTTTCTGAGAAACTGCTTAGTGTTCTGTTAATTCATCTCACAGAATTACATCTGTATTTTGTGGATCTCTTTGCTAGCCTTATTTCTGTGAAATCTGAGAACAGATATTTCGGATCCCATTGAAGAGTATAGAGCCAAAGGAAATATCCTCCGATAACAAAGAGAAAGAAGCTTTCTGAGAAACGTCTTTTTGTTCTGTGAAATCATCTCACAGAGTTACAGCTTTCCCCTCAAGAAGCCTTTCGCTAAGACAGTTCTTGTTGAATTGGCAAAGTGATATTTGGAAGCCCATAGAGGGCTATGGTGAAAAAGGAAATATCCTCAGATGAAATCTGGAAAGAAGCTTTCTGAGAAACTGCTGAGTGTTCTGTTAATTCATCTCACAGAGTTACATCTGTATTTCGTGGATCTCTTTGCTAGCCTTATTTCTGTGGAATCTGAGAACAGATATTTCGGATCCCATTGAAGACTATAGGGCCAAAGGAAATATCCTCCGATAACAAAGAGAAAGAAGTTTTCCGAGAAACTTCTTTGTGTTCTGTGAAATCATCTCACAGAGTTACAGCTTTCCCCTCAAGAAGCCTTTCGCTAAGACAGTTCTTGTGGAATTGGCAAACTGATATTTGGAAGCCCATAGAGGGCTATGGTGAAAAAGGAAATATCCTCAGATGAAATCTGGAAAGAAGCTTTCTGAGAAACTTCTCTGTGATGTGTGATTTCCACTCACAGAGTTACATCTGTATTTTGTGGATCTCTTTCTAGCCGTATTTCTGAGGAATCTGAGAACAGATATTTCTGATCCCTTTGAAGACTATACAGCCAAAGGAAATATCCTCCGATAACAAAGAGAAAGAAGCTTTCTGAGAAACTTCTTTGTGTTCTGTGAAATCAACTCACAGAGTTACAGCTTTCCCCTCAAGAAGCCTTTCACTGAGACAGTTGTTGTGGAATTGGCAAAGTGATATTTGGAAGCCCTTAGAGGGCTATGGTGAAAAAGGAAATATCCTCAGATGAAATCTGGAAAGAAGCTCTGAGAAACTGCTGAGTGTTCTGTTAATTCATCTCACAGAGTTACATCTGTAATTTGTGGATCTCTTTGCTAGCCTTATTTCTGTGGAATCTGAGAACAGATATTTCGGATCCCATTGAAGACTATAGGGCCAAAGGAAATATCCTCCGATAACAAAGAGAAAGAAGCTTTCTGAGAAACTTCTTTGTGTTCTGTGAAATCATCTCACAGAGTTACAGCTTTCCCCTCAAGAAGCCTTTCGCTAAGACAGTTCTTGTGGAATTGGAAAAGTGATATTTGGAAGCCCATAGAGGGCTATGGTGAAAAGGGAAATATCCTCAGATGAAATCTGGAAAGAAGCTTTCTGAGAAACTGCTGAGTGTTCTGTTAATTCATCTCACAGAGTTACATCCGTATTTCGTGGATCTCTTTGCTAGCCTTATTTCTGTGGAATCTGAGAACAGATATTTCGGATCCCATTGAAGACTATAGGGCCAAAGGAAATAAACTCCGATAACAAAGAGAAAGACTTTCTGAGAAACTTATTTGTGTTCTGTGAAATCATCTCACAGAGTTACAGCTTTCCCCTCAAGAAGCCTTTCGCTAAGACAGTTCTTGTGGAATTGGCAAAGTGATATTTGGAAGCCCATAGAGGGCTATGTTGAAAAAGGAAATATCCTCAGATGAAATCTGGAAAGAAGCTTTCTGAGAAACTTCTCTGTGATGCGTGACTTCCACTCACAGAGTTACATCTGTATTTCGTGGATCTCTTTCTAGCCTTATTTCTGTGGAATCTGAGAACAGATATTTCGGATCCCTTTGAAGACTATACGGCCAAAGGAAATATCCTCCGATAACAAAGAGAAAGAAGCTTTCTGAGAAACTTCTTTGTGTTCTGTGAAATCATATCACAGAGTTACAGCTTTCCCCTCAAGAAGCCTTTCGCTGAGACAGTTCTTGTGGAATTGGCATAGTGATATTTGGAAGCCCATAGAGGGCTATGGTGAAAAAGGAAATATCCTCAGATGAAATCTGGAAAGAAGCTTTCTGAGAAACTGCTTAGTGTTCTGTTAATTCATCTCACAGAGTTACATCTGTATTTTGTGGATCTCTTTGCTAGCCTTATTTCTGTGAAATCTGAGAACAGATATTTCGGATCCCATTGAAGACTATAGGGCCAAAGGAAATATCCTGCGATAACAAAGAAAAAGAAGCTTTCTGAGAAACGTCTTTGTCTTCTGTGAAATCATCTCACAGAGTTACAGCTTTCCCCTCAAGAAGCCTTTCGCTAAGACAGTTCTTGTGGAATTGGCAAAGTGATATTTGGAAGCCCATAGAGGGCTATGGTGAAAAAGGAAATATCCTCAGATGAAATCTGGAAAGAAGCTTTCTGAGAAACTGCTTAGTGTTCTGTTAATTCATCTCGCAGAGTTACATCTGTATTTCGTGGATCTCTTTGCTAGCCTTATTTCTGTGGAATCTGAGAACAGATATTTCGGATCCCATTGAAGACTATAGGGCCAAAGGAAATATCCTCCGATAACAAAGAGAAAGAAGCTTTCTGAGAAACTTCTTTGTGTTCTGTAAAATCATCTCACAGAGTTACAGCTTTCCCCTCAAGAAGCCTTTCGCTAAGACAGTTCTTGTGGAATTGGCAAAGTGATATTTGGAAGCCCATAGAGGGCTATGGTGAAAAAGGAAATATCCTCAGATGAAATCTGGAAAGAAGCTTTCTGAGAAACTGCTGAGTGTTCTGTTAATTCATCTCACAGAGTTACATCTGTATTTCGTGGATCTCTTTGCTAGCCTTATTTCTGTGGAATCTGAGAACAGATAATTCGGATCCCTTTGAAGACTATACGGCCAAAGGAAATATCCTCCGATAACAAAGAGAAAGAAGCTTTCTGAGAAACTTCTTTGTGTTCTGTGAAATCATCTCACAGAGTTACAGCTTTCCCCTCAAGAAGCCTTTCGCTAAGACAGTTCTTGTGGAATTGGCAAAGTGATATTTGGAAGCCCAAAGAGGGCTATGGTGAAAAAGGAAATATCCTCAGATGAAATCTGGAAAGAAGCTTTCTGATAAACTGCTTAGTGTTCTGTTAATTCATCTCACAGAGTTACATCTGTATTTCGTGGATCTCTTTGCTAGCCTTTTTTCTGTGGAATCTGAGAACAGATATTTCGGATCCCATTGAAGACTATAGGGCCAAAGGAAATATCCTCCGATAACAAAGAGAAAGAAGCTTTCTGAGAAACTTCTTTGTGTTCTGTGAAATCATCTCACAGAGTTTCAGCTTTCCCCTCAAGAAGCCTTTCGCTAAGACAGTTCTTGTGGAATTGGCAAAGTGATATTTGGAAGCCCATAGAGGGCTATGGTGAAAAAGGAAATATCCTCAGATGAAATCTGGAAAGAAGCTTTCTGAGAAACTGCTTAGTGTTCTGTTAATTCATCTCACAGAGTTACATCTGTGTTTCGTGGATCTCTTTGCTAGCCTTATTTTTGTGGAATCTGAGAACAGATATTTCGGATCCAATTGAAGACTATAGGGCCAAAGAAATATCCTCCGAAAACAAAGAGAAAGAAGCTTTCTGAGAAACGTCTTTGTGTTCTGTGAAATCATCTCACAGAGTTACAGCTTTCCCCTCAAGAAGCCTTTCGCTAAGACAGTTCTTGTGGAATTGGCAAAGTGATATTTGGAAGCCCATAGAGGGCTATGGTGAAAAAGGAAATATCCTCAGATGAAATCTGGAAAGAAGCTTTCTGAAAAACTGCTTAGTGTTCTGTTAATTCATCTCGCAGTGTTACATCTGTATTTCGTGGATCTCTTTGCTAGCCTTATTTCTGTGGAGTCTGAGAACAGATATTTCGGATCCCATTGAAGACTATAGGGCCAAAGGAAATATCCTCCGATAACAAAGAGAAAGAAGCTTTCTGTGAACCTTCTTTGTGTTCTGTGAAATCATCTCACAGAGTTACAGCTTTCCCCTCAAGAAGCCTTTCGCTACGACAGTTCTTGTGGAATTGGCAAAGTGATATTTGGAAGCCCATAGAGGGCTATGGTGAAAAAGGAAATATCCTCAGATGAAATCTGGAAAGAAGCTTTCTGAGAAACTGCTTAGTGTTCTGTTAATTCATCTCGCAGAGTTACATCTGTATTTCGTGGATCTCTTTGCTAGCCTTATTTCTGTGGAATCTGAGAACAGATATTTCGGATCCCATTGAAGACGATAGGGCCAAAGGAAATATCCTCCGATAACAAAGAGAAAGAAGCTTTCTGAGAAACTTCTTTGTGTTCTGTGAAATCATCTCACAGAGTTACAGCTTTCCCCTCAAGAAGCCTTTCGCTAAGACAGTTCTTGTGGAATTGGCAAAGTGATATTTGGAAGCCCATAGAGGGCTATGGTGAAAAAGGAAATATCCTCAGATGAAATCTGGAAAGAAGCTTTCTGAGAAACTTCTCTGTGATGTGTGATTTCCACTCACAGAGTTACATCTGTATTTCGTGGATCTCTTTCTAGCCTTATTTCTGTGGAATCTGAGAACAGATATTTCGGATCCCTTTGAAGACTATACGGCCAAAGGAAATACCCTCCGATAACAAAGAGAAAGAAGCTTTCTGAGAAACTTCTTTGTGTTCTGTGAAATCATATCACAGAGTTACAGCTTTCCCCTCAAGAAGCCTTTCGCTGAGACAGTTCTTGTGGAATTGGCATAGTGATATTATTAAGCCCATAGAGGGCTATGGTGAAAAAGGAAATATCCTCAGATGAAATCTGGAAAGAAGCTTTCTGAGAAACTGCTTAGTGTTCTGTTAATTCATCTCACAGAATTACATCTGTATTTTGTGGATCTCTTTGCTAGCCTTATTTCTGTGAAATCTGAGAACAGATATTTCGGATCCCATTGAAGACTATAGGGCCAAAGGAAATATCCTCCGATAACAAAGAGAAAGAAGCTTTCTGAGAAACGTCTTTGTGTTCTGTGAAATCATCTCACAGAGTTACAGCTTTCCCCTCAAGAAGCCTTTCGCTAAGACAGTTCTTGTGGAATTGGCAAAGTGATATTTGGAAGACCATAGAGGGCTATGGTGAAAAAGGAAATATCCTCAGATGAAATCTGGAAAGAAGCTTTCTGAGAAACTGCTTAGTGTTCTGTTAATTCATCTCACAGAGTTTCATCTGTATTTCGTGGATCTCTTTGCTAGCCTTATTTCTGTGGAATCTGAGAACAGATATTTCGGATCCCATTGAAGACTATAGGGCCAAAGGAAATATCCTCCGATAACAAAGAGAAAGAAGCTTTCTGAGAAACTTCTTTGTGTTCTGTGACATCATCTCACAGAGTTACAGCTTTCCCCTCAAGAAGCCTTTCGCTAAGACAGTTCTTGTGGAATTGGCAAAGTGATATTTGGAAGCCCATAGAGGGCTATGGTGAAAAAGGAAATATCCTCAGATGAAATCTGGAAAGAAGCTTTCTGAGAAACTGCTTAGTGTTCTGTTAATTCATCTCGCAGAGTTACATCTGTATTTCGTGGATCTCTTTGCTAGCCTTATTTCTGTGGAATCTGAGAACAGATATTTCGGATCCCATTGAAGACTATAGGGCCAAAGGAAATATCCTCCGATAACAAAGAGAAAGAAGCTTTCTGAGAAAGTTCTTTGTGTTCTGTAAAATCAACTCACAGAGTTACAGCTTTCCCCTCAAGAAGCCTTTTGCTAAGACAGTTCTTGTGGAATTGGCAAAGTGATATTTGGAAGCCCATAGAGGGCTATGGTGAAAAAGGAAATATCCTCAGATGAAATCTGGAAAGAAGCTTTCTGAGAAACTGCTCTGTGATGTGTGACTTCCACTCACAGAGTTACATCTGTATTTCGTGGATCTCTTTGCTAGCCTTATTTCTGTGGAATCTGAGAACAGATATTTCGGATCCCTTTGAAGACTATACGGCCAAAGGAAATAACCTCCGATAACAAAGAGAAAGAAGCTTTCTGAGAAACATCTTTGTGTTCTGTAAAATCATCTCACAGAGTTACAGCTTTCCCCTCAAGAAGCCTTTCGCTAAGACAGTTCTTGTGGAATTGGCAAAGTGATATTTGGAAGCCCATAGAGGGCTATGGTGAAAAAGGAAATATCCTCAGATGAAATCTGGAAAGAAGCTTTCTGAGAAACTGCTTAGTGTTCTGTTAATTCATCTCACAGAGTTACATCTGTGTTTCGTGGATCTCTTTGCTAGCCTTATTTTTGTGGAATCTGAGAACAGATATTTCGGATCCAATTGAAGACTATAGGGCCAAAGAAATATCCTCCGAAAACAAAGAGAAAGAAGCTTTCTGAGAAACTTCTTTGTGTTCTGTGAAATCATCTCACAGAGTTACAGCTTTCCCCTCAAGAAGCCTTTCGCTAAGACAGTTCTTGTGCAATTGGCAAAGTGATATTTGGAAGCCCATACAGGGCTAGGTGAAAAAGGAAATATCCTCAGATGAAATCTGGAAAGAAGCTTTCTGAGAAACTGCTTAGTGTTCTGTTAATTCATCTCGCAGAGTTACATCTGTATTTCGTGGATCTCTTTGCTAGCCTTATTTCTGTGAAATCTGAGAACAGATATTTCGGATCCCATTGAAGACTATAGGGCCAAAGGAAATATCCTCCGATAACAAAGAGAAAGAAGCTTTCTGAGAAACTTCTTTGTGTTCTGTGAAATCATCTCACAGAGTTACAGCTTTCCCCTCGAGAAGCCTTTCGCTAAGACAGTTCTTGTGGAATTGGCAAAGTGATATTTGGAAGCCCATAGAGGGCTATGGTGAAAAAGGAAATATCCTCAGATGAAATCTGGAAAGAAGCTTTCTGAGAAACTGCTTAGTGTTCTGTTAATTCATCTCGCAGAGTTACATCTGTATTTCGTGGATCTCTTTGCTAGCCTTATTTCTGTGGAATCTGAGAACAGATATTTCGGATCCCATTGAAGACTATAGGGCCAAAGGAAATATCCTCCGATAACAAAGAGAAAGAAGCTTTCTGAGAAACTTCTTTGTGTTCTGTAAAATCATCTCACAGATTTACAGCATTCCCCTGAAGAAGCCTTTCGCTAAGACAGTTCTTGTGGAATTGGCAAAGTGATATTTGGAAGCCCATAGAGGGCTATGGTGAAAAAGGAAATATCCTCAGATGAAATCTGGAAAGAAGCTTTCTGAGAAACTTCTCTGTGATGTGTGACTTCCACTCACAGAGTTACATCTGTATTTCGTGGATCTCTTTCTAGCCGTATTTCTGAGGAATCTGAGAACAGATATTTCGGATCCCTTTGAAGTCTATACAGCCAAAGGAAATATCCTCCGATAACAAAGAGAAAGAAGCTTTCTGAGAAACTTCTTTGTGTTCTGTGAGATCATCTCACAGAGTTACAGCTTTCCCCTCAAGAAGACTTTCGCTGATACAGTTCTTGTGGAATTGGCAAAGTGATATTTGGAAGCCCATAGAGGGCTATGGTGAAAAAGGAAATATCCTCAGATGAAATCTGGAAAGAAGCTTTCTGAGAAACTGCTGAGTTTTCTGTTAATTCATCTCACAGAGTTACATCTGTATTTTGTGGATCTCTTTGGTAGCCTTATTTCTGTGGAATCTGAGAACAGATATTTCGGATCCCTTTGAAGACTATAGGGCCAAAGGAAATATCCTCCGATAACAAAGAGAAAGAAGCTTTCTGAGAAACTTCTTTGTGTTCTGTGAAATCATCTCAGAGAGTTACAGCTTTCCCTTCAAGAAGTCTTTCGCTAAGACAGTTCTTGTGGAATTGGCAAAGTGATATTTGGAAGCCCATAGAGGGCAATGTTGAAAAAGGAAATATCCTCAGATGAAATCTGGAAAGAAGCTTTCTGAGAAACTACTTAGTGTTCTGTTAATTCATCTCACGGAGTTATATCCGTATTTCGTGAATCTCTTTGCTAGCCTTATTTCTGTGGAATCTGAGAACAGATATTTCGGATCCCTTTGAAGACTATAGGGCCAAAGGAAATATCCTCCGATAACAAAGAGAAAGGAGCTTACTGGGAAACTTCTTTGTGTTCTGTGAAATCATCTCACAGAGTTACAGCTTTCCCCTCAAGAAGCCTTTCGCTGAGACAGTTCTTGTGGAATTGGCAAAGTGATATTTGGAAGCTCATAGAGGGCTATGGTGAAAAAGGAAATATCCTCAGATGAAATCTGGAAAGAAGCTTTCTGAGAAACTGCTTAGTGTTCTGTTAATTCATCTCACAGAGTTACATCTGTATTTCGTGGATCTCTTTGCTAGCCTTATTTCTGTGGAATCTGAGAACAGATATTTCGGATCCCATTGAAGACTATAGGGCCAAAGGAAATATCCTCCGATAACAAAGAGAAACAAGCTTTCTGAGAAACTTCTTTGTGTTCTGTGAAATCATCTCACAGAGTTACAGCTTTCCCCTCAAGAAGCCTTTCGCTAAGACAGTTCTTGTGGAATTGGCAAAGTGATATTTGGAAGCCCATAGAGGGCTATGGTGAAAAAGGAAATATCCTCAGATGAAATCTGGAAAGAAGCTTTCTGAGAAACTGCTTATTGTTCTGTTAATTCATCTCACAGAGTTACATCCGTATTTCGTGGATCTCTTTGCCAGCCTTATTTCTGTGGAATCTGAGAACAGATATTTCGGATCCCAATGAAGACTATAGGGCCAAAGGAAATATCCTCCGATAACAAAGAGAATGAAGCTTTCTGAGAAACTTCTTTGTGTTCTCTGAAATCATTTAACAGAGTTACAGCTTTCCCGTCAAGAAGCCTTTCGCTAAGACAGTTCTTGTGGAATTGGCAAAGTGATATTTGGAAGCCCATAGAGGGCTATGGTGAAAAAGGAAATATCCTCAGATGAAATCTGGAAAGAAGCTTTCTGAGAAACTTCTCTGTGATGTGTGACTTCCACTCACAGAGTAACATCTGTATTTCGTGGATCTCTTTCTAGCCTTATTTCTGTGCAATCTGAGAACAGATATTTCGTATCCCTTTGAAGACTATACGGCCAAAGGAAATATCCTCCGATAACAAAGAGAAAGAAGCTTTATGAGAAACTTCTTTGTGTTCTGTGAAATCATAACACAGAGTTACAGCTTTCCCCTCAAGAAGCCTTTTGCTGAGACAGTTCTTGTGGAATTGGCATAGTGATATTTGGAAGCCCATAGAGGGCTATGGTGAAAAAGGAAATATCCTCAGATGAAATCTGGAAAGAAGCTTTCTGAGAAACTGCTGAGTGTTCTGTTAATTCATCTCACAGAGTTACATCTGTATTTCGTGGATCTCTTTGCTAGCCTTATTTCTGTGGAATCTGAGAACAGATATTTCGGATCCCATTGAAAACTATAGGGCCAAAGGAAATATCCTCCGATAACAAAGAGAAAGAAGTTTTCCGTCAAACTTCTTTGTGTTCTGTGAAATCATCTCACAGAGTTACAGCTTTCCCCTCAAGAAGCCTTTCGCTAAGACAGTTCTTGTGGAATTGGCAAAGTGATATTTGGAAGCCCATAGAGGGCTATGGTGAAAAAGGAAATATCCTCAGATGAAATCTGGAAAGAAGCTTTCTGAGAAACTTCTCTGTGATGTGTGACTTCCACTCACAGAGTTACATCTGTATTTCGTGGATCTCTTTCTAGCCGTATTTCTGAGGAATCTGAGAACAGATATTTCGGATCCCTTTGAAGACTATAAAGCCAAAGGAAATATCCTCCGATAACAAAGAGAAAGAAGCTTTCTGAGAAACTTCTTTGTGTTCTGTGAAATCATCTCACAGAGTTACAGCTTTCCCCTCAAGAAGCCTTTAGCTGAGACAGTTCTTGTGGAAATGGCAAAGTGATATTTGGAAGCCCATAGAGGGCTATGGTGAAAAAGGAAATATCCTCAGATGAAATCTGGAAGGAAGCTTTCTGAGAAAATGCTGAGTGTTCTGTTAATTCATCTCACAGAGTTACATCTGTAATTTGTGGATCTCTTTGCTAGCCTTATTTCTGTGGAATCTGAGAACAGATATTTCGGATCCCATTGAAGACTATAGGGCCAAAGGAAATATCCTCCGATAACAAAGAGAAAGAAGCTTTCTGAGAAACGTCTTTTTGTTCTGTGAAATCATCTCACAGAGTTACAGCTTTCCCCTCAAGAAGCCTTTCGGTAAGACAGTTCTTGTTGAATTGGCAAAGTGATATTTGGAAGCCCATAGAGGGCTATGGTGAAAAAGGAAATATCCTCAGATGAAATCTGGAAAGAAGCTTTCTGAGAAACTGCTGAGTGTTCTGTTAATTCATCTCACAGAGTTACATCTGTATTTCGTGTATCTCTTTGCTAGCCTTATTTCTGTGGAATCTGAGAACAGATATTTCGGATCCCATTGAAGACTATAGGGCCAAAGGAAATATCCTCCGATAACAAAGAGAAAGAAGCTTTCTGAGAAACTTCTTTGTGTTCTGTGAAATCATCTCACAGAGTTACAGCTTTCCCCTCAAGAAGCCTTTCGCTAAGACAGTTCTTGTGGAATTGGCAAAGTGATATTTGGAAGCCCATAGAGGGCTATGGTGAAAAAGGAAATATCCTCAGATGAAATCTGGAAAGAAGCTTTCTGAGAAACTGCTTAGTGTTCTGTTAATTCATCTCACAGAGTTACATCCGTATTTCGTGGATCTCTTTGCTAGCCTTATTTCTGTGGAATCTGAGAACAGATATTTCGGATCCCATTGAAGACTATAGGGCCAAAGGAAATATCCTCCGATAACAAAGAGAAAGAAGCTTTCTGAGAAACTTCTTTGTTTTCTCTGAAATCATCTCACAGAGTTACAGCTTTCCCCTCAAGAAGTCTTTCGCTAAGACAGTTCTTGTGGAATTGGCAAAGTGATATTTGGAAGCCCTTAGAGGGCTATGGTGAAAAAGGAAATATCCTCAGATGAAATCTGGAAAGAAGCTTTCTGAGAAACTTCTCTGTGATGTGTGACTTCCACTCACAGAGTTACATCTGTATTTCGTGGATCTCTTTCTAGCCTTATTTCTGTGGAATCTGAGAACAGATATTTCGGATCCCTTTGAAGACTATACGGCCAAAGGAAATATCCTCCGATAACAAAGAGAAAGAAGCTTTCTGAGAAACTTCTTTGTGTTCTGTGAAATCATATCACAGAGTTACAGCTTTCCCCTCAAGAAGCCTTTCGCTGAGACAGTTCTTGTGGAATTGGCATAGTGATATTTGGAAGCCCATAGAGGGCTATGGTGAAAAAGGAAATATCCTCAGATGAAATCTGGAAAGAAGCTTTCTGAGAAACTGCTTAGTGTTCTGTTAATTCATCTCACAGAATTACATCTGTATTATGTGGATCTCTTTGCTAGCCTTATTTCTGTGAAATCTGAGAACAGATATTTCGGATCCCATTGAAGAGTATAGAGCCAAAGGAAATATCCTCCGATAACAAAGAGAAAGAAGCTTTCTGAGAAACGTCTTTTTGTTCTGTGAAATCATCTCACAGAGTTACAGCTTTCCCCTCAAGAAGCCTTTCGCTAAGACAGTTCTTGTTGAATTGGCAAAGTGATATTTGGAAGCCCATAGAGGGCTATGGTGAAAAAGGAAATATCCTCAGATGAAATCTGGAAAGAAGCTTTCTGAGAAACTGCTGAGTGTTCTGTTAATTCATCTCACAGAGTTACATCTGTATTTCGTGGATCTCTTTGCTAGCCTTATTTCTGTGGAATCTGAGAACAGATATTTCGGATCCCATTGAAGACTATAGGGCCAAAGGAAATATCCTCCGATAACAAAGAGAAAGAAGTTTTCCGAGAAACTTCTTTGTGTTCTGTGAAATCATCTCACAGAGTTACAGCTTTCCCCTCAAGAAGCCTTTCGCTAAGACAGTTCTTGTGGAATTGGCAAACTGATATTTGGAAGCCCATAGAGGGCTATGGTGAAAAAGGAAATATCCTCAGATGAAATCTGGAAAGAAGCTTTCTGAGAAACTTCTCTGTGATGTGTGACTTCCACTCACAGAGTTACATCTGTATTTTGTGGATCTCTTTCTAGCCGTATTTCTGAGGAATCTGAGAACAGATATTTCTGATCCCTTTGAAGACTATACAGCCAAAGGAAATATCCTCCGATAACAAAGAGAAAGAAGCTTTCTGAGAAACTTCTTTGTGTTCTGTGAAATCAACTCACAGAGTTACAGCTTTCCCCTCAAGAAGCCTTTCACTGAGACAGTTGTTGTGGAATTGGCAAAGTGATATTTGGAAGCCCTTAGAGGGCTATGGTGAAAAAGGAAATATCCTCAGATGAAATCTGGAAAGAAGCTCTGAGAAACTGCTGAGTGTTCTGTTAATTCATCTCACAGAGTTACATCTGTTATTTGTGGATCTCTTTGCTAGCCTTATTTCTGTGGAATCTGAGAACAGATATTTCGGATCCCATTGAAGACTATAGGGCCAAAGGAAATATCCTCCGATAACAAAGAGAAAGAAGCTTTCTGAGAAACTTCTTTGTGTTCTGTAAAATCATCTCACAGAGTTACAGCTTTCCCCTCAAGAAGCCTTTCGCTAAGACAGTTCTTGTGGAATTGGCATAGTGATATTTCGAAGCCCATAGAGGGCTATGGTGAAAAAGGAAATATCCTCAGATGATAGCTGGAAAGAAGCTTTCTGAGAAACTGCTTAGTGTTCTGTTAATTCATCTCACAGAGTTACATCTGTATTTCGTGGATCTCTTTGCTAGCCTGATTTCTGTGGAATCTGAGAACAGATATTTCGGATCCCATTGAATACTATAGGGCCAAAGGAAATATCCTCCGATAACAAAGAGAAAGAAGCTTTCTGAGAAACTTCTTTGTGTTCTGTAAAATCATCTCACAGAGTTACAGCTTTCCCCTCAAGAAGCCTTTCGCTAAGACAGTTCTTGTGGAATTGGCAAAGTGATATTTGGAAGCCCATAGAGGGCTATGGTGAAAAAGGAAATATCCTCAGATGAAATCTGGAAAGAAGCTTTCTGAGAAACTTCTCTGTGATGTGTGACTTCCACTCACAGAGTTACATCTGTATTTCGTGGATCTCTTTGCTAGTCTTATTTCTGTGGAATCTGACAACAGATATTTCCTATCCCTTTGAAGACTATAGGGCCAAAGGAAATATCCTCCGATAACAAAGAGAAAGAAGCTTTCTGAGAAACTTCTTTGTGTTCTGTGAAATCATCTCACAGAGTTACAGCTTTCCCCTCAAGAAGCCTTTCGCTGAGACAGTTCTTGTGGAATTGGCAAAGTGATATTTGGAAGCCCATAGAGGGCTATGGTGAAAAAGGAAATATCCTCAGATGAAATCTGGAAAGAAGCTTTCTGAGAAAATGCTGAGTGTTCTGTTAATTCATCTCACAGAGTTAAATCTGTAATTTGTGGATCTCTTTGCTAGCCTTATTTCTGTGGAATCTGAGAACAGATATTTCGGATCCCATTGAAGTCTATAGGGCCAAAGGAAATATCCTCCGATAACAAAGAGAAAGAAGCTTTCTGAGAAACGTCTTTGTGTTCTGTGAAATCATCTCACAGAGTTACAGCTTTCCCCTCAAGAAGCCTTTCGCTAAGACAGTTCTTGTGGAATTGGCAAAGTGATATTTGGAAGCCCATAGAGGGCTATGGTGAAAAAGGAAATATCCTCAGATGATATCTGAAAAGATGCTTTCTGAGAAACTGCTTAGTGTTCTGTTAATTCATCTCACAGAGTTACATCTGTATTTCGTGGATCTCTTTGCTAGCCTTATTTCTGTGGAATCTGAGAACAGATATTTCGGATCCCATTGAAGACAATAGGGCCAAAGGAAATATCCTCCGATAACAAAGAGAAAGAAGCTTTCTGAGAAACTTCTTTGTGTTCTGTGAAATCATCTCACAGAGTTACAGCTTTCCCCTCAAGAAGCCTTTCGCTAAGACAGTTCTTGTGGAATTGGCAAAGTGATATTTGGAAGCCCATAGAGGGCTATGGTGAAAAAGGAAATATCCTCAGATGAAATCTGGAAAGAAGCTTTCCGAGAAACTGCTTAGTGTTCTGTTAATTCATCTCACAGAGTTACATCTGTATTTCGTGGATCTCTTTGCTAGCCTTATTTCTGTGGAATCTGAGAACAGATATTTCGGATCCCATTGAAGACTATTGGGCCAAAGGAAATATCCTCCGATAACAAAGAGAAAGAAGCTTTCTGAGAAACTTCTTTGTGTTCTGTGAAATCATCTCACAGAGTTACAGCTTTCCCCTCAAGAAGCCTTTCGCTAAGACAGTTCTTGTGGAATTGGCAAAGTGATATTTGGAAGCCCATAGAGGGCTATGGTGAAAAAGGAAATATCCTCAGATGAAATCTGGAAAGAAGCTTTCTGAGAAACTGCTTAGTGTTCTGTTAATTCATCTCACAGAGTTACATCCCTATTTCGTGGATCTCTTTGCTAGCCTTATTTCTGTGGAATCTGAGAACAGATATTTCGGATCCCATTGAAGACTATAGGGCCAAAGGAAATATCCTCCGATAACAAAGAGAAAGAAGCTTTCTGAGAAACTTCTTTGTTTTCTCGGAAATCATCTCACAGAGTTACAGCTTTCCCCTCAAGAAGTCTTTCGCTAAGACAGTTCTTGTGGAATTGGCAAAGTGATATTTGGAAGCCCTTAGAGGGCTATGGTGAAAAAGGAAATATCCTCAGATGAAATCTGGAAAGAAGCTTTCTGAGAAACTTCTCTGTGATGTGTGACTTCCACTCACAGAGTTACATCTGTATTTCGTGGATCTCTTTCTAGCCTTATTTCTGTGGAATCTGAGAACAGATATTTCGGATCCCTTTGAAGACTATACGGCCAAAGGAAATATCCTCCGATAACAAAGAGAAAGAAGCTTTCTGAGAAACTTCTTTGTGTTCTGTGAAATCATATCACAGAGTTACAGCTTTCCCCTCAAGAAGCCTTTCGCTGAGACAGTTCTTGTGGAATTGGCATACTGATATTTGGAAGCCCATAGAGGGCTATGGTGAAAAAGGAAATATCCTCAGATGAAATCTGGAAAGAAGCTTTCTGAGAAACTGCTTAGTGTTCTGTTAATTCATCTCACAGAATTACATCTGTATTTCGTGGATCTCTTTGCTAGCCTTATTTCTGTGAAATCTGAGAACAGATATTTCGGATCCCATTGAAGAGTATAGAGCCAAAGGAAATATCCTCCGATGACAAAGAGAAAGAAGCTTTCTGAGAAACGTCTTTTTGTTCTGTGAAATCATCTCACAGAGTTACAGCTTTCCCCTCAAGAAGCCTTTCGCTAAGACAGTTCTTGTTGAATTGGCAAAGTGATATTTGGAAGCCCATAGAGGGCTATGGTGAAAAAGGAAATATCCTCAGATGAAATCTGGAAAGAAGCTTTCTGAGAAACTGCTGAGTGTTCTGTTAATTCATCTCACAGAGTTACATCTGTATTTCGTGGATCTCTTTGCTAGCCTTATTTCTGTGGAATCTGAGAACAGATATTTCGGATCCCATTGAAGACTATAGGGCCAAAGGAAATATCCTCCGATAACAAAGAGAAAGAAGTTTTCCGAGAAACTTCTTTGTGTTCTGTGAAATCATCTCACAGAGTTACAGCTTTCCCCTCAAGAAGCCTTTCGCTAAGACAGTTCTTGTGGAATTGGCAAACTGATATTTGGAAGCCCATAGAGGGCTATGGTGAAAAAGGAAATATCCTCAGATGAAATCTGGAAAGAAGCTTTCTGAGAAACTTCTCTGTGATGTGTGACTTCCACTCACAGAGTTACATCTGTATTTTGTGGATCTCTTTCTATCCGTATTTCTGAGGAATCTGAGAACAGATATTTCTGATCCCTTTGAAGACTATACAGCCAAAGGAAATATCCTCCGATAACAAAGAGAAAGAAGCTTTCTGAGAAACTTCTTTGTGTTCTGTGAAATCAACTCACAGAGTTACAGCTTTCCCCTCAAGAAGCCTTTCACTGAGACAGTTGTTGTGGAATTGGCAAAGTGATATTTGGAAGCCCTTAGAGGGCTATGGTGAAAAAGGAAATATCCTCAGATGAAATCTGGAAAGAAGCTCTGAGAAACTGCTGAGTGTTCTGTTAATTCATCTCACAGAGTTACATCTGTAATTTGTGGATCTCTTTGCTAGCCTTATTTCTGTGGAATCTGAGAACAGATATTTCGGATCCCATTGAAGACTATAGGGCCAAAGGAAATATCCTCCGATAACAAAGAGAAAGAAGCTTTCTGAGAAACTTCTTTGTGTTCTGTAAAATCATCTCACAGAGTTACAGCTTTCCCCTCAAGAAGCCTTTCGCTAAGACAGTTCTTGTGGAATTGGCAAAGTGATATTTGGAAGCCCATAGAGGGCTATGGTGAAAAAGGAAATATCCTCAGATGAAATCTGGAAAGAAGCTTTCTGAGAAACTGCTTAGTGTTCTGTTAATTCATCTCACAGAGTTACATCCGTATTTCGTGGATCTCTTTGCTAGCCTTATTTCTGTGGAATCTGAGAACAGATATTTCGGATCCCATTGAAGACTATAGGGCCAATGGAAATATCCTCCGATAACAAAGAGAAAGAAGCTTTCTGAGAAACTTCTTTGTGTTCTCTGAAATCATCTCACAGAGTTACAGCTTTCCCCTCAAGAAGCCTTTCGCTAAGACAGTTCTTGTGGAATTGGCAAAGTGATATTAGGAAGCCCATAGAGGGCTATGGTGAAAAAGGAAATATCCTCAGATGAAATCTGGAAAGAAGCTTTCTGAGAAACTGCTGAGTGTTCTGTTAATTCATCTCACAGAGTTACACCCGTATTTCGTGGATCTCTTTGCTAGCCTTATTTCTGTGGAATCTGAGAACAGATATTTCGGATCCCTTTGAAGACTATACAGCCAAAGGAAATATCCTCCGATAACAAAGAGAAAGAAGTTTTCCGAGAAACTTCTTTGTGTTCTGTGAAATCATCTCACAGAGTTACAGCTTTCCCCTCAAGAAGCCTTTCGCTAAGACAGTTCTTGTGCAATTGGCAAAGTGATATTTGGAAGCCCATAGAGGGCTATGGTGAAAAAGGAAATATCCTCAGATGAAATCTGGAAAGAAGCTTTCTGAGAAACTTCTCTGTGATGTGTGACTTCCACTCACAGAGTTACATCTGTATTTCGTGGATCTCTTTCTAGCCTTATTTCTGTGGAATCTGAGAACAGATATTTCGGATCCCTTTGAAGACTATACGGCCAAAGGAAATATCCTCCGATAACAAAGAGAAAGAAGCTTTCTGAGAAACTTCTTTGTGTTCTGTGAAATCATATCACAGAGTTACAGCTTTCCCCTCAAGAAGCCTTTCGCTGAGACAGTTCTTGTGGAATTGGCATACTGATATTTGGAAGCCCTTAGAGGGCTATGGTGAAAAAGGAAATATCCTCAGATGAAATCTGGAAAGAAGCTTTCTGAGAAACTGCTTAGTGTTCTGTTAATTCATCTCACAGAATTACATCTGTATTTCGTGGATCTCTTTGCTAGCCTTATTTCTGTGAAATCTGAGAACAGATATTTCGGATCCCATTGAAGAGTATAGAGCCAAAGGAAATATCCTCCGATGACAAAGAGAAAGAAGCTTTCTGAGAAACGTCTTTTTGTTCTGTGAAATCATCTCACAGAGTTACAGCTTTCCCCTCAAGAAGCCTTTCGCTAAGACAGTTCTTGTTGAATTGGCAAAGTGATATTTGGAAGCCCATAGAGGGCTATGGTGAAAAAGGAAATATCCTCAGATGAAATCTGGAAAGAAGCTTTCTGAGAAACTGCTGAGTGTTCTGTTAATTCATCTCACAGAGTTACATCTGTATTTCGTGGATCTCTTTGCTAGCCTTATTTCTGTGGAATCTGAGAACAGATATTTCGGATCCCATTGAAGACTATAGGGCCAAAGGAAATATCCTCCGATAACAAAGAATAAGAAGTTTTCTGAGAGACTTCTTTGTGTTCTGTGAAATCATCTCACAGAGTTACAGCTTTCCCCTCAAGAAGCCTTTCGCTAAGACAGTTCTTGTGGAATTGGCAAACTGATATTTGGAAGCCCATAGAGGGCTATGGTGAAAAAGGAAATATCCTCAGATGAAATCTGGAAAGAAGCTTTCTGAGAAACTTCTCTGTGATGTGTGACTTCCACTCACAGAGTTACATCTGTATTTTGTGGATCTCTTTCTATCCGTATTTCTGAGGAATCTGAGAACAGATATTTCTGATCCCTTTGAAGACTATACAGCCAAAGGAAATATCCTCCGATAACAAAGAGAAAGAAGCTTTCTGAGAAACTTCTTTGTGTTCTGTGAAATCAACTCACAGAGTTACAGCTTTCCCCTCAAGAAGCCTTTCACTGAGACAGTTGTTGTGGAATTGGCAAAGTGATATTTGGAAGCCCTTAGAGGGCTATGGTGAAAAAGGAAATATCCTCAGATGAAATCTGGAAAGAAGCTCTGAGAAACTGCTGAGTGTTCTGTTAATTCATCTCACAGAGTTACATCTGTAATTTGTGGATCTCTTTGCTAGCCTTATTTCTGTGGAATCTGAGAACAGATATTTCGGATCCCATTGAAGACTATAGGGCCAAAGGAAATATCCTCCGATAACAAAGAGAAAGAAGCTTTCTGAGAAACTTCTTTGTGTTCTGTAAAATCATCTCACAGAGTTACAGCTTTCCCCTCAAGAAGCCTTTCGCTAAGACAGTTCTTGTGGAATTGGCATAGTGATATTTCGAAGCCCATAGAGGGCTATGGTGAAAAAGGAAATATCCTCAGATGATAGCTGGAAAGAAGCTTTCTGAGAAACTGCTTAGTGTTCTGTTAATTCATCTCACAGAGTTACATCTGTATTTCGTGGATCTCTTTGCTAGCCTGATTTCTGTGGAATCTGAGAACAGATATTTCGGATCCCATTGAATACTATAGGGCCAAAGGAAATATCCTCCGATAACAAAGAGAAAGAAGCTTTCTGAGAAACTTCTTTGTGTTCTGTAAAATCATCTCACAGAGTTACAGCTTTCCCCTCAAGAAGCCTTTCGCTAAGACAGTTCTTGAGGAATTGGCAAAGTGATATTTGGAAGCCCATAGAGGGCTATGGTGAAAAAGGAAATATCCTCAGATGAAATCTGGAAAGAAGCTTTCTGAGAAACTGCTGAGTGTTCTGTTAATTCATCTCACAGAGTTACATCCGTATTTCGTGGATCTCTTTGCTAGCCTTATTTCTGTGGAATCTGAGAACAGATATTTCGGATCCCATTGAAGACTATAGGGCCAATGGAAATATCCTCCGATAACAAAGAGAAAGAAGCTTTCTGAGAAACTTCTTTGTGTTCTCTGAAATCATCTCACAGAGTTACAGCTTTCCCCTCAAGAAGCCTTTCGCTAAGACAGTTCTTGTGGAATTGGCAAAGTGATATTTGGAAGCCCATAGAGGGCTATGGTGAAAAAGGAAATATCCTCAGATGAAATCTGGAAAGAAGCTTTCTGAGAAACTGCTGAGTGTTCTGTTAATTCATCTCACAGAGTTACATTTGTATTTCGTGGATCTCTTTGCTAGCCTTATTTCTGTGGAATCTGAGAACAGATATTTCGGATCCCATTGAAGACTATAGGGCCAAAGGAAATATCCTCCGATAACAAAGAGAAAGAAGTTTTCCGAGAAACTTCTTTGTGTTCTGTGAAATCATCTCACAGAGTTACAGCTTTCCCCTCAAGAAGCCTTTCGCTAAGACAGTTCTTGTGCAATTGGCAAAGTGATATTTGGAAGCCCATAGAGGGCTATGGTGAAAAAGGAAATATCCTCAGATGAAATCTGGAAAGAATCTTTCTGAGAAACTTCTCTGTGATGTGTGACTTCCACTCACAGAGTTACATCTGTATTTCGTGGATCTCTTTCTAGCCGTATTTCTGAGGAATCTGAGAACAGATATTTCGGATCCCTTTGAAGACTATACAGCCAAAGGAAACATCCTCCGATAACAAAGAGAAAGAAGCTTTCTGAGAAACTTCTTTGTGTTCTGTGAAATCATCTCACAGAGTTACAGCTTTCCCCTCAAGAAGCCTTTCGCTGAGACGGTTCTTGTGGAAATGGCAAAGTGATATTTGGAAGCCCATAGAGGGCTATGGTGAAAAAGGAAATATCCTCAGATGAAATCTGGAAAGAAGCTTTCTGAGAAACTGCTGAGTGTTCTGTTAATTCATCTCACCGAGTTACATCTGTATTTTGTGGATCTCTTTGCTAGCCTTATTTCTGTGGAATGTGAGAACAGATATTTCGGATCCCATTGAAGACTATAGGGCATAAGGAAATATCCTCCGATAACAAACAGAAAGAAGCTTTCTGAGAAACTTCTTTGTGTTCTGTGAAATCATCTCACAGAGTTACAGCTTTCCCCTCAAGAAGCCTTTCGCTAAGACAGTTCTTGTGGAATTGGCAAAGTGATATTTGGAAGCCCATAGAGGGCTATGGTGAAAAAGGTATTATCCTCAGATGATATCTGGAAAGAAGCTTTCTGAGAAACTGCTTAGTGTTCTGTTAATTCATCTCACAGAGTTACATCTGTATTTCGTGGATCTCTTTGCTAGCCTTATTTCTGTGGAATCTGAGAACAGATATTTCGGATCCCTTTGAAGACAATAGGGCCAAAGGAAATATCCTCCGATAACAAAGAGAAAGAAGCTTTCTGAGAAACTTCTTTGTGTTCTGTGAAATCATCTCACAGAGTTACAGCTTTCCCCTCAAGAAGCCTTTCGCTGAGACAGTTCTTGTGGAATTGGCAAAGTGATATTTGGAAGCCCATAGAGGGCTATGGTGAAAAAGGAAATATCCTCAGATGAAATCTGGAAAGAAGCTTTCTGAGAAACTGCTTAGTGTTCTGTTAATTCATCTCACAGAGTAACATCTGTATTTCGTGGATCTCTTTGCTAGCCTTATTTCTGTGGAATCTGAGAACAGATATTTCGGTTCCCATTGAAGACTATAGGGCCAAAGGAAATATCCTCCGATAACAAAGAGAAAGAAGCTTTCTGAGAAACTTCTTTGTGTTCTGTGAAATCATCTCACAGAGTTACAGCTTTCCCCTCAAGAAGCCTTTCGCTAAGACAGTTCTTGTGGAATTGGCAAAGTGATATTTGGAAGCCCGTAGAGGGCTATGGTGAAAAAGGAAATATCCTCAGATGAAATCTGCAAAGAAGCTTTCTGAGAAACTGCTTAGTGTTCTGTTAATTCATCTCACAGAGTTACATCCGTATTTCGTGGATCTCTTTGCTAGCCTTATTTCTGTGGAATCTGAGAACAGATATTTCGGATCCCATTGAAGACAATAGGGCCAAAGGAAATATCCTCCGATAACAAAGAGAAAGAAGCTTTCTGAGAAACTTCTTTGTGTTCTCTGAAATCATCTCACACAGTTACAGCTTTCCCCTCAAGAAGCCTTTCGCTAAGACAGTTCTTGTGGAATTGGCAAAGTGATATTTGGAAGCCCATAGAGGGCTATGGTGAAGAAGGAAATATCCTCAGATGAAATCTGGAAAGAAGCTTTCTGAGAAACTTCTCTGTGATGTGTGACTTCCACTCACAGAGTTACATCTGTATTTCGTGGATCTCTTTCTAGCCTTATTTATGTGGAATCTGAGAACAGATATTTCGGATCCCTTTGAAGACTATACGGCCAAAGGAAATATCCTCCGATAACAAAGAGAAAGAAGCTTTCTGAGAAACTTCTTTGTGTTCTGTGAAATCATATCACAGAGTTACAGCTTTCCCCTCAAGAAGCCTTTCGCTGAGACAGTTCTTGTGGAATTGGCATAGTGATATTTGGAAGCCCATAGAGGGCTATGGTGAAAAAGTATATATCCTCAGATGAAATCTGGAAAGAAGCTTTCTGAGAAACTGCTTAGTGTTCTGTTAATTCATCTCACAGAATTACATCTGTATTTTGTGGATCTCTTTGCTAGCCTTATTTCTGTGAAATCTGAGAACAGATATTTCGGATCCCATTGAAGACTATAGGGCCAAAGGAAATATCCTCCGATAACAAAGAGAAAGAAGCTTTCTGAGAAACTTCTTTGTGTTCTGTGAAATCATCTCACAGAGTTACAGCTTTCCCCTCAAGACGCCTTTCGCTAAGACAGTTCTTGTGGAATTGGCAAAGTGATATTTGGAAGCCCATAGAGGGCTATGGTGAAAAAGGAAATATCCTCAGATGAAATCTGGAAAGAAGCTTTCTGAGAAACTTCTCTGTGATGTGTGATTTCCACTCACAGAGTTACATCTGTATTTCGTGGATCTCTTTCTAGCCTTATTTCTGTGGAATCTGAGAACAGATATTTCGGATCCCTTTGAAGACTATACGGCCAAAGGAAATATCCTCCGATAACAAAGAGAAAGAAGCTTTCTGAGAAACTTCTTTGTGTTCTGTGAAATCATCTCACAGAGTTACAGCTTTCCCCTCAAGAAGCCTTTCGCTGAGACAGTTCTTGTGGAATTGGCATAGTGATATTTGGAAGCCCATAGAGGGCTATGGTGAAAAAGGAAATATCCTCAGATGAAATCTGGAAAGAAGCTTTCTGAGAAACTGCTTAGTGTTCTGTTAATTCATCTCACAGAATTACATCTGTATTTTGTGGATCTCTTTGCTAGCCTTATTTCTGTGAAATCTGAGAACAGATATTTCGGATCCCATTGAAGACTATAGGGCCAAAGGAAATATCCTCCGATAACAAAGAGAAAGAAGCTTTCTGAGAAACGTCTTTGTGTTCTGTGAAATCATCTCACAGAGTTACAGCTTTCCCCTCAAGAAGCCTTTCGCTAAGACAGTTCTTGTGGAATTGGCAAAGTGATATTTGGAAGCCCATAGAGGGCTATGGTGAAAAAGGAAATATCCTCAGATGAAATCTGGAAAGAAGCTTTCTGAGAAACTGCTTAGTGTTCTGTTAATTCATCTCACAGAATTACATCTGTATTTCGTGGATCTCTTTGCTAGCCTTATTTCTGTGAAATCTGAGAACAGATATTTCGGATCCCATTGAAGAGTATAGAGCCAAAGGAAATATCCTCCGATGACAAAGAGAAAGAAGCTTTCTGAGAAACGTCTTTTTGTTCTGTGAAATCATCTCACAGAGTTACAGCTTTCCCCTCAAGAAGCCTTTCGCTAAGACAGTTCTTGTTGAATTGGCAAAGTGATATTTGGAAGCCCATAGAGGGCTATGGTGAAAAAGGAAATATCCTCAGATGAAATCTGGAAAGAAGCTTTCTGAGAAACTGCTGAGTGTTCTGTTAATTCATCTCACAGAGTTACATCTGTATTTCGTGGATCTCTTTGCTAGCCTTATTTCTGTGGAATCTGAGAACAGATATTTCGGATCCCATTGAAGACTATAGGGCCAAAGGAAATATCCTCCGATAACAAAGAGAAAGAAGTTTTCCGAGAAACTTCTTTGTGTTCTGTGAAATCATCTCACAGAGTTACAGCTTTCCCCTCAAGAAGCCTTTCGCTAAGACAGTTCTTGTTGAATTGGCAAACTGATATTTGGAAGCCCATAGAGGGCTATGGTGAAAAAGGAAATATCCTCAGATGAAATCTGGAAAGAAGCTTTCTGAGAAACTTCTCTGTGATGTGTGACTTCCACTCACAGAGTTACATCTGTATTTTGTGGATCTCTTTCTATCCGTATTTCTGAGGAATCTGAGAACAGATATTTCTGATCCCTTTGAAGACTATACAGCCAAAGGAAATATCCTCCGATAACAAAGAGAAAGAAGCTTTCTGAGAAACTTCTTTGTGTTCTGTGAAATCAACTCACAGAGTTACAGCTTTCCCCTCAAGAAGCCTTTCACTGAGACAGTTGTTGTGGAATTGGCAAAGTGATATTTGGAAGCCCTTAGAGGGCTATGGTGAAAAAGGAAATATCCTCAGATGAAATCTGGAAAGAAGCTCTGAGAAACTGCTGAGTGTTCTGTTAATTCATCTCACAGAGTTACATCTGTAATTTGTGGATCTCTTTGCTAGCCTTATTTCTGTGGAATCTGAGAACAGATATTTCGGATCCCATTGAAGACTATAGGGCCTAAGGAAATATCCTCCGATAACAAAGAGAAAGAAGCTTTCTGAGAAACTTCTTTGTGTTCTGTGAAATCATCTCACAGAGTTACAGCTTTCCCCTCAAGAAGCCTTTCGCTAAGACAGTTCTTGTGGAATTGGCAAAGTGATATTTGGAAGCCCATAGAGGGCTATGGTGAAAAAGGAATTATCCTCAGATGATATCTGGAAAGAAGCTTTCTGAGAAACTGCTTAGTGTTCTGTTAATTCATCTCACAGAGTTACATCTGTATTTCGTGGATCTCTTTGCTAGCCTTATTTCTGTGGAATCTGAGAACAGATATTTCGGATCCCTTTGAAGACAATAGGGCCAAAGGAAATATCCTCCGATAACAAAGAGAAAGAAGCTTTCTGAGAAACTTCTTTGTGTTCTGTGAAATCATCTCACAGAGTTACAGCTTTCCCCTCAAGAAGCCTTTCGCTGAGACAGTTCTTGTGGAATTGGCAAAGTGATATTTGGAAGCCCATAGAGGGCTATGGTGAAAAAGGAAATATCCTCAGATGAAATCTGGAAAGAAGCTTTCTGAGAAACTGCTTAGTGTTCTGTTAATTCATCTCACAGAGTAACATCTGTATTTCGTGGATCTCTTTGCTAGCCTTATTTCTGTGGAATCTGAGAACAGATATTTCGGTTCCCATTGAAGACTATAGGGCCAAAGGAAATATCCTCCGATAACAAAGAGAAAGAAGCTTTCTGAGAAACTTCTTTGTGTTCTGTGAAATCATCTCACAGAGTTACAGCTTTCCCCTCAAGAAGCCTTTCGCTAAGACAGTTCTTGTGGAATTGGCAAAGTGATATTTGGAAGCCCATAGAGGGCTATGGTGAAAAAGGAAATATCCTCAGATGAAATCTGCAAAGAAGCTTTCTGAGAAACTGCTTAGTGTTCTGTTAATTCATCTCACAGAGTTACATCCGTATTTCGTGGATCTCTTTGCTAGCCTTATTTCTGTGGAATCTGAGAACAGATATTTCGGATCCCATTGAAGACAATAGGGCCAAAGGAAATATCCTCCGATAACAAAGAGAAAGAAGCTTTCTGAGAAACTTCTTTGTGTTCTCTGAAATCATCTCACACAGTTACAGCTTTCCCCTCAAGAAGCCTTTCGCTAAGACAGTTCTTGTGGAATTGGCAAAGTGATATTTGGAAGCCCATAGAGGGCTATGGTGAAGAAGGAAATATCCTCAGATGAAATCTGGAAAGAAGCTTTCTGAGAAACTTCTCTGTGATGTGTGACTTCCACTCACAGAGTTACATCTGTATTTCGTGGATCTCTTTCTAGCCTTATTTATGTGGAATCTGAGAACAGATATTTCGGATCCCTTTGAAGACTATACGGCCAAAGGAAATATCCTCCGATAACAAAGAGAAAGAAGCTTTCTGAGAAACTTCTTTGTGTTCTGTGAAATCATATCACAGAGTTACAGCTTTCCCCTCAAGAAGCCTTTCGCTGAGACAGTTCTTGTGGAATTGGCATAGTGATATTTGGAAGCCCATAGAGGGCTATGGTGAAAAAGTATATATCCTCAGATGAAATCTGGAAAGAAGCTTTCTGAGAAACTGCTTAGTGTTCTGTTAATTCATCTCACAGAATTACATCTGTATTTTGTGGATCTCTTTGCTAGCCTTATTTCTGTGAAATCTGAGAACAGATATTTCGGATCCCATTGAAGACTATAGGGCCAAAGGAAATATCCTCCGATAACAAAGAGAAAGAAGCTTTCTGAGAAACTTCTTTGTGTTCTGTGAAATCATCTCACAGAGTTACAGCTTTCCCCTCAAGACGCCTTTCGCTAAGACAGTTCTTGTGGAATTGGCAAAGTGCTATTTGGAAGCCCATAGAGGGCTATGGTGAAAAAGGAAATATCCTCAGATGAAATCTGGAAAGAAGCTTTCTGAGAAACTGCTCTGTGATGTGTGACTTCCACTCACAGAGCTACATCTGTATTTCGTGGATCTCTTTGCTTGCCTTATTTCTGTGGAATCTGAGAACAGATATTTCGGATCCCTTTGAAGACTATACGGCCAAAGGAAATATCCTCCGATAACAAAGAGAAAGAAGCTTTCTGAGAAACTTCTTTGTGTTCTGTGAAATCATCTCACAGAGTTACAGCTTTCCCCTCAAGAAGCCTTTCGCTGAGACAGTTCTTGTGGAATTGGCATAGTGATATTTGGAAGCCCATAGAGGGCTATGGTGAAAAAGGAAATATCCTCAGATGAAATCTGGAAAGAAGCTTTCTGAGAAACTGCTTAGTGTTCTGTTAATTCATCTCACAGAATTACATCTGTATTTTGTGGATCTCTTTGCTAGCCTTATTTCTGTGAAATCTGAGAACAGATATTTCGGATCCCATTGAAGACTATAGGGCCAAAGGAAATATCCTCCGATAACAAAGAGAAAGAAGCTTTCTGAGAAACGTCTTTGTGTTCTGTGAAATCATCTCACAGAGTTACAGCTTTCCCCTCAAGAAGCCTTTCGCTAAGACAGTTCTTGTGGAATTGGCAAAGTGATATTTGGAAGCCCATAGAGGGCTATGGTGAAAAAGGAAATATCCTCAGATGAAATCTGGAAAGAAGCTTTCTGAGAAACTGCTTAGTGTTCTGTTAATTCATCTCACAGAGTTACATCTGTATTTCCTGGATCTCTTTGCTAGCCTTATTTCTGTGGAATCTGAGAACAGATATTTCGGATCCCATTGAAGACTATAGGGCCAAATTAAATATCCTCCGATAACAAAGAGAAAGAAGCTTTCTGAGAAACTTCTTTGTGTTCTGTGACATCATCTCACAGAGTTACAGCTTTCCCCTCAAGAAGCCTTTCGCTAAGACAGTTCTTGTGGAATTGGCAAAGTGATATTTGGAAGCCCATAGAGGGCTATGGTGAAAAAGGAAATATCCTGAGATGAAATCTGGAAAGAAGCTTTCTGAGAAACTGCTTAGTGTTCTGTTAATTCATCTCGCAGAGTTACATCTGTATTTCGTGGATCTCTTTGCTAGCCTTATTTCTGTGGAATCTGAGAACAGATATTTCGGATCCCATTGAAGACTATAGGGCCAAAGGAAATATCCTCCGATAACAAAGAGAAAGAAGCTTTCTGAGAAACTTCTTTGTGTTCTGTAAAATCAACTCACAGAGTTACAGCTTTCCCCTCAAGAAGCCTTTTGCTAAGACAGTTTTTGTGGAATTGGCAAAGTGATATTTGGAAGCCCATAGAGGGCTATGGTGAAAAAGGAAATATCCTCAGATGAAATCTGGAAAGAAGCTTTCTGAGAAACTGCTCTGTGATGTGTGACTTCCACTCACAGAGCTACATCTGTATTTCGTGGATCTCTTTGCTAGCCTTATTTCTGTGGAATCTGAGAACAGATATTTCGGATCCCTTTGAAGACTATACGGCCAAAGGAAATATCCTCCGATAACAAAGAGAAAGAAGCTTTCTGAGAAACTTCTTTGTGTTCTCTGAAATCATATCACAGAGTTACAGCTTTCCCCTCAAGAAGCCTTTCGCTGAGACAGTTCTTGTGGAATTGGCATAGTGATATTTGGAAGCCCATAGAGGGCTATGGTGAAAAAGGGAATATCCTCAGATGAAATCCGGAAAGAAGCTTTCTGAGAAATTGCTTAGTGTTCTGTTAATTCATCTCACAGAGTTACATATGTATTTCGTGGATCTCTTTGCTAGCCTTATTTCTGTGGAATCTGAGAACAGATATTTCGGATCCCCTTGAAGACTATAGGGCCAAAGGAAATATCCTCCGATAACAAAGAGAAAGAAGCTTTCTGAGAAACATCTTTGTGTTATGTAAAATCATCTCACAGAGTTACAGCTTTCCCCTCAAGAAGCCTTTCGCTAAGACAGTTCTTGTGGAATTGGCAAAGTGATATTTGGAAGCCCATAGAGGGCTATGGTGAAAAAGGAAATATCCTCATCTGAAATCTGGAAAGAAGCTTTCTGAGAAACTGCTTAGTGTTCTGTTAATTCATCTCGCAGAGTTTCATCTGTATTTCGTGGATCTCTTTGCTAGCCTTATTTCTGTGAAATCTGAGAACAGATATTTCGGATCCCATTGAAGACTATAGGGCCAAAGGAAATATCCTCCGATAACAAAGAGAAAGAAGTTTTCTGAGAAACTTCTTTGTGTTCTGTGAAATCATCTCACAGAGTTACAGCTTTCCCCTCAAGAAGCCTTTCGCTAAGACAGTTCTTGTGGAATTGGCAAAGTGATATTTGGAAGCCCATAGAGGGCTATGGTGAAAAAGGAAATATCCTCAGATGAAATCTGGAAAGAAGCTTTCTGAGAAATTGCTTAGTGTTCTGTTAATTCATCTCGCAGAGTTACATCTGTATTTCGTGGATCTCTTTGCTAGCCTTATTTCTGTGGAATCTGAGAACAGATATTTCGGATCCCATTGAAGACTATAGGGCCAAAGGAAATATCCTCCGATAACAAAGAGAAAGAAGCTTTCTGAGAAACTTCTTTGTGTTCTGTGAGATCATCTCACAGAGTTACAGCTTTCCCCTCAAGAAGCCTTTCGCTGATACAGTTCTTGTGGAATTGGCAAAGGGATAATTGGAAGCCCATAGAGGGCTATGGTGAAAAAGGAAATATCCTCAGATGAAATCTGGAAAGAAGCTTTCTGAGAAACTGCTGAGTTTTCTGTTAATTCCTCTCACAGAGTTACATCTGTATTTTGTGGATCTCTTTGGTAGCCTTATTTCTGTGGAATCTGAGAACAGATATTTCGGATCCCATTGAAGACTATAGGGCCAAAGGAAATATCCTCCGATAACAAAGAGAAAGAAGCTTTCTGAGAAACTTCTTTGTGTTCTGTGAAATCATCTCAGAGAGTTACAGCTTTCCCCTCAAGAAGCCTTTCGCTAAGACAGTTCTTGTGGAATTGGCAAAGTGATATTTGGAAGCCCATAGAGGGCAATGTTGAAAAAGGAAATATCCTCAGATGAAATCTGGAAAGAAGCTTTCTGAGAAACTACTTAGTGTTCTGTTAATTCATCTCACGGAGTTATATCCGTATTTCGTGAATCTCTTTGCTAGCCTTATTTCTGTGGAATCTGAGAACAGATATTTCGGATCCCTTTGAAGACTATAGGGCCAAAGGAAATATCCTCCGATAACAAAGAGAAAGAAGCTTTCTGAGAAACTTCTTTGTGTTCTGTGAAATCATCTCACAGAGTTACAGCTTTCCCCTCAAGAAGCCTTTCGCTGAGACAGTTCTTGTGGAATTGGCAAAGTGATATTTGGAAGCTCATAGAGGGCTATGGTGAAAAAGGAAATATCCTCAGATGAAATCTGGAAAGAAGCTTTCTGAGAAACTGCTTAGTGTTCTTTTAATTCATCTCACAGAGTTACATCTGTATTTCGTGGATCTCTTTGCTAGCCTTATTTCTGTGGAATCTGAGAACAGATATTTCGGATCCCATTGAAGACTATAGGGCCAAAGGAAATATCCTCCGATAACAAAGAGAAACAAGCTTTCTGAGAAACTTCTTTGTGTTCTGTGAAATCATCTCACAGAGTTACAGCTTTCCCCTCAAGATGCCTTTCGCTAAGACAGTTCTTGTGGAATTGGCAAAGTGATATTTGGAAGCCCATAGAGGGCTATGGTGAAAAAGGAAATATCCTCAGATGAAATCTGGAAAGAAGCTTTCTGAGAAACTGCTTAGTGTTCTGTTAATTCATCTCACAGAGTTACATCCGTATTTCGTGGATCTCTTTGCTAGCCTTATTTCTGTGGAATCTGAGAACAGATATTTCGGATCCCAATGAAGACTATAGGGCCAAAGGAAATATCCTCCGATAACAAAGAGAAAGAAGCTTTCTGAGAAACTTCTTTGTGTTCTCTGAAATCATCTAACAGAGTTACAGCTTTCCCGTCAAGAAGCCTTTCGCTAAGACAGTTCTTGTGGAATTGGCAAAGTGATATTTGGAAGCCCATAGAGGGCTATGGTGAAAAAGGAAATATCCTCAGATTAAATCTGGAAAGAAGCTTTCTGAGAAACTTCTCTGTGATGTGTGACTTCCACTCACAGAGTTACATCTGTATTTCGTGGATCTCTTTCTAGCCTTATTTCTGTGGAATCTGAGAACAGATATTTCGTATCCCTTTGAAGACTATAGGGCCAAAGGAAATATCCTCCGATAACAAAGAGAAAGAAGCTTTCTGAGAAACTTCTTTGTGTTCTGTGAAATCATAACACAGAGTTACAGCTTTCCCCTCAAGAAGCCTTTTGCTGAGACAGTTCTTGTGGAATTGGCATAGTGATATTTGGAAGCCCATAGAGGGCTATGGTGAAAAAGGAAATATCCTCAGATGAAATCTGGAAAGAAGCTTTCTGAGAAACTGCTGAGTGTTCTGTTAATTCATCTCACAGAGTTACATCTGTATTTCGTGGATCTCTTTGCTAGCCTTATTTCTGTGGAATCTGAGAACAGATATTTCGGATCCCATTGAAGACTATAGGGCCAAAGGAAATATCCTCCGATAACAAAGAGAAAGAAGTTTTCCGTGAAACTTCTTTGTGTTCTGTGAAATCATCTCACAGAGTTACAGCTTTCCCCTCAAGAAGCCTTTCGCTAAGACAGTTCTTGTGGAATTGGCAAAGTGATATTTGGAAGCCCATAGAGGGCTATGGTGAAAAAGGAAATATCCTCAGATGAAATCTGGAAAGAAGCTTTCTGAGAAACTTCTCTGTGATGTGTGACTTCCACTCACAGAGTTACATCTGTATTTCGTGGATCTCTTTCTAGCCGTATTTCTGAGGAATCTGAGAACAGATATTTCGGATCCCTTTGAAGACTATAAAGCCAAAGGAAATATCCTCCGATAACAAAGAGAAAGAAGCTTTCTGAGAAACTTCTTTGTGTTCTGTGAAATCATCTCACAGAGTTACAGCTTTCCCCTTAAGAAGCCTTTCGCTGAGACAGTTCTTGTGTAATTGGCAAAGTGATATTTGGAAGCCCATAGAGGGCTATGGTGAAAAAGGAAATATCCTCAGATGAAATCTGGAAAGAAGCTTTCTGAGAAAATGCTGAGTGTTCTGTTAATTCATCTCACAGAGTTACATCTGTAATTTGTGGATCTCTTTGCTAGCCTTATTTCTGTGGAATCTGAGAACAGATATTTCGGATCCCATTGAAGACTATAGGGCCAAAGGAAATATCCTCCGATAACAAAGAGAAAGAAGCTTTCTGAGAAACTTCTTTGTGTTCTGTGAAATCATCTCACAGAGTTACAGCTTTCCCCTCAAGAAGCCTTTCGCTAAGACAGTTCTTGTGGAATTGGCAAAGTGATATTTGGAAGCCCATAGAGGGCTATGGTGAAAAAGGAAATATCCTCAGATGAAATCTGGAAAGAAGCTTTCCGAGAAACTGCTTAGTGTTCTGTTAATTCATCTCACAGAGTTACATCTGTATTTCGTGGATCTCTTTGCTAGCCTTATTTCTGTGGAATCTGAGAACAGATATTTCGGATCCCATTGAAGACTATAGGGCCAAAGGAAATATCCTCCGATAACAAAGAGAAAGAAGCTTTCTGAGAAACTTCTTTGTGTTCTGTGAAATCATCTCACAGAGTTACAGCTTTCCCCTCAAGAAGCCTTTCGCTAAGACAGTTCTTGTGGAATTGGCAAAGTGATATTTGGAAGCCCATAGAGGGCTATGGTGAAAAAGAAAATATCCTCAGATGAAATCTGGAAAGAAGCTTTCTGAGAAACTGCTTAGTGTTCTGTTAATTCATCTCACAGAGTTACATCCGTATTTCGTGGATCTCTTTGCTAGCCTTATTTGTGTGGAATCTGAGAACAGATATTTCGGATCCCATTGAAGACTATAGGGCCAAAGGAAATATCCTCCGATAACAAAGAGAAAGAAGCTTTCTGAGAAACTTCTTTGTTTTCTCTGAAATCATCTCACAGAGTTACAGCTTTCCCCTCAAGAAGTCTTTCGCTAAGACAGTTCTTGTGGAATTGGCAAAGTGATATTTGGAAGCCCTTAGAGGGCTATGGTGAAAAAGGAAATATCCTCAGATGAAATCTGGAAAGAAGCTTTCTGAGAAACTTCTCTGTGATGTGTGACTTCCACTCACAGAGTTACATCTGTATTTCGTGGATCTCTTTCTAGCCTTATTTCTGTGGAATCTGAGAACAGATATTTCGGATCCCTTTGAAGACAATACGGCCAAAGGAAATATCCTCCGATAACAAAGAGAAAGAAGCTTTCTGAGAAACTTCTTTGTGTTCTGTGAAATCATCTCACAGAGTTACAGCTTTCCCCTCAAGAAGCCTTTCGCTGAGACGGTTCTTGTGGAATTGGCAAAGTGATATTTGGAAGCCCTTAGAGGGCTATGGTGAAAAAGGAAATATCCTCAGATGAAATCTGGAAAGAAGCTTTCTGAGAAACTGCTGAGTGTTCTGTTAATTCATCTCACCGAGTTACATCTGTATTTTGTGGATCTCTTTGCTAGCCTTATTTCTGTGGAATGTGAGAACAGATATTTCGGATCCCATTGAAGACTATAGGGCCAAAGGAAATATCCTCCGATAACAAAGAGAAAGAAGCTTTCAGAGAAACTTCTTTGTGTTCTGTGAAATCATCTCACAGAGTTACAGCTTTCCCCTCAAGAAGCCTTTCGCTAAGACAGTTCTTGTGGAATTGGCAAAGTGATATTTGGAAGCCCATAGAGGGCTATGATGAAAAAGGAAATATCCTCAGATGATATCTGGAAAGAAGCTTTCTGAGAAACTGCTTAGTGTTCTGTTAATTCATCTCACAGAGTTACATCTGTATTTCGTGGATCTCTTTGCTAGCCTTATTTCTGTGGAATCTGAGAACAGATATTTCGGATCCCATTGAAGACAATAGGGCCAAAGGAAATATCCTCCGATAACAAAGAGAAAGAAGCTTTCTGAGAAACTTCTTTGTGTTCTGTGAAATCATCTCACAGAGTTACAGCTTTCCCCTCAAGAAGCCTTTCGCTAAGACAGTTCTTGTGGAATTGGCAAAGTGATATTTGGAAGCCCATAGAGGGCAATGTTGAAAAAGGAAATATCCTCAGATGAAATCTGGAAAGAAGCTTTCTGAGAAACTACTTAGTGTTCTGTTAATTCATCTCACGGAGGTATATCCGTATTTCGTGAATCTCTTCGCTAGCCTTATTTCTGTGGAATCTGAGAACAGATATTTCGGATCCCTTTGAAGACTATAGGGCCAAAGGAAATATCCTCCGATAACAAAGAGAAACAAGCTTTCTGAAAAACTTCTTTGTGTTCTGTGAAATCATCTCACAGAGTTACAGCTTTCCCCTCAAGATGCCTTTCGCTAAGACAGTTCTTGTGGAATTGGCAAAGTGATATTTGGAAGCCCATAGAGGGCTATGGTGAAAAAGGAAATATCCTCAGATGAAATCTGGAAAGAAGCTTTCTGAGAAACTTCTCTGTGATGTGTGACTTCCACTCACAGAGTTACATCTGTATTTCGTGGATCTCTTTCTAGCCGTATTTCTGAGGAATCTGAGAACAGATATTTCGGATCCCTTTGAAGACTATAAAGCCAAAGGAAATATCCTCCGATAACAAAGAGAAAGAAGCTTTCTGAGAAACTTCTTTGTGTTCTGTGAAATCATCTCACAGAGTTACAGCTTTCCCCTTAAGAAGCCTTTCGCTGAGACAGTTCTTGTGGAATTGGCAAAGTGATATTTGGAAGCCCATAGAGGGCTATGGTGAAAAAGGAAATATCCTCAGATGAAATATGGAAAGAAGCTTTCTGAGAAAATGCTGAGTGTTCTGTTAATTCATCTCACAGAGTTACATCTGTAATTTGTGGATCTCTTTGCTAGCCTTATTTCTGTGGAATCTGAGAACAGATATTTCGGATCCCATTGAAGACTATAGGGCCAAAGGAAATATCCTCCGATAACAAAGAGAAAGAAGCTTTCTGAGAAACTTCTTTGTGTTCTGTGAAATCATCTCACAGAGTTACAGCTTTCCCCTCAAGAAGCCTTTCGCTAAGACAGTTCTTGTGGAATTGGCAAAGTGATATTTGGAAGCCCATAGAGGGCTATGGTGAAAAAGGAAATATCCTCAGATGATATCTGGAAAGATACTTTCTGAGAAACGGCTTAGTGTTCTGTTAATTCATCTCACAGAGTTACATCTGTATTTCGTGGATCTCTTTGCTAGCCTTATTTCTGTGGAATCTGAGAACAGATATTTCGGATCCCATTGAAGACAATAGGGCCAAAGGAAATATCCTCCGATAACAAAGAGAAAGAAGCTTTCTGAGAAACTTCTTTGTGTTCTGTGAAATCATCTCACAGAGTTACAGCTTTCCCCTCAAGAAGCCTTTCGCTAAGACAGTTCTTGTGGAATTGGCAAAGTGATATTTGGAAGCCCATAGAGGGCTATGGTGAGAAAGGAAATATCCTCAGATGAAATCTGGAAAGAAGCTTTCTGAGAAACTGCTTAGTGTTCTGTTAATTCATCTCACAGAGTTACATCTGTATTTCGTGGATCTCTTTGCTAGCCTTATTTCTGTGGAATCTGAGAACAGATATTTCGGGTCCCATTGAAGACTATAGGGCCAAAGGAAATATCCTCCGATAACAAAGAGAAAGAAGCTTTCTGAGAAACTTCTTTGTGTTCTGTGAAATCATCTCACAGAGTTACAGCTTTCCCCTCAAGAAGCCTTTCGCTAAGACAGTTCTTGTGGAATTGGCAAAGTGATATTTGGAAGCCCATAGAGGGCTATGGTGAAAAAGAAAATATCCTCAGATGAAATCTGGAAAGAAGCTTTCTGAGAAACTGCTTAGTGTTCTGTTAATTCATCTCACAGAGTTACATCCGTATTTCGTGGATCTCTTTGCTAGCCTTATTTCTGTGGAATCTGAGAACAGATATTTCGGACCCATTGAAGACTATAGGGCCAAAGGAAATATCCTCCGATAACAAAGAGAAAGAAGCTTTCTGAGAAACTTCTTTGTTTTCTCTGAAATCATCTCACAGAGTTACAGCTTTCCCCTCAAGAAGTCTTTCGCTAAGACAGTTCTTGTGGAATTGGCAAAGTGATATTTGGAAGCCCTTAGAGGGCTATGGTGAAAAAGGAAATATCCTCAGATGAAATCTGGAAAGAAGCTTTCTGAGAAACTTCTCTGTGATGTGTGACTTCCACTCACAGAGTTACATCTGTATTTCGTGGATCTCTTTCTAGCCTTATTTCTGTGGAATCTGAGAACAGATATTTCGGATCCCTTTGAAGACTATACGGCCAAAGGTAATATCCTCCGATAACAAAGAGAAAGAAGCTTTCTGAGAAACTTCTTTGTGTTCTGTGAAATCATCTCACAGAGTTACAGCTTTCCCCTCAAGAAGCCTTTCGCTGAGACGGTTCTTGTGGAATTGGCAAAGTGATATTTGGAAGCCCTTAGAGGGCTATGGTGAAAAAGGAAATATCCTCAGATGAAATCTGGAAAGAAGCTTTCTGAGGAACTGCTGAGTGTTCTGTTAATTCATCTCACCGAGTTACATCTGTATTTTGTGGATCTCTTTGCTAGCCTTATTTCTGTGGAATGTGAGAACAGATATTTCGGATCCCATTGAAGACTATAGGGCCAAAGGAAATATCCTCCGATAACAAAGAGAAAGAAGCTTTCTGAGAAACTTCTTTGTGTTCTGTGAAATCATCTCACAGAGTTACAGCTTTCCCCTCAAGAAGCCTTTCGCTAAGACAGTTCTTGTGGAATTGGCAAAGTGATATTTGGAAGCCCATAGAGGGCTATGGTGAAAAAGGAAATATCCTCAGATCATATCTGGAAAGAAGCTTTCAGAGAAACTGCTTAGTGTTCTGTTAATTCATCTCACAGAGTTACATCTGTATTTCGTGGATCTCTTTGCTAGCCTTATTTCTGTGGAAACTGAGAACAGATATTTCGGATCCCATTGAAGACAATAGGGCCAAAGGAAATATCCTCCGATAACAAAGAGAAAGAAGCTTTCTGAGAAACTTCTTTGTGTTCTGTGAAATCATCTCACAGAGTTACAGCTTTCCCCTCAAGAAGTCTTTCGCTAAGACAGTTCTTGTGGAATTGGCAAAGTGATATTTGGAAGCCCATAGAGGGCTATGGTGAAAAAGGAAATATCCTCAGATGAAATCTGGAAAGAAGCTTTCTGAGAAACTGCTTAGTGTTCTGTTAATTCATCTCACAGAGTTACATCCGTATTTCGTGGATCTCTTTGCTAGCCTTATTTCTGTGGAATCTGAGAACAGATATTTCGGATCCCATTGAAGACAATAGGGCCAAAGGAAATATCCTCCGATAACAAAGAGAAAGAAGCTTTCTGAGAAACTTCTTTGTGTTCTCTGAAATCATCTCACAGAGTTACAGCTTTCCCCTCAAGAAGCCTTTCGCTAAGACAGTTCTTGTGGAATTGGCAAAGTGATATTTGAAGCCCATAGAGGGCTATGGTGAAAAAGGAAATATCCTCAGATGAAATCTGGAAAGAAGCTTTCTGAGAAACTTCTCTGTGATGTGTGACTTCCACTCACAGAGTTACATCTGTATTTCGTGGATCTCTTTCTAGCCTTATTTATGTGGAATCTGAGAACAGATATTTCGGATCCCTTTGAAGACTATACGGCCAAAGGAAATATCCTCCGATAACAAAGAGAAAGAAGCTTTCTGAGAAACTTCTTTGTGTTCTGTGAAATCATCTCACAGAGTTACAGCTTTCCCCTCAAGAAGCCTTTCGCTGAGACAGTTCTTGTGGAATTGCAATAGTGATATTTGGAATCCCATAGAGGGCTATGGTGAAAAAGGAAATATCCTCAGATGAAATCTGGAAAGAAGCTTTCTGAGAAACTGCTTAGTGTTCTGTTAATTCATCTCACAGAATTACACCTGTATTTTGTGGATCTCTTTGCTAGCCTTATTTCTGTGAAATCTGAGAACAGATATTTCGGATCCCATTGAAGACTATAGGGCCAAAGGAAATATCTTCCGATAACAAAGAGAAAGAAGCTTTCTGAGAAACGTCTTTGTGTTCTGTGAAATCATCTCACAGAGTTACAGCTTTCCCCTCAAGAAGCCTTTCGCTAAGACAGTTCTTGTGGAATTGGCAAAGTGATATTTGGAAGCCCCTAGAGGGCTATGGTGAAAAAGGAAATATCCTCAGATGAAATCTGGAAAGAAGCTTTCTGAGAAACTGCTTAGTGTTCTGTTAATTCATCTCGCAGAGTTACATCTGTATTTCGTGGATCTCTTTGCTAGCCTTATTTCTGTGGAATCTGAGAACAGATATTTCGGATCCCATTGAAGACTATAGGGCCAAAGGAAATATCCTCCGATAACAAAGAGAAAGAAGCTTTCTGAGAACCTTCTTTGTGTTCTGTGAAATCATCTCACAGAGTTACAGCTTTCCCCTCAAGAAGCCTTTCGCTACGACAGTTCTTGTGGAATTGGCAAAGTGATATTTGGAAGCCCATAGAGGGCTATGGTGAAAAAGGAAATATCCTCAGATGAAATCTGGAAAGAAGCTTTCTGAGAAACTGCTTAGTGTTCTGTTAATTCATCTCACAGAGTTACATCTGTATTTCGTGGATCTCTTTGCTAGCCTTATTTCTGTGGAATCTGAGAACAGATATTTCGGATCCCATTGAAGACTATAGGGCCAAAGGAAATATCCTCCGATAACAAAGAGAAAGAAGCTTTCTGAGAAACTTCTTTGTGTTCTCTGAAATCATCTCACAGAGTTACAGCTTTCCCCTCAAGAAGCCTTTCGCTAAGACAGTTCTTGTGGAATTGGCAAAGTGATATTTGGAAGCCCATAGAGGGCTATGGTGAAAAAGGAAATATCCTCAGATGAAATCTGGAAAGAAGCTTTCTGAGAAACTTCTCTGTGATGTGTGACTTCCACTCACAGAGTTACATCTGTATTTCGTGGATCTCTTTCTAGCCTTATTTCTGTGGAATCTGAGAACAGATATTTCGGATCCCTTTGAAGACTATACGGCCAAAGGAAATATCCTCCGATAACAAAGAGAAAGAAGCTTTCTGAGAAACTTCTTTGTGTTCTGTGAAACCATATCACAGAGTTACAGCTTTCCCCTCAAGAAGCCTTTCGCTGAGACAGTTCTTGTGGAATTGCAATAGTGATATTTGGAATCCCATAGAGGGCTATGGTGAAAAAGGAAATATCCTCAGATGAAATCTGGAAAGAAGCTTTCTGAGAAACTGCTTAGTGTTCTGTTAATTCATCTCACAGAATTACATCTGTATTTTGTGGATCTCTTTGCTAGCCTTATTTCTGTGAAATCTGAGAACAGATATTTCGGATCCCATTGAAGACTATAGGGCCAAAGGAAATATCCTCCGATAACAAAGAGAAAGAAGCTTTCCGAGAAACGTCTTTGTGTTCTGTGAAATCATCTCACAGAGTTACAGCTTTCCCCTCAAGAAGCCTTTCGCTAAGACAGTTCTTGTGGAATTGGCAAAGTGATATTTGGAAGCCCATAGAGGGCTATGGTGAAAAAGGAAATATCCTCAGATGAAATCTGGAAAGAAGCTTTCTGAGAAACTGCTTAGTGTTCTGTTAATTCATCTCACAGAGTTACATCTGTATTTCGTGGATCTCTTTGCTAGCCTTATTTCTGTGGAATCTGAGAACAGATATTTCGGATCCCATTGAAGACTATAGGGCCAAAGGAAATATCCTCCGATAACAAAGAGAAAGAAGGTTTCTGAGAACCTTCTTTGTGTTCTGTGAAATCATCTCACAGAGTTACAGCTTTCCCCTCAAGAAGCCTTTCGCTAAGACAGTTCTTGTGCAATTGGCAAAGTGATATTTGTAAGCCCATAGAGGGCTATGGTGAAAAAGGAAATATCCTCAGATGAAATCTGGAAAGAAGCTTTCTGAGAAACTGCTTAGTGTTCTGTTAATTCATCTCGCAGAGTTACATCTGTATTTCGTGGATCTCTTTGCTAGCCGTATTTCTGTGGAATCTGAGAACAGATATTTCGGATCCCTTTGAAGACTATACGGCCAAAGGAAATATCCTCCGATAACAAAGAGAAAGAAGCTTTCTGAGAAACTTCTTTGTGTTCTCTGAAATCATATCACAGAGTTACAGCTTTCCCCTCAAGAAGCCTTTCGCTACGACAGTTCTTGTGGAATTGGCATAGTGATATTTGGAAGCCCATAGAGGGCTATGGTGAAAAAGGAAATATCCTCAGATGAAATCTGGAAAGAAGCTTTCTGAGAAATTCCTTAGTGTTCTGTTAATTCATCTCACAGAGTTACATCTGTATTTTGTGGATCTCTTTGCTAGCCTTATTTCTGTGGAATCTGAGAACAGATATTTCGGATCCCTTTGAAGACTATAGGGCCAAAGGAAATATCCTCCGATAACAAAGAGAAAGAAGCTTTCTGAGAAACTTCTTTGTGTTCTGTAAAATCATCTCACAGAGTTACAGCTTTCCCCTCAAGAAGCCTTTCGCTAAGACAGTTCTTGTGGAATTGGCAAAGTGATATTTGGAAGCCCATAGAGGGCTATGATGAAAAAGGAAATATCCTCAGATGAAATCTGGAAAGAAGCTTTCTGAGAAACTGCTTAGAGTTCTGTTAATTCATCTCACAGAGTTACATCTGTGTTTCGTGGATCTCTTTGCTAGCCTTATTTTTGTGGAATCTGAGAACAGATATTTCGGATCCAATTGAAGACTATAGGGCCAAAGGAAATATCCTCCGAAAACAAAGAGAAAGAAGCTTTCTGAGAAACTTCTTTGTGTTCTGTGAAATCATCTCACAGAGATACAGCTTTCCCCTCAAGAAGCCTTTCGCTAAGACAGTTCTTGTGCAATTGGCAAAGTGATATTTGGAAGCCCATACAGGGCTATGGTGAAAAAGGAAATATCCTCAGATGAAATCTGGAAAGAAGCTTTCTGAGAAACTTCTCTGTGATGTGTGACTTCCACTCACAGAGTTACATCTGTATTTCGTGGATCTCTTTGCTAGCCTTATTTCTGTGATATCTGAGAACAGATATTTCGGATCCCATTGAAGACTATAGGGCCAAAGGAAATATCCTCCGATAACAAAGAGAAAGAAGCTTTCTGAGAAACTTCTTTGTGTTCTGTGAAATCATCTCACAGAGTTACAGCTTTCCCCTCAAGAAGCCTTTCGCTAAGACAGTTCTTGTGGAATTGGAAAAGTGATATTTGGAAGCCCATAGAGGGCTATGGTGAAAAGGGAAATATCCTCAGATGAAATCTGAAAAGAAGCTTTCTGAGAAACTGCTGAGTGTTCTGTTAGTTCATCTCACAGAGTTACATCCGTATTTCGTGGATCTCTTTGCTAGCCTTATTTCTGTGGAATCTGAGAACAGATATTTCGGATCCCATTGAAGACTATAGGGCCAAAGGAAATATCCTCCGATAACAAAGAGAAAGACTTTCTGAGAAACTTCTTTGTGTTCTGTGAAATCATCTCAGAGAGTTACAGCTTTCCCCTCAAGAAGCCTTTCGCTAAGACAGTTCTTGTGGAATTGGCAAAGTGATATTTGGAAGCCCATAGAGGGCTATGGTGAAAAAGGAAATATCCTCAGATGAAATCTGGAAAGAAGCTTTCTGAGAAACTTCTCTGTGATGTGTGACTTCCACTCACAGAGTTACATCTGTATTTCGTGGATCTCTTTGCTATCCTTATTTCTGTGGAATCTGAGAACAGATATTTCGGATCCCTTTGAAGACTATACGGCCAAAGGTAATATCCTCCGATAACAAAGAGAAAGAAGCTTTCTGAGAAACTTCTTTGTGTTCTGTGAAATCATATCACAGAGTTACAGCTTTCCCCTCAAGAAGCCTTTCGCTGAGACAGTTCTTGTGGAATTGGCATAGTGATATTTGGAAGCCCATAGAGGGCTATGGTGAAAAAGGAAATATCCTCAGATGAAATCTGGAAAGAAGCTTTCTGAGAAACTGCTTAGTGTTCTGTTAATTCATCACACAGAGTTACATCTGTATTTTGTGGATCTCTTTGCTAGCCTTATTTCTGTGAAATCTGAGAACAGATATTTCGGATCCCATTGAAGACTATAGGGCCAAAGGAAATATCCTCCGATAACAAAGAAAAAGAAGCTTTCTGAGAAACGTCTTTGTGTTCTGTGAAATCATCTCACAGAGTTACAGCTTTCCCCTCAAGAAGCCTTTCGCTAAGACAGTTCTTGTTGAATTGGCAAAGTGATATTTGGAAGCCCATAGAGGGCTATGGTGAAAAAGGAAATATCCTCAGATGAAATCTGGAAAGAAGCTTTCTGAGAAACTGCTTAGTGTTCTGTTAATTCATCTCACAGAGTTACATCTGTATTTCGTGGATCTCTTTGCTAGCCTTCTTTCTGTGGAATCTGAGAACAGATATTTCGGATCCCATTGAAGACTATAGGGCCAAAGGAAATATCCTCCGATAACAAAGAGAAAGAAGCATTCTGAGAAACTTCTTTGTATTCTGTAAAATCATCTCACAGAGTTACAGCTTTCCCCTCAAGAAGCCTTTCGCTAAGACAGTTCTTGTGGAATTGGCAAAGTGATATTTGGAAGCCCATAGGGGGCTATGGTGAAAAAGGAAATATCCTCAGATGAAATCTGGAAAGAAGCTTTCTGAGAAACTTCTCTGTGATGTGTGACTTCCACTCACAGAGTTACATCTGTATTTCGTGGATCTCTTTGCTAGCCTTATTTCTGTGATATCTGAGAACAGATATTTCGGATCCCATTGAAGACTATAGGGCCAAAGGAAATATCCTCCGATAACAAAGAGAAAGAAGCTTTCTGAGAACCTTCTTTGTGTTCTGTGAAATCATCTCACAGAGTTACAGCTTTCCCCTCAAGAAGCCTTTCGCTAAGACAGTTCTTGTGCAATTGGCAAAGTGATATTTGGAAGCCCATAGAGGGCTATGGTGAAAAAGGAAATATCCTCAGATGAAATCTGGAAAGAAGCTTTCTGAGAAACTGCTTAGTGTTCTGTTAATTCATCTCGCAGAGTTACATCTGTATTTCGTGGATCTCTTTGCTAGCCTTATTTCTGTGGAATCTGAGAACAGATATTTCGGATCCCTTTGAAGACTATACGGCCAAAGGAAATATCCTCCGATAACAAAGAGAAAGAAGCTTTCTGAGAAACTTCTTTGTGTTCTCTGAAATCATATCACAGAGTTACAGCTTTCCCCTCAAGAAGCCTTTCGCTACGACAGTTCTTGTGGAATTGGCATAGTGATATTTGGAAGCCCATAGAGGGCTATGGTGAAAAAGGAAATATCCTCAGATGAAATCTGGAAAGAAGCTTTCTGAGAAATTCCTTAGTGTTCTGTTAATTCATCTCACAGAGTTACATCTGTATTTTGTGGATCTCTTTGCTAGCCTTATTTCTGTGGAATCTGAGAACAGATATTTCGGATCCCTTTGAAGACTATAGGGCCAAAGGAAATATCCTCCGATAACAAAGAGAAAGAAGGTTTCTGAGAAACTTCTTTGTGTTCTGTAAAATCATCTCACAGAGTTACAGCTTTCCCCTCAAGAAGCCTTTCGCTAAGACAGTTCTTGTGGAATTGGCAAAGTGATATTTGGAAGCCCATAGAGGGCTATGATGAAAAAGGAAATATCCTCAGATGAAATCTGGAAAGAAGCTTTCTGAGAAACTGCTTAGAGTTCTGTTAATTCATCTCACAGAGTTACATCTGTGTTTCGTGGATCTCTTTGCTAGCCTTATTTTTGTGGAATCTGAGAACAGATATTTCGGATCCAATTGAAGACTATAGGGCCAAAGGAAATATCCTCCGAAAACAAAGAGAAAGAAGCTTTCTGAGAAACTTCTTTGTGTTCTGTGAAATCATCTCACAGAGTTACAGCTTTCCCCTCAAGAAGCCTTTCGCTAAGACAGTTCTTGTGCAATTGGCAAAGTGATATTTGGAAGCCCATACAGGGCTATGGTGAAAAAGGAAATATCCTCAGATGAAATCTGGAAAGAAGCTTTCTGAGAAACTGCTCTGTGATGTGTGACTTCCACTCACAGAGTTACATCTGTATTTCGTGGATCTCTTTGCTAGCCTTATTTCTGTGATATCTGAGAACATATATTTCGGATCCCATTGAAGACTATAGGGCCAAAGGAAATATCCTCCGATAACAAAGAGAAAGAAGCTTTCTGAGAAACTTCTTTGTGTTCTGTGAAATCATCTCACAGAGTTACAGCTTTCCCCTCAAGAAGCCTTTCGCTAAGACAGTTCTTGTGGAATTGGAAAAGTGATATTTGGAAGCCCATAGAGGGCTATGGTGAAAAGGGAAATATCCTCAGATGAAATCTGAAAAGAAGCTTTCTGAGAAACTGCTGAGTGTTCTGTTAATTCATCTCACAGAGTTACATCCGTATTTCGTGGATCTCTTTGCTAGCCTTATTTCTGTGGAATCTGAGAACAGATATTTCGGATCCCATTGAAGACTATAGGGCCAAAGGAAATATCCTCCGATAACAAAGAGAAAGACTTTCTGAGAAACTTCTTTGTGTTCTGTGAAATCATCTCAGAGAGTTACAGCTTTCCCCTCAAGAAGCCTTTCGCTAAGACAGTTCTTGTGGAATTGGCAAAGTGATATTTGGAAGCCCATAGAGGGCTATGGTGAAAAAGGAAATATCCTCAGATGAAATCTGGAAAGAAGCTTTCTGAGAAACTTCTCTGTGATGTGTGACTTCCACTCACAGAGTTACATCTGTATTTCGTGGATCTCTTTCTAGCCTTATTTCTGTGGAATCTGAGAACAGATATTTCGGATCCCTTTGAAGACTATAGGGCCAAAGGAAATATCCTCCGATAACAAAGAGAAAGAAGCATTCTGAGAAACTTCTTTGTATTCTGTAAAATCATCTCACAGAGTTACAGCTTTCCCCTCAAGAAGCCTTTCGCTAAGACAGTTCTTGTGGAATTGGCAAAGTGATATTTGGAAGCCCATAGGGGGCTATGGTGAAAAAGGAAATATCCTCAGATGAAATCTGGAAAGAAGCTTTCTGAGAAACTTCTCTGTGATGTGTGACTTCCACTCACAGAGTTACATCTGTATTTCGTGGATCTCTTTGCTAGCCTTATTTCTGTGATATCTGAGAACAGATATTTCGGATCCCATTGAAGACTATAGGGCCAAAGGAAATATCCTCCGATAACAAAGAGAAAGAAGCTTTCTGAGAACCTTCTTTGTGTTCTGTGAAATCATCTCACAGAGTTACAGCTTTCCCCTCAAGAAGCCTTTCGCTAAGACAGTTCTTGTGCAATTGGCAAAGTGATATTTGGAAGCCCATAGAGGGCTATGGTGAAAAAGGAAATATCCTCAGATGAAATCTGGAAAGAAGCTTTCTGAGAAACTGCTTAGTGTTCTGTTAATTCATCTCGCAGAGTTACATCTGTATTTCGTGGATCTCTTTGCTAGCCTTATTTCTGTGGAATCTGAGAACAGATATTTCGGATCCCTTTGAAGACTATACGGCCAAAGGAAATATCCTCCGATAACAAAGAGAAAGAAGCTTTCTGAGAAACTTCTTTGTGTTCTCTGAAATCATATCACAGAGTTACAGCTTTCCCCTCAAGAAGCCTTTCGCTACGACAGTTCTTGTGGAATTGGCATAGTGATATTTGGAAGCCCATAGAGGGCTATGGTGAAAAAGGAAATATCCTCAGATGAAATCTGGAAAGAAGCTTTCTGAGAAATTCCTTAGTGTTCTGTTAATTCATCTCACAGAGTTACATCTGTATTTTGTGGATCTCTTTGCTAGCCTTATTTCTGTGGAATCTGAGAACAGATATTTCGGATCCCTTTGAAGACTATAGGGCCAAAGGAAATATCCTCCGATAACAAAGAGAAAGAAGCTTTCTGAGAAACTTCTTTGTGTTCTGTAAAATCATCTCACAGAGTTACAGCTTTCCCCTCAAGAAGCCTTTCGCTAAGACAGTTCTTGTGGAATTGGCAAAGTGATATTTGGAAGCCCATAGAGGGCTATGATGAAAAAGGAAATATCCTCAGATGAAATCTGGAAAGAAGCTTTCTGAGAAACTGCTTAGAGTTCTGTTAATTCATCTCACAGAGTTACATCTGTGTTTCGTGGATCTCTTTGCTAGCCTTATTTTTGTGGAATCTGAGAACAGATATTTCGGATCCAATTGAAGACTATAGGGCCAAAGGAAATATCCTCCGAAAACAAAGAGAAAGAAGCTTTCTGAGAAACTTCTTTGTGTTCTGTGAAATCATCTCACAGAGTTACAGCTTTCCCCTCAAGAAGCCTTTCGCTAAGACAGTTCTTGTGCAATTGGCAAAGTGATATTTGGAAGCCCATACAGGGCTATGGTGAAAAAGGAAATATCCTCAGATGAAATCTGGAAAGAAGCTTTCTGAGAAACTGCTCTGTGATGTGTGACTTCCACTCACAGAGTTACATCTGTATTTCGTGGATCTCTTTGCTAGCCTTATTTCTGTGATATCTGAGAACAGATATTTCGGATCCCATTGAAGACTATAGGGCCAAAGGAAATATCCTCCGATAACAAAGAGAAAGAAGCTTTCTCAGAAACTTCTTTGTGTTCTGTGAAATCATCTCACAGAGTTACAGCTTTCCCCTCAAGAAGCCTTTCGCTAAGACAGTTCTTGTGGAATTGGAAAAGTGATATTTGGAAGCCCATAGAGGGCTATGGTGAAAAGGGAAATATCCTCAGATGAAATCTGAAAAGAAGCTTTCTGAGAAACTGCTGAGTGTTCTGTTAATTCATCTCACAGAGTTACATCCGTATTTCGTGGATCTCTTTGCTAGCCTTATTTCTGTGGAATCTGAGAACAGATATTTCGGATCCCATTGAAGACTATAGGGCCAAAGGAAATATCCTCCGATAACAAAGAGAAAGACTTTCTGAGAAACTTCTTTGTGTTCTGTGAAATCATCTCAGAGAGTTACAGCTTTCCCCTCAAGAAGCCTTTCGCTAAGACAGTTCTTGTGGAATTGGCAAAGTGATATTTGGAAGCCCATAGAGGGCTATGGTGAAAAAGGAAATATCCTCAGATGAAATCTGGAAAGAAGCTTTCTGAGAAACTTCTCTGTGATGTGTGACTTCCACTCACAGAGTTACATCTGTATTTCGTGGATCTCTTTCTTGCCTTATTTCTGTGGAATCTGAGAACAGATATTTCGGATCCCTTTGAAGACTATACGGCCAAAGGTAATATCCTCCGATAACAAAGAGAAAGAAGCTTTCTGAGAAACTTCTTTGTGTTCTGTGAAATCATATCACAGAGTTACAGCTTTCCCCTCAAGAAGCCTTTCGCTGAGACAGTTCTTGTGGAATTGGCATAGTGATATTTGGAAGCCCATAGAGGGCTATGGTGAAAAAGGAAATATCCTCAGATGAAATCTGGAAAGAAGCTTTCTGAGAAACTGCTTAGTGTTCTGTTAATTCATCACACAGAGTTACATCTGTATTTTGTGGATCTCTTTGCTAGCCTTATTTCTGTGAAATCTGAGAACAGATATTTCGGATCCCATTGAAGACTATAGGGCCAAAGGAAATATCCTCCGATAACAAAGAAAAAGAAGCTTTCTGAGAAACGTCTTTGTGTTCTGTGAAATCATCTCACAGAGTTACAGCTTTCCCCTCAAGAAGCCTTTCGCTAAGACAGTTCTTGTGCAATTGGCAAAGTGATATTTGGAAGCCCATAGAGGGCTATGGTGAAAAAGGAAATATCCTCAGATGAAATCTGGAAAGAAGCTTTCTGAGAAACTGCTTAGTGTTCTGTTAATTCATCTCACAGAGTTACATCTGTATTTCGTGGATCTCTTTGCTAGCCTTCTTTCTGTGGAATCTGAGAACAGATATTTCGGATCCCATTGAAGACTATAGGGCCAAAGGAAATATCCTCCGATAACAAAGAGAAAGAAGCATTCTGAGAAACTTCTTTGTATTCTGTAAAATCATCTCACAGAGTTACAGCTTTCCCCTCAAGAAGCCTTTCGCTAAGACAGTTCTTGTGGAATTGGCAAAGTGATATTTGGAAGCCCATAGGGGGCTATGGTGAAAAAGGAAATATCCTCAGATGAAATCTGGAAAGAAGCTTTCTGAGAAACTTCTCTGTGATGTGTGACTTCCACTCACAGAGTTACATCTGTATTTCGTGGATCTCTTTGCTAGCCTTATTTCTGTGATATCTGAGAACAGATATTTCGGATCCCATTGAAGACTATAGGGCCAAAGGAAATATCCTCCGATAACAAAGAGAAAGAAGCTTTCTGAGAAACTTCTTTGTGTTCTGTGAAATCATCTCACAGAGTTACAGCTTTCCCCTCAAGAAGCCTTTCGCTAAGACAGTTCTTGTGGAATTGGCAATGTGATATTTGGAAGCCCATAGAGGGCTGTGATGAAAAGAGAAATATACTCAGATGAAATCTGAAAAGAAGCTTTCTGAGAAACTGCTTAGTGTTCTGTTAATTCATCTCAGAGAGTTACATCTGTATTTCGTGGATCTCTTTGCTAGCCTTTTTTCTGTGGAATCTGAGAACAGATATTTCGGATCCCATTGAAGACTATAGGGCCAAAGGAAATATCCTCCGATAACAAAGAGAAAGAAGTTTTCCGAGAAACTTCTTTGTGTTCTGTGAAATCATCTCACAGAGTTACAGCTTTCCCCTCAAGAAGCCTTTCGCTAAGACAGTTCTTGTGGAATTGGCAAAGTGATATTTGGAAGCCCATAGAGGGCTATGGTGAAACAGGAAATATCCTCAGATGAAATCTGGAAAGAAGCTTTCTGAGAAACTGCTTAGTGTTCTGTTAATTCATCTCACAGAGTTACATCTGTATTTCTTAGATCTCTTTGCTAGCCTTATTTCTGTGGAATCTGAGAACAGATATTTCGGATCCCATTGAAGACTATAGGGCCAAAGGAAATATCCTCCGATAACAAAGAGAAAGAAGCTTTCTGAGAACCTTCTTTGTGTTCTGTGAAATCATATCACAGAGTTACAGATTTCCCCTCAAGAAGCCTTTCGCTAAGACAGTTCTTGTGCAATTGGCAAAGTGATATTTGGAAGCCCATAGAGGGCTATGGTGAAAAAGGAAATATCCTCAGATGAAATCTGGAAAGAAGCTTTCTGAGAAACTGCTTAGTGTTCTGTTAATTCATCTCGCAGAGTTACATCTGTATTTCGTGGATCTCTTTGCTAGCCTTATTTCTGTGGAATCTGAGAACAGTTATTTCGGATCCCATTGAAGACTATAGGGCCAAAGGAAATATCCTCCGATAACAAAGAGAAAGAAGCTTTCGGAGAAACTTCTTTGTGTTCTGTAAAATCAACTCACAGAGTTACAGCTTTCCCCTCAAGAAGCCTTTTGCTAAGACAGTTCTTGTGGAATTGGCAAAGTGATATTTGGAAGCCCATAGAGGGCTGTGGTGAAAAAGGAAATATCCTCAGATGAAATCTGGAAGGAAGCTTTCTGAGAAACTGCTCTGTGATGTGTGACTTCCACTCACAGAGTTACATCTGTATTTCGTGGATCTCTTTCTAGCCTTATTTCTGTGGAATCTGAGAACAGATATTTCGGATCCCTTTGAAGACTATAGGGCCAAAGGAAATATCCTCTGATAACAAAGAGAAAGAAGCTTTCTGAGAAACTTCTTTGTGTTCTGTGAAATCATATCACAGAGTTACAGCTTTCCCCTCCAGAAGCCTTTCGCTGAGACAGTTCTTGTGGAATTGGCATAGTGATATTTGGAAGCCCATAGAGGGCTATGGTGAAAAAGGAAATATCCTCAGATGAAATATGGAAAGAAGCTTTCTGAGAAACTGCTAAGTGTTCTTTTAATTCATCTCACAGAGTTACATCTGTATTTTGTGGATCTCTTTGCTAGCCTTATTTCTGTGAAATCTGAGAACAGATATTTCGGATCCCATTGAAGACTATAGGGCCAAAGGAAATATCCTCCGATAACAAAGAAAAAGAAGCTTTCTGAGAAACGTCTTTGTGTTCTGTGAAATCATCTCACAGAGTTACAGCTTTCCCCTCAAGAAGCCTTTCGCTAAGACAGTTCTTGTGGAATTGGCAAAGTGATATTTGGAAGCCCATAGAGGGCTATGGTGAAAAAGGAAATATCCTCAGATGAAATCTGGAAAGAAGCTTTCTGAGAAACTGCTTAGTGTTCTGTTAATTCATCTCGCAGAGTTACATCTGTATTTCGTGGATCTCTTTGCTAGCCTTATTTCTGTGGAATCTGAGAACAGATATTTCGGATCCCATTGAAGACTATAGGGCCAAAGGAAATATCCTCCGATAACAAAGAGAAAGAAGCTTTCTGAGAAACTTCTTTGTGTTCTGTAAAATCATCTCACAGAGTTACAGCTTTCCCCTCAAGAAGCCTTTTGCTAAGACAGTTCTTGTGGAATTGGCAAAGTGATATTTGGAAGCCCATAGAGGGCTATGGTGAAAAAGGAAATATCGTCAGATGAAATCTGGAAAGAAGCTTTCTGAGAAACTGCTCTGTGATGTGTGACTTCCACTCACAGAGTTACATCTGTATTTCGTGGATCTCTTTGCTAGCCTTATTTCTGTGATATCTGAGAACAGATATTTCGGATCCCATTGAAGACTATAGGGCCAAAGGAAATATCCTCCGATAACAAAGAGAAAGAAGCTTTCTGAGAAACTTCTTTGTGTTCTGTGAAATCATCTCACAGAGTTACAGCTTTCCCCTCAAGAAGCCTTTCGCTAAGACAGTTCTTGTGGAATTGGAAAAGTGATATTTGGAAGCCCATAGAGGGCTATGGTGAAAAGGGAAATATCCTCAGATGAAATCTGAAAAGAAGCTTTCTGAGAAACTGCTGAGTGTTCTGTTAATTCATCTCACAGAGTTACATCCGTATTTCGTGGATCTCTTTGCTAGCCTTATTTCTGTGGAATCTGAGAACAGATATTTCGGATCCCATTGAAGACTATAGGGCCAAAGGAAATATCCTCCGATAACAAAGAGAAAGACTTTCTGAGAAACTTCTTTGTGTTCTGTGAAATCATCTCACAGAGTTACAGCTTTCCCCTCAAGAAGCCTTTCGCTAAGACAGTTCTTGTGGAATTGGCAAAGTGATATTTGGAAGCCCATAGAGGGCTATGGTGAAAAAGGAAATATCCTCAGATGAAATCTGGAAAGAAGCTTTCTGAGAAACTTTCTGTGATGTGTGACTTCCACTCACAGAGTTACATCTGTATTTCGTGGATCTATTTCTAGCCTTATTTCTATGGAATCTGAGAACAGATATTTCGGATCCCTTTGAAGACTATACGGCCAAAGGAAATATCCTCCGATAACAAAGAGAAAGAAGCTTTCTGAGAAACTTCTTTGTGTTCTGTGAAATCATATCACAGAGTTACAGCTTTCCCCTCAAGAAGCCTTTCGCTGAGACAGTTCTTGTGGAATTGGCATAGTGATATTTGGAAGCCCATAGAGGGCTATGGTGAAAAAGGAAATATCCTCAGATGAAATCTGGAAAGAAGCTTTCTGAGAAACTGCTTAGTGTTCTGTTAATTCATCTCACAGAGTTACATCTGTATTTTGTGGATCTCTTTGCTAGCCTTATTTCTGTGAAATCTGAGAACAAATATTTCGGATCCCATTGAAGACTATAGGGCCAAAGGAAATATCCTCCGATAACAAAGAAAAAGAAGCTTTCTGAGAAACGTCTTTGTGTTCTGTGAAATCATCTCACAGAGTTACAGCTTTCCCCTCAAGAAGCCTTTCGCTAAGACAGTTCTTGTGGAATTGGCAAAGTGATATTTGGAAGCCCATAGAGGGCTATGGTGAAAAAGGAAATATCCTCAGATGAAATCTGGAAAGAAGCTTTCTGAGAAACTGCTTAGTGTTCTGTTAATTCATCTCACAGAGTTACATCTGTATTTCGTGGATCTCTTTGCTAGCCTTATTTCTGTGGAATCTGAGAACAGATATTTCGGATCCCATTGAAGACTATAGGGCCAAAGGAAATATCCTCCGATAACAAAGAGAAAGAAGCTTTCTGAGAAACTTCTTTGTGTTCTGTAAAATCAACTCACAGAGTTACAGCTTTCCCCTCAAGAAGCCTTTTGCTAAGACAGTTCTTGTGGAATTGGCAAAGTGATATTTGGAAGCCCATAGAGGGCTATGGTGAAAAAGGAAATATCCTCAGATGAAATCTGGAAGGAAGCTTTCTGAGAAACTGCTCTGTGATGTGTGACTTCCACACACAGAGTTACATCTGTATTTCGTGGATCTCTTTGCTAGCCTTATTTCTGTGGAATCTGAGAACAGATATTTCGGATCCCTTTGAAGACTATACGGCCAAAGGAAATATCCTCCGATAACAAAGAGAAAGAAGCTTTCTGAGAAACTTCCTTGTGTTCTCTGAAATCATCTCACAGAGTTACAGCTTTCCCCTCAAGAAGCCTTTCGCTGAGACAATTCTTGTGGAATTGGCAAAGTGATATTTGGAAGCCCATAGAGGGCTATGGTGAAAAAGGAAATATCCTCAGATGAAATCTGGAAAGAAGCTTTCTGAGAAATTGCTTAGTGTTCTGTTAATTCATCTCCCAGAGTTACATCTGTATTTTGTGGATCTCTTTGCTAGCCTTATTTCTGTGGAATCTGAGAACAGATACTTCGGATCCCTTTGAAGACTATAGGGCCAAAGGAAATATCCTCCGATAACAAAGAGAAAGAAGCTTTCTGAGAAACTTCTTTGTGTTCTGTAAAATCATCTCACAGAGTTACAGCTTTCCCCTCAAGAAGCCTTTCGCTAAGACAGTTCTTGTGGAATTGGCAAAGTGATATTTGGAAGCCCATAGAGGGCTATGGTGAAAAAGGAAATATCCTCAGATGAAATCTGGAAAGAAGCTTTCTGAGAAACTGCTTAGTGTTCTGTTAATTCATCTCACAGAGTTCCATCTGTGTTTCGTGGATCTCTTTGCTAGCCTTATTTTTGTGGAATCTGAGAACAGATATTTCGGATCCAATTGAAGACTATAGGGCCAAAGGAAATATCCTCCGAAAACAAAGAGAAAGAAGCTTTCTGAGAAACTTCTTTGTGTTCTGTGAAATCATCTCACAGAGTTACAGCTTTCCCATCAAGAAGCCTTTCGCTAAGACAGTTCTTGTGGAATTGGCAAAGTGATATTTGGAAGCCCATAGAGGGCTATGGTGAAACAGGAAATATCCTCAGATGAAATCTGGAAAGAAGCTTTCTGAGAAACTGCTTAGTGTTCTGTTAATTCATCTCACAGAGTTACATCTGTATTTCGTGGATCTCTTTGCTAGCCTTATTTCTGTGGAATCTGAGAACAGATATTTCGGATCCCATTGAAGACTATAGGGCCAAAGGAAATATCCTCCGATAACAAAGAGAAAGAAGCTTTCTGAGAACCTTCTTTGTGTTCTGTGAAATCATCTCACAGAGTTACAGCTTTCCCCTCAAGAAGCCTTTCGCTAAGACAGTTCTTGTGCAATTGGCAAAGTGATATTTGGAAGCCCATAGAGGGCTATGGTGAAAAAGGAAATATCCTCAGATGAAATCTGGAAAGAAGCTTTCTGAGAAACTGCTTAGTGTTCTGTTAATTCATCTCGCAGAGTTACATCTGTATTTCGTGGATCTCTTTGCTAGCCTTATTTCTGTGGAATCTGAGAACAGTTATTTCGGATCCCATTGAAGACTATAGGGCCAAAGGAAATATCCTCCGATAACAAAGAGAAAGAAGCTTTCTGAGAAACTTCTTTGTGTTCTGTAAAATCAACTCACAGAGTTACAGCTTTCCCCTCAAGAAGCCTTTTGCTAAGACAGTTCTTGTGGAATTGGCAAAGTGATATTTGGAAGCCCATAGAGGGCTATGGTGAAAAAGGAAATATCCTCAGATGAAATCTGGAAGGAAGCTTTCTGAGAAACTGCTCTGTGATGTGTGACTTCCACTCACAGAGTTACATCTGTATTTCGTGGATCTCTTTGCTAGCCTTATTTCTGTGGAATCTGAGAACAGATATTTCGGATCCCTTTGAAGACTATACGGCCAAAGGAAATATCCTCCGATAACAAAGAGAAAGAAGCTTTCTGAGAAACTTCTTTGTGTTCTCTGAAATCATCTCACAGAGTTACAGCTTTCCCCTCAAGAAGCCTTTCGCTGAGACAGTTCTTGTGGAATTGGCAAAGTGATATTTGGAAGCCCATAGAGGGCTATGGTGAAAAAGGAAATATCCTCAGATGAAATCTGGAAAGAAGCTTTCTGAGAAACTGCTTAGTGTTCTGTTAATTCATCTCACAGAGTTACATCTGTGTTTCGTGGATCTCTTTGCTAGCCTTATTTTTGTGGAATCTGAGAACAGATATTTCGGATCCAATTGAAGACTATAGGGCCAAAGGAAATATCCTCCGAAAACAAAGAGAAAGAAGCTTTCTGAGAAACTTCTTTGTGTTCTGTGAAATCATCTCACAGAGTTACAGCTTTCCCCTCAAGAAGCCTTTCGCTAAGACAGTTCTTGTGGAATTGGCAAAGTGATATTTGGAAGCCCATAGAGGGCTATGGTGAAACAGGAAATATCCTCAGATGAAATCTGGAAAGAAGCTTTCTGAGAAACTGCTTAGTGTTCTGTTAATTCATCTCGCAGAGTTACATCTGTATTTCGTGGATCTCTTTGCTAGCCTTATTTCTGTGGAATCTGAGAACAGATATTTCGGATCCCATTGAAGACTATAGGGCCAAAGGAAATATCCTCCGATAACAAAGAGAAAGAAGCTTTCTGAGAACCTTCTTTGTGTTCTGTGAAATCATCTCACAGAGTTACAGCTTTTCCCTCAAGAAGCCTTTCGCTAAGACAGTTCTTGTGGAATTGGCAAAGTGATATTTGGAAGCCCATAGAGGGCTATGGTGAAAAAGGAAATATCCTCAGATGAAATCTGGAAAGAAGCTTTCTGAGAAACTGCTTAGTGTTCTGTTAATTCATCTCGCAGAGTTACATCTGTATTTCGTGGATCTCTTTGCTAGCCTTATTTCTGTGGAATCTGAGAACAGTTATTTCGGATCCCATTGAAGACTATAGGGCCAAAGGAAATATCCTCCGATAACAAAGAGAAAGAAGCTTTCTGAGAAACTTCTTTGTGTTCTGTAAAATCAACTCACAGAGTTACAGCTTTCCCCTCAAGAAGCCTTTTGCTAAGACAGTTCTTGTGGAATTGGCAAAGTGATATTTGGAAGCCCATAGAGGGCTATGGTGAAAAAGGAAATATCCTCAGATGAAATCTGGAAGGAAGCTTTCTGAGAAACTGCTCTGTGATGTGTGACTTCCACTCACAGAGTTACATCTGTATTTCGTGGATCTCTTTGCTAGCCTTATTTCTGTGGAATCTGAGAACAGATATTTCGGATCCCTTTGAAGACTATACGGCCAAAGGAAATATCCTCCGATAACAAAGAGAAAGAAGCTTTCTGAGAAACTTCTTTGTGTTCTCTGAAATCATCTCACAGAGTTACAGCTTTCCCCTCAAAAAGCCTTTCGCTGAGACAGTTCTTGTGGAATTGGCAAAGTGATATTTGGAAGCCCATAGAGGGCTATGGTGAAAAAGGAAATATCCTCAGATGAAATCTGGAAAGAAGCTTTCTGAGAAATTGCTTAGTGTTCTGTTAATTCATCTCCCAGAGTTACATCTGTATTTTGTGGATCTCTTTGCTAGCCTTATTTCTGTGTAATCTGAGAACAGATATTTCGGATCCCTTTGAAGACTATAGGGCCAAAGGAAATATCCTCCGATAACAAAGAGAAAGAAGCTTTCTGAGAAACTTCTTTGTGTTCTGTAAAATCATCTCACAGAGTTACAGCTTTCCCCTCAAGAAGCCTTTCGCTAAGACAGTTCTTGTGGAATTGGCAAAGTGATATTTGGAAGCCCATAGAGGGCTATGGTGAAAAAGGAAATATCCTCAGATGAAATCTGGAAAGAAGCTTTCTGAGAAACTGCTTAGTGTTCTGTTAATTCATCTCACAGAGTTACATCTGTGTTTCGTGGATCTCTTTGCTAGCCTTATTTTTGTGGAATCTGAGAACAGATATTTCGGATCCAATTGAAGACTATAGGGCCAAAGGAAATATCCTCCGAAAACAAAGAGAAAGAAGCTTTCTGATAAACTTCTTTGTGTTCTGTGAAATCATCTCACAGAGTTACAGCTTTCCCCTCAAGAAGCCTTTCGCTAAGACAGTTCTTGTGCAATTGGCAAAGTGATATTTGGAAGCCCATAGAGGGCTATGGTGAAAAAGGAAATATCCTCAGATGAAATCTGGAAAGAAGCTTTCTGAGAAACTGCTTAGTGTTCTGTTAATTCATCTCGCAGAGTTACATCTGTATTTCGTGGATCTCTTTGCTAGCCTTATTTCTGTGGAATCTGAGAACAGTTATTTCGGATCCCATTGAAGACTATAGGGCCAAAGGAAATATCCTCCGATAACAAAGAGAAAGAAACTCTCTGAGAAACTTCTTTGTGTTCTGTAAAATCAACTCACAGAGTTACAGCTTTCCCCTCAAGAAGCCTTTTGCTAAGACAGTTCTTGTGGAATTGGCAAAGTGATATTTGGAAGCCCATAGAGGGCTATGGTGAAAAAGGAAATATCCTCAGATGAAATCTGGAAGGAAGCTTTCTGAGAAACTGCTCTGTGATGTGTGACTTCCACTCACAGAGTTACATCTGTATTTCGTGGATCTCTTTGCTAGCCTTATTTCTGTGGAATCTGAGAACAGATATTTCGAATCCCTTTGAAGACTATACGGCCAAAGGAAATATCCTCCGATAACAAAGAGAAAGAAGCTTTCTGAGAAACTTCTTTGTGTTCTCTGAAATCATCTCACAGAGTTACGGCTTTCCCCTCAAGAAGCCTTTCGCTGAGACAGTTCTTGTGGAATTGGCAAAGTGATATTTGGAAGCCCATAGAGGGCTATGGTGAAAAAGGAAATATCCTCAGATGAAATCTGGAAAGAAGCTTTCTGAGAAATTGCTTAGTGTTCTGTTAATTCATCTCCCAGAGTTACATCTGTATTTCGTGGATCTCTTTGCTAGCCTTATTTCTGTGGAATCTGAGAACAGATATTTCGGATCCCATTGAAGACTATAGGGCCAAAGGAAATATCCTCCGATAACAAAGAGAAAGAAGCTTTCTGAGAAACTTCTTTGTGTTCTGTAAAATCATCTCACAGAGTTACAGCTTTCCCCTCAAGAAGCCTTTCGCTAAGACAGTTCTTGTGGAATTGGCAAAGTGATATTTGGAAGCCCATAGAGGGCTATGGTGAAAAAGGAAATATCCTCAGATGAAATCTGGAAAGAAGCTTTCAGAGAAACTGCTTAGTGTTCTGTTAATTCATCTCACAGAGTTACATCTGTGTTTCGTGGATCTCTTTGCTAGCCTTATTTTTGTGGAATCTGAGAACAGATATTTCGGATCCAATTGAAGACTATAGGGCCAAAGGAAATATCCTCCGAAAACAAAGAGAAAGAAGCTTTCTGAGAAACTTCTTTGTGTTCTGTGAAATCATCTCACAGAGTTACAGCTTTCCCCTCAAGAAGCCTTTCGCTAAGACAGTTCTTGTGGAATTGGCAAAGTGATATTTGGAAGCCCATAGAGGGCTATGGTGAAACAGGAAATATCCTCAGATGAAATCTGGAAAGAAGCTTTCTGAGAAACTGCTTAGTGTTCTGTTAATTCATCTCACAGAGTTACATCTGTATTTCGTGGATCTCTTTGCTAGCCTTATTTCTGTGGAATCTGAGAACAGATATTTCGGATCCCATTGAAGACTATAGGGCCAAAGGAAATATCCTCCGATAACAAAGAGAAAGAAGCTTTCTGAGAACCTTCTTTGTGTTCTGTGAAATCATCTCACAGAGTTACAGCTTTCCCCTCAAGAAGCCTTTCGCTAAGACAGTTCTTGTGCAATTGGCAAAGTGATATTTGGAAGCCCATAGAGGGCTATGGTGAAAAAGGAAACATCCTCAGATGAAATCTGGAAAGAAGCTTTCTGAGAAACTGCTTAGTGTTCTGTTAATTCATCTCGCAGAGTTACATCTGTATTTCGTGGATCTCTTTGCTAGCCTTATTTCTGTGGAATCTGAGAACAGTTATTTCGGATCCCATTGAAGACTCTAGGGCCAAAGGAAATATCCTCCGATAACAAAGAGAAAGAAGCTTTCTGAGAAACTTCTTTGTGTTCTGTAAAATCAACTCACAGAGTTACAGCTTTCCCCTCAAGAAGCCTTTTGCTAAGACAGTTCTTGTGGAATTGGCAAAGTGATATTTGGAAGCCCATAGAGGGCTACGGTGAAAAAGGAAATATCCTCAGATGAAATCTGGAAGGAAGCTTTCTGAGAAACTGCTCTGTGATGTGTGACTTCCACTCACAGAGTTACATCTGTATTTCGTGGATCTCTTTGCTAGCCTTATTTCTGTGGAATCTGAGAACAGATATTTCGGATCCCTTTGAAGACTATACGGCCAAAGGAAATATCCTCCGATAACAAAGAGAAAGAAGCTTTCTGAGAAACTTCTTTGTGTTCTGTGAAATCATCTCACAGAGTTACAGCTTTCCCCTCAAGAAGCCTTTCGCTGAGACAGTTCTTGTGGAATTGGCAAAGTGATATTTGGAAGCCCATAGAGGGCTATGGTGAAAAAGGAAATATCCTCAGATGAAATCTGGAAAGAAGCTTTCTGAGAAATTGCTTAGTGTTCTGTTAATTCATCTCCCAGAGTTACATCTGTATTTTGTGGATCTCTTTGCTAGCCTTATTTCTGTGGAATCTGAGAACAGATATTTCAGATCCCTTTGAAGACTATACGGCCAAAGGAAATATCCTCCGATAACAAAGAGAAAGAAGCTTTCTGAGAAACTTCTTTGTGTTCTATAAAATCATCTCACAGAGTTACAGCTTTCCCCTCAAGAAGCCTTTCGCTAAGACAGTTCTTGTGCAATTCGCAAAGTGATATTTGGAAGCCCATAGAGGGCTATGGTGAAAAAGGAAATATCCTCAGATGAAATCTGGAAAGAAGCTTTCTGAGAAACTGCTTAGTGTTCTGTTAATTCATCTCACAGAGTTACATCTGTGTTTCGTGGATCTCTTTGCTAGCCTTATTTTTGTGGAATCTGAGAACAGATATTTCGGATCCCATTGAAGACTATAGGGCCAAAGGAAATATCCTCCGATAACAAAGAGAAAGAAGCTTTCTGAGAAACTTCTTTGTGTTCTGTGATATCATCTCACAGAGTTACAGCTTTCCCCTCAAGAAGCCTTTCGCTAAGACAGTTCTTGTGTAATTGGCAAAGTGATATTTGGAAGCCCATAGAGGTCAATGGTGAAAAAGGAAATATCCTCAGATGAAATCAGGAAAGCTTTCTGAGAAACTGCTTAGTGTTCTGTTAATTCATCTCACAGAGTTACATCCGTATTTCGTCGATCTCTTTGCTAGCCTTATTTCTGTGGAATCTGAGAGCAGATATTTCGGATCCCATTGTAGACTATAGGTCCAAAGGAAATATCCTCCGATCACAAAGAGAAAGACTTTCTGAGAAACTTCTTTGTGTTCTGTGAAATCATCTCACAGAGTTACAGCTTTCCCCTCAAGAAGCCTTTCGCTAAGACAGTTCTTGTGGAATTGGCAAAGTGATATTTGGAAGCCCATAGAGGGCTATGGTGAAAAAGGAAATATCCTCAGATGAAATCTGGAAAGAAGCTTTCTGAGAAACTTCTCTGTGATGTGTGACTTCCACTCACAGAGTTACATCTGTAGTTCGTGGATCTCTTTCTAGCCTTATTTCTGTGGAATCTGAGGACAGATATTTCGGATCCCTTTGAAGACTATAGGGCCAAAGGAAATATCCTCCGATAACAAAGAGAAAGACGCTTTCTGAGAAACTTCTTTGTGTTCTGTGAAATCATATCACAGAGTTACAGCTTTCCCCTCAAGAAGCCTTTCGCTGAGACAGTTCTTGTGGAATTGGCATAGTGATATTTGGAAGCCCATAGAGGGCTATGGTGAAAAAGGAAATATCCTCAGATGAAATCTGGAAAGAAGCTTTCTGAGAAACTGCTTAGTGTTCTGTTAATTCATCTCACAGAGTTACATCTGTATTTTGTGGATCTCTTTGCTAGCCTTATTTCTGTGAAATCTGAGAACAGATATTTCGGATCCCTTTGAAGACTATAGGGCCAAAGGAAATATCCTCCGATAACAAAGAAAAAGAAGCTTTCTGAGAAACATCTTTGTGTTCTGTGAAATCATCTCACAGAGTTACAGCTTTCCCTTCAAGAAGCCTTTCGCTAAGACAGTTCTTGTTGAATTGGCAAAGTGATATTTGGAAGCCCATAGAGGGCTATGGTGAAAAAGGAAATATCCTCAGATGAAATCTGGAAAGAAGCTTTCTGAGAAACTGCTTAGTGTTCTGTTAATTCATCTCGCAGAGTTACATCTGTATTTCGTGGATCTCTTTGCTAGCCTTATTTCTGTGGAATCTGAGAACAGATATTTCGGATCCAATTGAAGACTATAGGGCCAAAGGAAATATCCTCCGATAACAAAGAGAAAGAAGCTTTCTGAGAAACTTCTTTGTGTTCTGTAAAATCATCTCACAGAGTTACAGCTTTCCCCTCAAGAAGCCTTTCGCTAAGACAGTTCTTGTGGAATTGGCAAAGTGATATTTGGAAGCCCATAGAGGGCTATGGTGAAAAAGGAAATATCCTCAGATGAAATCTGGAAAGAAGCTTTCTGAGAAACTGCTCTGTGATGTGTGACTTCCACTCACAGAGTTACATCTGTATTTCGTGGATCTCTTTGCTAGCCTTATTTCTGTGATATCTGAGAACAGATATTTCGGATCCCATTGAAGACTATAGGGCCAAAGGAAATATCCTCCGATAACAAAGAGAAAGAAGCTTTCTGAGAAACTTCTTTGTGTTCTGTGAAATCATATCACAGAGTTACAGCTTTCCCCTCAAGAAGCCTTTCGCTGAGACAGTTCTTGTGGAATTGGCATAGTGATATTTGGAAGCCCATAGAGGGCTATGGTGAAAAAGGAAATATCCTCAGATGAAATCTGGAAAGAAGCTTTCTGAGAAACTGCTTAGTGTTCTGGTAATTCATCTCACAGAGTTACATCTGTATTTTGTGGATCTCTTTGCTAGCCTTATTTCTGTGAAATCTGAGAACAGATATTTCGGATCCCATTGAAGACTATAGGGCCAAAGGAAATATCCTCCGATAACAAAGAAAAAGTAGCTTTCTGAGAAACATCTTTGTGTTCTGTGAAATCATCTCACAGAGTTACAGCTTTCCCCTAAAGAAGCCTTTCGCTAAGACAGTTCTTGTGGAATTGGCAAAGTGATATTTGGAAGCCCATAGAGGGCTATGGTGAAAAAGGAAATATCCTCAGATGAAATCTGGAAAGAAGCTTTTTGAGAAACTGCTTAGTGTTCTGTTAATTCATCTCGCAGAGTTACATCTGTATTTCGTGGATCTCTTTGCTAGCCTTATTTCTGTGGAATCTGAGAACAGATATTTCGGATCCCATTGAAGACTATAGGGCCAAAGGAAATATCCTCCGATAACAAAGAGAAAGAAGCTTTCTGAGAAACTTCTTTGTGTTCTGTAAAATCATCTCACAGAGTTACAGCTTTCCCCTCAAGAAACCTTTCGCTAAGACAGTTCTTGTGGAATTGGCAAAGTGATATTTGGAAGCCCATAGAGGGCTATGGTGAAAAAGGAAATATCCTCAGATGAAATCTGGAAAGAAGCTTTCTGAGAAACTTCTCTGTGATGTGTGACTTCCACTCACAGAGTTACATCTGTATTTCGTGGATCTCTTTGCTAGCCTTATTTCTGTGATATCTGAGAACAGATATTTCGGATCCCATTGAAGACTATAGGGCCAAAGGAAATATCCTCCGATAACAAAGAGAAAGAAGCTTTCTGAGAAACTTCTTTGTGTTCTGTGAAATCATCTCATAGAGTTACAGCTTTCCCCTCAAGAAGCCTTTCGCTAAGACAGTTCTTGTGGAATTGGAAAAGTGATATTTGGAAGCCCATAGAGGGCTATGGCGAAAAGGGAAATATCCTCAGATGAAATCTGAAAAGAAGCTTTCTGAGAAACTGCTCAGTGTTCTGTTAATTCATCTCACAGAGTTACATCCGTATTTCGTGGATCTCTTTGTTAGCCTTATTTCTGTGGAATCTGAGAACAGATATATCGGATCCCATTGAAGACTATAGGGCCAAAGGAAATATCCTCCGATAACAAAGAGAAAGACTTTCTTAGAAACTTCTTTGTGTTCTGTGAAATCATCTCACAGAGTTTCAGCTTTCCCCTCAAGAAGCCTTTCGCTAAGACAGTTCTTGAGGAATTGGCAAAGTGATATTTGGAAGCCCATAGAGGGCTATGGTGAAAAAGGAAATATCCTCAGATGAATTCTGGAAAGAAGCTTTCTGAGAAACTTCTCTGTGATGTGTGACTTCCACTCACAGAGTTACATCTGTATTTCGTGGATCTCTTTCTAGCCTTATTTCTGTGGAATCTGAGAACAGATATTTCGGATCCCTTTGAAGACTATACGGCCAAAGGAAATATCCTCCGATAACAAAGAGAAAGAAGCTTTCTGAGAAACTTCTTTGTGTTCTGTGAAATCATATCACAGAGTTACAGCTTTCCCCTCAAGAAGCCTTTCGCTGAGACAGTTCTTGTGGAATTGGCATAGTGATATTTGGAAGCCCCTAGAGGGCTATGGTGAAAAAGGAAATATCCTCAGATGAAATCTGGAAAGAAGCTTTCTGAGAAACTGCTTAGTGTTCTGTTAATTCATCTCACAGAGTTACATCTGTATTTTGTGGATCTCTTTGCTAGCCTTATTTCTGTGAAATCTGAGAACAGATATTTCGGATCCCATCGAAGACTATAGGGCCAAAGGAAATATCCTCCGACAGCAAAGAAAAAGAAGCTTTCTGAGAAACGTCTTTGTGTTCTGTGAAATCATCTCACAGAGTTACAGCTTTCCCCTCAAGAAGCCTTTCGCTAAGACAGTTCTTGTTGAATTGGCAAAGTGATATTTGGAAGCCCATAGAGGGCTATGGTGAAAAAGGAAATATCCTCAGATGAAATCTGGAAAGAAGCTTTCTGAGAAACTGCTTAGTGTTCTGTTAATTCATCTCACAGAGTTACATCTGTATTTCGTGGATCTCTTTGCTAGCCTTATTTCTGTGGAATCTGAGAACAGATATTTCGGATCCCATTGAAGACTATAGGGCCAAAGGAAATATCCTCCGATAACAAAGAGAAAGAAGCTTTCTGAGAAACTTCTTTGTGTTCTGTGAAATCATCTCACAGAGTTACAGCTTTCCCCTCAAGAAGCCTTTCGCTAAGACAGTTCTTGTGGAATTGGAAAAGTGATATTTGGAAGCCCATAGAGGGCTATGGCGAAAAGGGAAATATCCTCAGATGAAATCTGAAAAGAAGCTTTCTGAGAAACTGCTGAGTGTTCTGTTAATTCATCTCACAGAGTTACATCCGTATTTCGTGGATCTCTTTGCTAGCCTTATTTCTGTGGAATCTGAGAACAGATATTTCGGATCCCATTGAAGACTATAGGGCCAAAGGAAATATCCTCTGATAACAAAGAGAAAGACTTTCTTAGAAACTTCTTTGTGTTCTGTGAAATCATCTCACAGAGTTACAGCTTTCCCCTCAAGAAGCCTTTCGCTAAGACAGTTCTTGTGGAATTGGCAAAGTGATATTTGGAAGCCCATAGAGGGCTATGGTGAAAAAGGAAATATCCTCAGATGAAATCTGGAAAGAAGCTTTCTGAGAAACTTCTCTGTGATGTGTGACTTCCACTCACAGAGTTACATCTGTATTTCGTGGATCTCTTTCTAGCCTTATTTCTGTGGAATCTGAGAACAGATATTTCGGATCCCTTTGAAGACTATACGGCCAAAGGAAATATCCTCCGATAACAAAGAGAAAGAAGCTTTCTGAGAAACTTCTTTGTGTTCTGTGAAATCATATCACAGAGTTACAGCTTTCCCCTCAAGAAGCCTTTCGCTGAGACAGTTCTTGTGGAATTGGCATAGTGATATTTGGAAGCCCATAGAGTTCTATGGTGAAAAAGGAAATATCCTCAGATGAAATCTGTAAAGAAGCTTTCTGAGAAACTGCTTAGTGTTCTGTTAATTCATCTCACAGAGTTACATCTGTATTTTGTGGATCTCTTTGCTAGCCTTATTTCTGTGAAATCTGAGAACAGATATTTCGGATCCCATTGAAGACTATAGGGCCAAAGGAAATATCCTCCGATAACAAAGAAAAAGAAGCTTTCTGAGAAACGTCTTTGTGTTCTGTGAAATCATCTCACGGAGTTACAGCTTTCCCCTCAAGAAGCCTTTCGCTAAGACAGTTCTTGTGGAATTGGCAAAGTGATATTTGGAAGCCCATAGAGGGCTATGGTGAAAAAGGAAATATCCTCAGATGAAATCTGGAAAGAAGCTTTCTGAGAAACTGCTTAGTGTTCTGTTAATTCATCTCGCAGAGTTACATCTGTATTTCGTGGATCTCTTTGCTAGCCTTATTTCTGTGGAATCTGAGAACAGATATTTCGGATCCCATTGAAGACTATAGGGCCAAAGGAAATATCCTCCGATAACAAAGAGAAAGAAGCTTTCTGAGAACCTTCTTTGTGTTCTGTGAAATCATCTCACAGAGTTACAGCTTTCCCCTCAAGAAGCCTTTCGCTACGACAGTTCTTGTGGAATTGGCAAAGTGATATTTGGAAGCCCATAGAGGGCTATGGTGAAAAAGGAAATATCCTCAGATGAAATCTGGAAAGAAGCTTTCTGAGAAACTGCTCTGTGATGTGTGACTTCCACTCACAGAGTTACATCTGTATTTCGTGGATCTCTTTGCTAGCCTTATTTCTGTGATATCTGAGAACAGATATTTCGGATCCCATTGAAGACTATAGGGCCAAAGGAAATATCCTCCGATAACAAAGAGAAAGAAGCTTTCTGAGAAACTTCTTTGTGTTCTGTGAAATCATCTCACAGAGTTACAGCTTTCCCCTCAAGAAGCCTTTCGCTAAGACAGTTCTTGTGAAATTGGCAAAGTGATATTTGGAAGCCCATAGAGGGCTATGGTGAAAAGGGAAATATCCTCAGATGAAATCTGAAAAGAAGCTTTCTGAGAAACTGCTGAGTGTTCTGTTAATTCATCTCACAGAGTTACATCTGTATTTCGTGGATCTCTTTGCTAGCCTTTTTTCTGTGGAATCTGAGAACAGATATTTCGGATCCCATTGAAGACTATAGGGCCAAAGGAAATATCCTCCGATAACAAAGAGAAAGAAGTTTTCCGAGAAACTTCTTTGTGTTCTGTGAAATCATCTCACAGAGTTACAGCTTTCCCCTCAAGAAGCCTTTCGCTAAGACAGTTCTTGTGGAATTGGCAAAGTGATATTTGGAAGCCCATAGAGGGCTATGGTGAAAAAGGAAATATCCTCAGATGAAATCTGGAAAGAAGCTTTCTGAGAACCTTCTCTGTGATGTGTGACTTCCACTCACAGAGTTACATCTGTATTTCGTGGATCTATTTCTAGCCGTATTTCTGAGGAATCTGAGAACAGATATTTCGGATCCCTTTGAAGACTATACAGCCAAAGGAAATATCCTCCGATAACAAAGAGAAAGAAGCTTTCTGAGAAACTTCTTTGTGTTCTGTGAAATCATCTCACAGAGTTACAGCTTTCCCCTCAAGAAGCCTTTCGCTGAGACAGTACTTGTGGAATTGGCAAAGTGATATTTGGAAGCCCATAGAGGGCTATGGTGAAAAAGGAAATATCCTCAGATGAAATCTGGAAAGAAGCTTTCTGAGAAACTGCTGAGTGTTCTGTTAATTCATCTCACAGAGTTACATCTGTATTTTGTGGATCTCTTTGCTAGCCTTATTTCTGTGGAATCTGAGAACAGATATTTCGGATCCCATTGAAGACTATAGGGCCAAAGGAAATATCCTCCGATAACATAGAGAAAGAAGCTTTCTGAGAAACTTCTTTGTGTTCTGTGAAATCATCTCACAGAGTTACAGCTTTCCCCTCAAGAAGCCTTTCGCTAAGACAGTTCTTGTGGAATTGGCAAAGTGATATTTGGAAGCCCCTAGAGGGCTATGGTGAAAAAGGAAATATCCTCAGATGAAATCTGGAAAGAAGCTTTTTGAGAAACTGCTTAGTGTTCTGTTAATTCATCTCACAGAGTTACATCTGTATTTCGTGGATCTCTTTGCTAGCCTTATTTCTGTGATATCTGAGAACAGATATTTCGGATCCCATTGAAGACTATAGGGCCAAAGGAAATATCCTCCGATAACAAAGAGAAAGAAGCTTTCTGAGAAACTTCTTTGTGTTCTGTGAAATCATCTCACAGAGTTACAGCTTTCCCCTCAAGAAGCCTTTCGCTAAGACAGTTCTTGTGGAATTGGCAAAGTGATATTTGGAAGCCCATAGAGGGCTATGGTGAAAAAGGAAATATCCTCAGATGAAATCTGGAAAGAAGCTTTCTGAGAAATTGCTTAGTGTTCTGTTAATTCATCTCACAGAGTTACATCTGTATTTTGTGGATCTATTTGCTAACCTTATTTCTGTGGAATCTGAGAACAGATAATTCGGATCCCTTTGAAGACTATACGGCCAAAGGAAATATCCTCCGATAACAAAGAGAAAGAAGCTTTCTGAGAAACTTCTTTGTGTTCTGTGAAATCATCTCACAGAGTTACAGCTTTCCCCTCAAGAAGCCTTTCGCTAAGACAGTTCTTGTGGAATTGGCAAAGTGATATTTGGAAGCCCATAGAGGGCTATGGTGAAAAAGGAAATATCCTCAGATGAAATCTGGAAAGAAGCTTTCTGAGAAACTGCTTAGTGTTCTGTTAATTCATCTCACAGAGTTACATCTGTATTTCGTGGATCTCTTTGCTAGCCTTTTTTCTCTGGAATCTGAGAACAGATATTTCGGATCCCATTGAAGACTATAGGGCCAAAGGAAATATCCTCCGATAACAAAGAGAAAGAAGCTTTCTGAGAAACTTCTTTGTGTTCTGTGAAATCATCTCACAGAGTTACAGCTTTCCCCTCAAGAAGCCTTTCGCTAAGACAGTTCTTGTGGAATTGGCAAAGTGATATTTGGAAGCCCATAGAGGGCTATGGTGAAAAAGGAAATATCCTCAGATGAAATCTGGAAAGAAGCTTTCTGAGAAACTTCTCTGTGATGTGTGACTTCCACTCACAGAGTTACATCTGTATTTCGTGGATCTCTTTCTAGCCGTATTTCTGAGGAATCTGAGAACAGATATTTCGGATCCCTTTGAAGACTATACAGCCAAAGGAAATATCCTGCGATAACAAAGAGAAAGAAGCTTTCTGAGAAACGTCTTTGTGTTCTGTGAAATCATCTCACAGAGTTACAGCTTTCTCCTCAAGAAGCCTTTCGCTAAGACAGTTCTTGTGGAATTGGCAAAGTGATATTTTGAAGCCCCTAGAGGGCTATGGTGAAAAAGGAAATATCCTCAGATGAAATCTGGAAAGAAGCTTTCTGAGAAACTGCTTAGTGTTCTGTTAATTCATCTCGCAGAGTTACATCTGTATTTCGTGGATCTCTTTGCTAGCCTTATTTCTGTGGAATCTGAGAATAGATATTTCGGATCCCATTGAAGACTATAGGGCCAAAGGAAATATCCTCCGATAACAAAGAGAAAGAAGCTTTCTGAGAACCTTCTTTGTGTTCTGTGAAATCATCTCACAGAGTTACAGCTTTCCCCTCAATAAGCCTTTCGCTACGACAGTTCTTGTGGAATTGGCAAAGTGATATTTGGAAGCCCATAGAGGGCTATGGTGAAAAAGGAAATATCCTCAGATGTAATCTGGAAAGAAGCTTTCTGAGAAACTGCTTAGTGTTCTGTTAATTCATCTCGCAGAGTTACATCTGTATTTCGTGGATCTCTTTGCTAGCCTTATTTCTGTGGAATCTGAGAACAGATATTTCGGATCCCATTGAAGACTATAGGGCCAAAGGAAATATCCTCCGATAACAAAGAGAAAGAAGCTTTCTGAGAAACTTCTTTGTGTTCTGTGAAATCATCTCACAGAGTTACAGCTTTCCCCTCAAGAAGCCTTTCGCTAAGACAGTTCTTGTGGAATTGGCAAAGTGATATTTGGAAGCCCAAAGATGGCTATGGTGAAAATGGAAATATCCTCAGATTAAATCTGGAAAGAAGCTTTCTGAGAAACTTCTCTGTGATGTGTGATTTCCACTCACAGAGTTACATCTGTATTTCGTGGATCTCTTTCTAGCCTTATTTCTGTGGAATCTGAGAACAGATAATTCGGATCCCTTTGAAGACTATACGGCCAAAGGAAATATCCTCCGATAACAAAGAGAAAGAAGCTTTCTGAGAAACTTCTTTGTGTTCTGTGAAATCATATCACAGAGTTACAGCTTTCCCCTCAAGAAGCCTTTCGCTGAGACAGTTCTTGTGGAATTGGCATAGTGATATTTGGAAGCCCATAGAGGTCTATGGTGAAAAAGGAAATATCCTCAGATGAAATCTGGAAAGAAGCTTTCTGAGAAACTGCTTAGTGTTCTGTTAATTCATCTCACAGAATTACATCTGTATTTTGTGGATCTCTTTGCTAGCCTTATTTCTGTGAAATCTGAGAACAGATATTTCGGATCCCATTGAAGACTATAGGGCCAAAGGAAATATCCTCCGATAACAAAGAGAAAGAAGCTTTCTGAGAAACGTCTTTGTGTTCTGTGAAATCATCTCACAGAGTTACAGCTTTCCCCTCAAGAAGCCTTTCGCTAAGACAGTTCTTGTGGAATTGGCAAAGTGATATTTGGAAGCCCATAGAGGGCTATGGTGAAAAAGGAAATATCCTCAGATGAAATCTGGAAAGAAGCTTTCTGAGAAACTGCTTAGTGTTCTGTTAATTCATCTCACAGAGTTACATCTGTATTTCGTGGATCTCTTTGCTAGCCTTATTTCTGTGGAATCTGAGAACAGATATTTCGGATCCCATTGAAGACTATAGGGCCAAAGGAAATATCCTCCGATAACAAAGAGAAAGAAGCTTTCTGAGAACCTTCTTTGTGTTCTGTGAAATCATCTCACAGAGTTACAGCTTTCCCCTCAAGAAGCCTTTCGCTAAGACAGTTCTTGTGGAATTGGCAAAGTGATATTTGGAAGCCCATAGAGGGCTATGGTGAAAAAGGAAATATCCTCAGATGAAATCTGGAAAGAAGCTTTCTGAGAAACTGCTTAGTGTTCTGTTAATTCATCTCGCAGAGTTACATCTGTATTTCGTGGATCTCTTTGCTAGCCTTATTTCTGTGGAATCTGAGAACAGATATTTCGGATCCCATTGAAGACTATAGGGCCAAAGGAAATATCCTCCGATAACAAAGAGAAAGAAGCTTTCTGAGAAACTTCTTTGTGTTCTGTGAAATCATCTCACAGAGTTACAGCTTTCCCCTCAAGAAGCCTTTCGCTAAGACAGTTCTTGTGGAATTGGCAAAGTGATATTTGGAAGCCCATAGAGGGCTATGGTGAAAAGGGAAATATCCTCAAATGAAATCTCGAAAGAAGCTTTCTGAGAAACTGCTGAGTGTTCTGTTAATTCATCTCACAGAGTTACATCTGTATTTCGTGGATCTCTTTGATAGCCTTATTTCTGTGGAATCTGAGAACAGATATTTCGGATCCCATTGAAGACTATAGGGCCAAAGGAAATATCCTCCGATAACAAAGAGAAAGAAGTTTTCCGAGAAACTTCTTTGTGTTCTGTGAAATCATCTCACAGAGTTACAGCTTTCCCCTCAAGAAGCCTTTCGCTAAGACAGTTCTTGTGGAATTGGCAAAGTGATATTTGGAAGCCCATAGAGGGCTATGGTGAAAAAGGAAATATCCTCAGATGAAATCTGGAAAGAAGCTTTCTGAGAAACTTCTCTGTGATGTGTGACTTCCACTCACAGAGTTACATCTGTATTTCGTGGATTCTTTCTAGCCGTATTTCTGAGGAATCTGAAAACAGATATTTCGGATCCCTTTGAAGACTATACAGCCAAAGGAAATATCCTCCGATAACAAAGAGAAAGAAGCTTTCTGAGAAACTTCTTTGTGTTCTGTGAAATCATCTCACAGAGTTACAGCTTTCCCCTCAAGAAGCCTTTCGCTGAGACAGTTCTTGTGGAATTGGCAAAGTGATATTTGGAAGCCCATAGAGGGCTATGGTGAAAAAGGAAATATCCTCAGATGAAATCTGGAAAGAAGCTTTCTGAGAACCTGCTTAGTGTTCTGTTAATTCATCTCACAGAGTTACATCCCTATTTCGTGGATCTCTTTGCTAGCCTTATTTCTGTGGAATCTGAGAACAGGTATTTCGGTTCCCATTGAAGACTACAGGGCCAAAGGAAATATCCTCCGATAACAAAGAGAAAGAAGCTTTCTGAGAAACTTCTTTGTGTTCTCTGAAATCATCTCACAGAGTTACAGCTTTCCCCTCAAGAAGCCTTTCGCTAAGACAGTTCTTGTGGAATTGGCAAAGTGATATTTGGAACCACTTGAGGGCTATGGTGAAAAAGGAAGTATCCTCAGATGAAATCTGGAAAGAAGCTTTCTGAGAAACTTCTCTGTGATGTGTGACTTTCACTCACAGAGTTACATCTGTATTTCGTGGATCTCTTTCTAGCCTTATTTCTGCGGAATCTGAGAACAGATATTTCGGATCCCTTTGAAGACTATACGGCCAAAGGAAATATCCTCCGATAACAAAGAGAAAGAAGCTTTCTGAGAAACTTCTTTGTGTTCTGTGAAATCATATCAAAGAGTTACAGCTTTCCCCTCAGGAAGCCTTTCACTGAGACAGTTCTTGTGGAATTGGCATAGTGATATTTGGAAGCCCATAGAGGGCTATGGTGAAAAAGGAAATATCCTCAGATGAAATCTGGAAAGAAGCTTTCTGAGAAACTGCTTAGTGTTCTGTTAATTCATCTCACAGAGTTACATCTGTATTTTGTGGATCTCTTTGCTAGCGTTATTTCTGTGGAATCTGAGAACAGATATTTCGGATCCCATTGAAGACTATAGGGCCAAAGGAAATGTCCTCCGATAACAAAGAGAAAGAAGCTTTCTGAGAAACTTCTTTGTGTTCTGTGAAATCATCTCACAGAGTTACAGCTTTCCCCTCAAGAAGCCTTTCGCTACGACAGTTCTTGTGGAATTGGCAAAGTGATATTTGGAAGCCCATAGAGGGCTATGGTGAAAAAGGAAATATCCTCAGATGAAATCTGGAAAGAAGCTTTCTGAGAAACTGCTTAGTGTTCTGTTAATTCATCTCACAGAGTTACATGCGTATTTCGTGGATCTCTTTGCTAGCCTTATTTCTGTGGAATCTGAGAACAGATATTTCGCATCCCATTGAAGACTATAGGGCCAAAGGAAATATCCTCCGATAACAAAGAGAAAGAAGCTTTCTGAGAAACTTCTTTGTGTTCTGTGAAATCATCTCACAGAGTTACAGCTTTCCCTTCAAGAAGCCTTTCGCTAAGACAGTTCTTGTGGAATTGGCAAAGTGATATTTGGAAGCCCATAGAGGGCTATGTTGAAAAAGGAAATATCCTCAGATGAAATCTGGAAAGAAGCTTTCTGAGAAACTTCTCTGTGATGTGTGACTTCCACTCACCGAGTTACATCTGTATTTCTTGGATCTCTTTCTAGCCTTATTTCTGTGGAATCTGAGAACAGATATTTCGGATCCCTTTGAAGACTATACGGCCAAAGGAAATATCCTCCGATAACAAAGAGAAAGAAGCTTTCTGAGAAACTTCTTTGTGTTCTGTGAAATCATATCAAAGAGTTACAGCTTTCCCCTCAAGAAGCCTTTCGCTGAGACAGTTCTTGTGGAATTGGCATAGTGATATTTGGAAGCCCATAGAGGGCTATGGTGAAAAAGGAAATATCCTCAGATGAAATCTGGAAAGAAGCTTTCTGAGAAACTGCTTAGTGCTCTGTTAATTCATCTCACAGAGTTACATCTGTATTTTGTGGATCTCTTTGCTAGCCTTATTTCTGTGAAATCTGAGAACAGATATTTCGGATCCCTTTGAAGACTATAGGGCCAAAGGAAATATTCTCCGATAACAAAGAGAAAGAAGCTTTCTTAGAACCTTCTTTGTGTTCTGTGAAATCATCTCACAGAGTTACAGCTTTCCCCTCAAGAAGCCTTTCGCTACGACAGTTCTTGTGGAATTGCCAAAGTGATATTTGGAAGCCCATAGAGGGCTATGGTGAAAAAGGAAATATCCTCAGATGAAATCTGGAAAGAAGCTTTCTGAGAAACTGCTTAGTGTTCTGTTAATTCATCTCGCAGAGTTACATCTGTATTTCGTGGATCTCTTTGCTAGCCTTATTTCTGTGGAATCTGAGAACAGATATTTCGGATCCCATTGAAGACTACAGGGCCAAAGGAAATATCCTCCGATAACAAAGAGAAAGAAGCTTTCTGAGAAACTTCTTTGTGTTCTGTGAAATCATCTCACAGAGTTACAGCTTTCCCCTCAAGAAGCCTTTCGCTAAGACAGTTCTTGTGCAATTGGCAAAGTGATATTTGGAAGCCCATACAGGGCTAGGTGAAAAAGGAAATATCCTCAGATGAAATCTGGAAAGAAGCTTTCTGAGAAACTGCTTAGTGTTCTGTTAATTCATCTCACAGAGTTACATCTGTATTTCGTGGATCTCTTTGCTAGCCTTATTTCTGTGATATCTGAGAACAGATATTTCGGATCCCATTGAAGACTATAGGGCCAAAGGAAATATCCTCCGATAACAAAGAGAAAGAAGCTTTCTGAGAAACTTCTTTGTGTTCTGTGAAATCATCTCACAGAGTTACAGCTTTCCCCTCAAGAAGCCTTTCGCTAAGACAGTTCTTGTGGAATTGGCAAAGTGATATTTGGAAGCCCATAGAGGGCTATGGTGAAAAGGGAAATATCCTCAGATGAAATCTCGAAAGAAGCTTTCTGAGAAACTGCTGAGTGTTCTGTTAATTCATCTCACAGAGTTACATCTGTATTTCGTGGATCTCTTTGATAGCCTTATTTCTGTGGAATCTGAGAACAGATATTTCGGATCCCATTGAAGACTATAGGGCCAAAGGAAATATCCTCCGATAACAAAGAGAAAGAAGTTTTCCGAGAAACTTCTTTGTGTTCTGTGAAATCATCTCACAGAGTTACAGCTTTCCCCTCAAGAAGCCTTTCGCTAAGACAGTTCTTGTGGAATTGGCAAAGTGATATTTGGAAGCCCATAGAGGGCTATGGTGAAAAAGGAAATATCCTCAGATGAAATCTGGAAAGAAGCTTTCTGAGAAACTTCTCTGTGATGTGTGACTTCCACTCACAGAGTTACATCTGTATTTCGTGGATTCTTTCTAGCCGTATTTCTGAGGAATCTGAAAACAGATATTTCGGATCCCTTTGAAGACTATACAGCCAAAGGAAATATCCTCCGATAACAAAGAGAAAGAAGCTTTCTGAGAAACTTCTTTGTGTTCTGTGAAATCATCTCACAGAGTTACAGCTTTCCCCTCAAGAAGCCTTTCGCTGAGACAGTTCTTGTGGAATTGGCAAAGTGATATTTGGAAGCCCATAGAGGGCTATGGTGAAAAAGGAAATATCCTCAGATGAAATCTGGAAAGAAGCTTTCTGAGAACCTGCTTAGTGTTCTGTTAATTCATCTCACAGAGTTACAACCGTATTTCGTGGATCTCTTTGCTAGCCTTATTTCTGTGGAATCTGAGAACAGGTATTTCGGTTCCCATTGAAGACTACAGGGCCAAAGGAAATATCCTCCGATAACAAAGAGAAAGAAGCTTTCTGAGAAACTTCTTTGTGTTCTCTGAAATCATCTCACAGAGTTACAGCTTTCCCCTCAAGAAGCCTTTCGCTAAGACAGTTCTTGTGGAATTGGCAAAGTGATATTTGGAACCACTTGAGGGCTATGGTGAAAAAGGAAGTATCCTCAGATGACATCTGGAAAGAAGCTTTCTGAGAAACTTCTCTGTGATGTGTGACTTTCACTCACAGAGTTACATCTGTATTTCGTGGATCTCTTTCTAGCCTTATTTCTGCGGAATCTGAGAACAGATATTTCGGATCCCATTGAAGCCTATAGGGCCAAAGGAAATATCCTCCGATAACAAAGAGAAAGAAGCTTTCTGAGAAACTTCTTTGTGTTCTGTGAAATCATCTCACAGAGTTACAGCTTTCCCCTCAAGAAGCCTTTCGCTAAGACAGTTCTTGTGGAATTGGCAAAGTGATATTTGGAAGCCCATAGAGGGCTATGGTGAAAAAGGAAATATCCTCAGATGAAATCTGGAAAGAAGCTTTCTGAGAAACTTCTCTGTGATGTGTTACTTCCACTCACAGAGTTACATCTGTATTTCGTGGATCTCTTTGCTAGCCTTATTTCTGTGGAATCTGAGAACAGATATTTCGGATCCCATTGAAGACTATAGGGCCAAAGGAAATATCCTCCGATAACAAAGAGAAAGAAGCTTTCTGAGAAACTTCTTTGTGTTCTGTGAAATCATCTCACAGAGTTACAGCTTTCCCCTCAAGAAGCCTTTCGCTAAGACAGTTCTTGTGGAATTGGCAAAGTGATATTTGGAACCCCTAGAGGGCTATGGTGAAAAAGGAAATATCCTCAGATGATATCTGGAAAGAAGCTTTCTGAGAAACTGCTTAGTGTTCTGTTAATTCATCTCACAGAGTTACATCTGTATTTCGTGGATCTCTTTGCTAGACTTATTTCTGTGGAATCTGAGAACAGATATTTCGGATCCCATTGAAGACTATAGGGCCAAAGGAAATATCCTCCGATAACAAAGAGAAAGAAGCTTTCTGAGAAACTTCTTTGTGTTCTGTGAAATCATCTCACAGAGTTACAGCTTTCCCTTCAAGAAGCCTTTCGCTAAGACAGTTCTTGTGGAATTGGCAAAGTGATATTTGGAAGCCCATAGAGGGCTATGGTGAAAAAGGAAATATCCTCAGATGAAATCTGGAAAGAAGCTTTCTGATAATCTGCTTAGTGTTCTGTTAATTCATCTCACAGAGTTGCATCCGTATTTCGTGGATCTCTTTGCTAGCCTTATTTCTGTGGAATCTGAGAACAGATATTTCGGATCCCATTGAAGACTATAGGGCCAAAGGAAATATCCTCCGATAACAAAGAGAAAGAAGCTTTCTGAGAAACTTCTTTGTGTTCTGTGAAATCATCTCACAGAGTTACAGCTTTCCCCTCAAGAAGCCTTTCGCTAAGACAGTTCTTGTGGAATTGGCAAAGTGATATTTGGAAGCCCATAGAGGGCTATGGTGAAAAAGGAAATATCCTCAGATGAAATCTGGAAAGAAGCTTTCTGAGAAACTTCTCTGTGATGTGTGACTTCCACTCACAGAGTTACATCTGTATTTCGTGGATCTCTTTGCTAGCCTTATTTCTGTGGAATCTGAGAACAGATATTTCGGATCCCATTGAAGACTATAGGGCCAAAGGAAATATCGTCCGATAACAAAGAGAAAGAAGCTTTCTGAGAAACTTCTTTGTGTTCTGTGAAATCATCGCACAGAGTTACAGCTTTCCCCTCAAGAAGCCTTTCGCTAAGACAGTTCTTGTGGAATTGGCAAAGTGATATTTGGAAGCCCATAAAGGGCTATGGTGAAAAAGGAAATATCCTCAGATGATATCTGGAAAGAAGCTTTCTGAGAAACTGCTTAGTGTTCTGTTAATTCATCTCACAGAGTTACATCTGTATTTCGTGGATTTCTTTGCTAGCCTTATTTCTGTGGAATCTGAGAACAGATATTTCGGATCCCATTGAAGACTATAGGGCCAAAGGAAATATCCTCCGATAACAAAGAGAAAGAAGCTTTCTGAGAAACTTCTTTGTGTTCTGAGAAATCATCGCACAGAGTTACAGCTTTCCCCTCAAGAAGCCTTTCGCTAAGACAGTTCTTGTGGAATTGGCAAAGTGATATTTGGAAGCCCATAAAGGGCTATGGTGAAAAAGGAAATATCCTCAGATGATATCTGGAAAGAAGCTTTCTGAGAAACTGCTTAGTGTTCTGTTAATTCATCTCACAGAGTTACATCTGTATTTCGTGGATCTCTTTGCTAGCCTTATTTCTGTGGAATCTGAGAACAGATATTTCGGATCCCATTGAAGACTATAGGGCCAAAGGAAATATCCTCCGATAACAAAGAGAAAGAAGCTTTCTGAGAAACTTCTTTGTGTTCTGTGAAATCATCTCACAGATTTACAGCTTTCCCCTCAAGAAGCCTTTCGCTAAGACAGTTCTTGTGGAATTGGCAAAGTGATATTTGGAAGCCCATAGAGGGCTATGGTGAAAAAGGAAATATCCTCAGATGAAATCTGGAAAGAAGCTTTCTGAGAAACTTCTCTGTGATGTGTGACTTCCACTCACAGAGTTACATCTGTATTTCGTGGATCTCTTTCTAGCCGTATTTCTGAGGAATCTGAGAACAGATATTTCGGATCCCTTTGAATACTATACAGCCAAAGGAAATATCCTCCGATAACAAAGAGAAAGAAGCTTTCTGAGAAACTTCTTTGTGTTCTGTGAAATCATCTCACAGAGTTACAGCTTTCCCCTCAAGAAGCCTTTCGCTAAGACAGTTCTTGTGGAATTGGCAAAGTGATATTTGGAAGCCCATAGAGGGCTATGGTGAAAAAGGAAATATCCTCAGATGAAATCTGGAAAGAAGCTTTCTGAGAAACTGCTGAGTGTTCTGTTAATTCATCTCACAGAGTTACATCTGTATTTTGTGGATCTCTTTGCTAGCCTTATTTCTTTGGAATCTGAGAACAGATATTTCTGATCCCTTTGAAGACTATACGGCCAAAGGAAATATCCTCCGATAACAAAGAGAAAGAAGCTTTCTGAGAAACTTCTTTGTGTTCTGTGAAATCATCTCACAGAGTTACAGCTTTCCCCTCAAGAAGCCTTTCGCTAGGACAGTTCTTGTGGAATTGGCAAAGTGATATTTGGAAGCCCATAGAGGGCTATGGTGAAAAAGGAAATATCCTCAGATGATATCTGGAAAGAAGCTTTCTGAGAAACTGCTTAGTGTTCTGTTAATTCATCTCACAGAGTTACATCTGTATTTCGTGGATCTCTTTGCTAGCCTTATTTCTGTGGAATCTGAGAACAGATATTTCGGATCCCATTGAAGACTATAGGGCCAAAGGAAATATCCTCCGATAACAAAGAGAAAGAAGCTTTCTGAGAAACTTCTTTGTGTTCTGTGAAATCATCTCACAGAGTTACAGCTTTCCCCTCAAGAAACCTTTCGCTAAGACAGTTCTTGTGGAATTGGCAAAGTGATATTTGGAAGCCCATAGAGGGCAATGGTGAAAAAGGAAATATCCTCAGATGAAATCTGGAAAGAAGCTTTCTGAGAATCTGCTTAGTGTTCTGTTAATTCATCTCACAGAGTTACATCCGTATTTCGTGGATCACTTTGCTAGCCTTATTTCTGTGGAATCTGAGAACCGATATTTCGGATCCCATTGAAGACTATAGGGCCAAAGGAAATATCCTCCGATAACAAAGAGAAAGAAGCTTTCTGAGAAACTTCTTTGTGTTCTGTGAAATCATCTCACAGAGTTACAGCTTTCCCCTCAAGAAGCCTTTCGCTAAGACAGTTCTTGTGGAATTGGCAAAGTGATATTTGGAAGCCCATAGAGGGCTAAGGTGAAAAAGGAAATATCCTCAGATGAAATCTGGAAAGAAGCTTTCTGAGAAACTTCTCTGTGATGTGTGACTTCCACTCACAGAGTTACATCTGTATTTCGTGGATCTCTTTGCTAGCCTTATTTGTGTGGAATCTGAGAACAGATATTTCGGATCCCTTTGAAGACTATACGGCCAAAGGAAATATCCTCCGATAACAAAGAGAAAGAAGCTTTCTGAGAAACTTCTTCGTGTTCTCTGAAATCATATCACAGAGTTACAGCTTTCCCCTCAAGAAGCCTTTCGCTGAGACAGTTCTTGTGGAATTGGCATAGTGATATTTGGAAGCCTATAGGGGGCTATGGTGAAAAAGGAAATATCCTCTGATGAAATCTGGAAAGAAGCTTTCTTAGAAATTGCTTAGTGTTCTGTTAATTCATCTCTCAGAGTTACATCTGTATTTTGGGGATCTCTTTGCTACCCTTATTTCTGTGGAATCTGAGAACAGATATTTCGGATCCCATTGAAGACTATAGGGCCAAAGGAAATATCCTCCGATAACAAAGAGAAAGAAGCTTTCTGAGAAACTTCTTTGTGTTCTGTGAAATCATCTCACAGAGTTACAGCTTTCCCCTCAAGAAGTCTTTCGCTAAGACAGTTCTTGTGGAATTGGCAAAGTGATATTTGGAAGCCCATAGAGGGCTATGGTGAAAAAGGAAATATCCTCAGATGAAATCTGGAAAGAAGCTTTCTGAGAAACTTCTCTGTGATGTGTGACTTCCACTCACAGAGTTACATCTGTATTTCGTGGATCTCTTTCTAGCCGTATTTCTGAGGAATCTGAGAACAGATATTTCGGATCCCTTTGAAGACTATACAGCCAAAGGAAATATCCTCCGATAACAAAGAGAAAGAAGCTTTCTGAGAAACTTCTTTGTGTTCTGAGAAATCATCGCACAGAGTTACAGCTTTCCCCTCAAGAAGCCTTTCGCTAAGACAGTTCTTGTGGAATTGGCAAAGTGATATTTGGAAGCCCATAAAGGGCTATGGTGAAAAAGGAAATATCCTCAGATGATATCTGGAAAGAAGCTTTCTGAGAAACTGCTTAGTGTTCTGTTAATTCATCTCACAGAGTTACATCTGTATTTCGTGGATCTCTTTGCTAGCCTTATTTCTGTGGAATCTGAGAACAGATATTTCGGATCCCATTGAAGACTATAGGGCCAAAGGAAATATCCTCCGATAACAAAGAGAAAGAAGCTTTCTGAGAAACTTCTTTGTGTTCTGTGAAATCATCTCACAGATTTACAGCTTTCCCCTCAAGAAGCCTTTCGCTAAGACAGTTCTTGTGGAATTGGCAAAGTGATATTTGGAAGCCCATAGAGGGCTATGGTGAAAAAGGAAATATCCTCAGATGAAATCTGGAAAGAAGCTTTCTGAGAAACTTCTCTGTGATGTGTGACTTCCACTCACAGAGTTACATCTGTATTTCGTGGATCTCTTTCTAGCCGTATTTCTGAGGAATCTGAGAACAGATATTTCGGATCCCTTTGAATACTATACAGCCAAAGGAAATATCCTCCGATAACAAAGAGAAAGAAGCTTTCTGAGAAACTTCTTTGTGTTCTGTGAAATCATCTCACAGAGTTACAGCTTTCCCCTCAAGAAGCCTTTCGCTAAGACAGTTCTTGTGGAATTGGCAAAGTGATATTTGGAAGCCCATAGAGGGCTATGGTGAAAAAGGAAATATCCTCAGATGAAATCTGGAAAGAAGCTTTCTGAGAAACTGCTGAGTGTTCTGTTAATTCATCTCACAGAGTTACATCTGTATTTTGTGGATCTCTTTGCTAGCCTTATTTCTTTGGAATCTGAGAACAGATATTTCTGATCCCTTTGAAGACTATACGGCCAAAGGAAATATCCTCCGATAACAAAGAGAAAGAAGCTTTCTGAGAAACTTCTTTGTGTTCTGTGAAATCATCTCACAGAGTTACAGCTTTCCCCTCAAGAAGCCTTTCGCTAGGACAGTTCTTGTGGAATTGGCAAAGTGATATTTGGAAGCCCATAGAGGGCTATGGTGAAAAAGGAAATATCCTCAGATGATATCTGGAAAGAAGCTTTCTGAGAAACTGCTTAGTGTTCTGTTAATTCATCTCACAGAGTTACATCTGTATTTCGTGGATCTCTTTGCTAGCCTTATTTCTGTGGAATCTGAGAACAGATATTTCGGATCCCATTGAAGACTATAGGGCCAAAGGAAATATCCTCCGATAACAAAGAGAAAGAAGCTTTCTGAGAAACTTCTTTGTGTTCTGTGAAATCATCTCACAGAGTTACAGCTTTCCCCTCAAGAAGCCTTTCGCTAAGACAGTTCTTGTGGAATTGGCAAAGTGATATTTGGAAGCCCATAGAGGGCAATGGTGAAAAAGGAAATATCCTCAGATGAAATCTGGAAAGAAGCTTTCTGAGAATCTGCTTAGTGTTCTGTTAATTCATCTCACAGAGTTACATCCGTATTTCGTGGATCACTTTGCTAGCCTTATTTCTGTGGAATCTGAGAACCGATATTTCGGATCCCATTGAAGACTATAGGGCCAAAGGAAATATCCTCCGATAACAAAGAGAAAGAAGCTTTCTGAGAAACTTCTTTGTGTTCTGTGAAATCATCTCACAGAGTTACAGCTTTCCCCTCAAGAAGCCTTTCGCTAAGACAGTTCTTGTGGAATTGGCAAAGTGATATTTGGAAGCCCATAGAGGGCTAAGGTGAAAAAGGAAATATCCTCAGATGAAATCTGGAAAGAAGCTTTCTGAGAAACTTCTCTGTGATGTGTGACTTCCACTCACAGAGTTACATCTGTATTTCGTGGATCTCTTTGCTAGCCTTATTTCTGTGGAATCTGAGAACAGATATTTCGGATCCCTTTGAAGACTATACGGCCAAAGGAAATATCCTCCGATAACAAAGAGAAAGAAGCTTTCTGAGAAACTTCTTCGTGTTCTCTGAAATCATATCACAGAGTTACAGCTTTCCCCTCAAGAAGCCTTTCGCTGAGACAGTTCTTGTGGAATTGGCATAGTGATATTTGGAAGCCCATAGGGGCCTATGGTGAAAAAGGAAATATCCTCTGATGAAATCTGGAAAGAAGCTTTCTGAGAAATTGCTTAGTGTTCTGTTAATTCATCTCACAGAGTTACATCTGTATTTTGGGGATCTCTTTGCTACCCTTATTTCTGTGGAATCTGAGAACAGATATTTCGGATCCCATTGAAGACTATAGGGCCAAAGGAAATATCCTCCGATAACAAAGAGAAAGAAGCTTTCTGAGAAACTTCTTTGTGTTCTGTGAAATCATCTCACAGAGTTACAGCTTTCCCCTCAAGAAGTCTTTCGCTAAGACAGTTCTTGTGGAATTGGCAAAGTGATATTTGGAAGCCCATAGAGGGCTATGGTGAAAAAGGAAATATCCTCAGATGAAATCTGGAAAGAAGCTTTCTGAGAAACTTCTCTGTGATGTGTGACTTCCACTCACAGAGTTACATCTGTATTTCGTGGATCTCTTTCTAGCCGTATTTCTGAGGAATCTGAGAACAGATATTTCGGATCCCTTTGAAGACTATACAGCCAAAGGAAATATCCTCCGATAACAAAGAGAAAGAAGCTTTCTGAGAAACTTCTTTGTGTTCTGTGAAATCATCTCACAGAGTTACAGCTTTTCCCTCAAGAATCCTTTCGCTAAGACAGTTCTTGTGGAATTGGCAAAGTGATATTTGGAAGCCCATAGAGGGCTATGGTGAAAAAGGAAATATCCTCAGATGAAATCTGGAAAGAAGCTTTCTGAGAAACTGCTGAGTGTTCTGTTAATTCATCTCACAGAGTTACATCTGTATTTTGTGGATCTCTTTGCTAGCCTTATTTCTGTGGAATCTGAGAACAGATATTTCGGATCCCATTGAAGACAATAGGGCCAAAGGAAATATCGTCCGATAACAAAGAGATAGAAGCTTTCTGAGAAACTTCTTTGTGTTCTGTGAAATCATCGCACAGAGTTACAGCTTTCCCCTCAAGAAGCCTTTCGCTAAGACAGTTCTTGTGGAATTGGCAAAGTGATATTTGGAAGCCCATAGAGGGCTATGGTGAAAAAGGAAATATCCTCAGATGATATCTGGAAAGAAGCTTTCTGAGAAACTGCTTAGTGTTCTGTTAATTCATCTCACAGAGTTACATCTGTATTTCGTGGATCTCTTTGCTAGCCTTATTTCTGTGGAATCTGATAACAGATATTTCGGATCCCATTGAAGACTATAGGGCCAAAGGAAATATTCTCCGATAACAAAAAGAAAGAAGCTTTCTGAGAAACTTCTTTGTGTTCTGTGAAATCATCTCACAGAGTTACAGCTTTCCCCTGAAGAAGCCTTTCGCTAAGACAGTTCTTGTGGAATTGGCAAAGTGATATTTGGAAGCCCATAGAGGGCTACGGTGATAAGGGAAATATCCTCCGATGAAATCTGAAAAGAAGCTTTCTGAGAAACTGCTGAGTGTTCTGTTAATTCATCTCACAGAGTTACATCTGTGTTTCGTGGATCTCTTTGCTAGCCTTATTTCTGTGGAATCTGAGAACAGATATTTCGGATCCAATTGAAGACTATAGAGCCAAAGGAAATATTCTCCGATAACAAAGAGAAAGAAGCTTTCTGAGAAACTTCTTTGTGTTCTGTGAAATCATCTCACAGAGTTACAGCTTTCCCCTCAAGAAGCCTTTCGCTAAGACAGTTCTTGTGCAATTGGCAAAGTGATATTTTGAAGCCCATACATGGCTAGGTGAAAAAGGAAATATCCTCATCTGAAATCTGGAAAGAAGCTTTCTGAGAAACTGCTTAGTGTTCTGTTAATTCATCTCACAGAGTTACATCTGTATTTCGTGGATCTCTTTGCTAGCCTTATTTCTGTGAAATCTGAGAACAGATATTTCGGATCCCATTGAAGACTATAGGGCCAAAGGAAATATCCTCCGATAACAAAGAGAAAGCAGCTTTCTGAGAAACTTCTTTGTGTTCTGTGAAATCATCTCACAGAGTTACAGCTTTCCCCTCAAGAAGCCTTTCGCTAAGACAGTTCTTGTGGAATTGGCAAAGTGATATTTGGAAGCCCATAGAGGGCTATGGTGAAAAGGGAAATATCCTCAGATGAATTCTGAAAAGAAGCTTTCTGAGAAACTCCTTAGTGTTCTGTTAATTCATCTCACAGAGTTACATCTGTATTTCGTGGATCTCTTTGCTAGCCTTATTTCTGTGGAATCTGAGAACAGATATTTCGGATCCCATTGAAGACTATAGGGCCAAAGGAAATATCCTCCGATAACAAAGAGAAAGAAGTTTTCCGAGAAACTTCTTTGTGTTCTGTGAAATCATCTCACAGAGTTACAGCTTTCCCCTCAAGAAGCCTTTCGCTAAGACAGTTCTTGTGGAATTGGCAAAGTGATATTTGGAAGCCCATAGAGGGCTATGGTGAAAAAGGAAATATCCTCAGATGAAATCTGGAAAGAAGCTTTCTGAGAAACTTCTCTGTGATGTGTGACTTCCACTCACAGAGTTACATCTGTATTTCGTGGATCTCTTTCTAGCCGTATTTCTGAGGAATCTGAGAACAGATATTTCGGATCCCTTTGAAGTCTATACAGCCTAAGGAAATATCCTCCGATAACAAAGAGAAAGAAGCTTTCTGAGAAACTTCTTTGTGTTCTGTGAAATCATCTCACAGAGTTACAGCTTTCCCCTCAAGAAGCCTTTCGCTGAGACAGTTCTTGTGGAATTGGCAAAGTGATATTTGGAAGCCCATAGAGGGCTATGGTGAAAAAGGAAATATCCTCAGATGAAATCTGGAAAGAAGCTTTCTGAGAAACTGCTGAGTGTTCTCTTAATTCATCTCACAGAGTTACATCTGTATTTTGTGGATCTCTTTGCTAGCCTTATTTCTGTGGAATCTGAGAACAGATATTTCGGATCCCTTTGAAGACTATAGGGCCAAAGGAAATATCCTCCGATAACAAAGAGAAAGAAGCTTTCTGAGAAACGTCTTTGTGTTCTGTGAAATCATCTCACAGAGTTACAGCTTTCCCCTCAAGAAGCCTTTCGCTAAGACAGTTCTTGTGGAATTGGCAAAGTGATATTTGGAAGCCCATAGAGGGCTATGGTGAAAAAGGAAATATCCTCAGATGAAATCTGGAAAGAAGCTTTCTGAGAAACTGCTTAGTGTTCTGTTAAATCATCTCACAGAGTTACATCTGTATTTCGTGGATCTCTTTCTAGCCGTATTTCTGAGGAATCTGAGAACAGATATTTCGGATCCCTTTGAAGACTATACAGCCAAAGGAAATATCCTCCGATAACAAAGAGAAAGAAGCTTTCTGAGAAACTTCTTTGTGTTCTGTGAAATCATCTCACAGAGTTACAGCTTTCCCCTCAAGAAGCCTTTCGCTAAGACAGTTCTTGTGGAATTGGAAAAGTGATATTTGGAAGCCCATAGAGGGCTATGGTGAAAAAGGAAATATCCTCAGATGAAATCTGGAAAGAAGCTTTCTGAGAAACTGCTGAGTGTTCTGTTAATTCATCTCACAGAGTTACATCTGTATTTTGTGGATCTCTTTGCTAGCCTTATTTCTGTGGAATCGGAGAACAGATATTTCGGATCCCATTGAAGACTATAGGGCCAAAGGAAATATCCTCCGATAACAAAGAGAAAGAAGCTTTCTGAGAAACTTCTTTGTGTTCTGTGAAATCATCTCACAGAGTTACAGCTTTCCCCTCAAGAAGCCTTTCGCTAAGACAGTCCTTGTGGAATTGGCAAAGTGATATTTGGAAGCCCATAGAGGGCTATGGTGAAAAAGGAAATATCCTCAGATGAAATCTGGAAAGAAGCTTTCTGAGAAACTGCTTAGTGTTCTGTTCATTCATCTCACAGAGTTACATCTGCATTTCGTGGATCTCTTTGCTAGCCTTATGTCTGTGGAATCTGAGAACAGATATTTCGGATCCCATTGAAGACTATAGGGCCAAAGGAAATATCCTCCGATAAGAAAGTGAAAGAAGCTTTCTTAGAAACTTCTTTGTGTTCTGTGAAATCATCTCACAGAGTTACAGCTTTCCCCTCAAGAAGCCTTTCGCTAAGACAGTTCTTGTGGAATTGGAAAAGTGATATTTGGAAGCCCATAGAGGGCTATGGTGAAAAAGGAAATATCCTCAGATGAAATCTGGAAAGAAGCTTTCTGAGAAACTGCTGAGTGTTCTGTTAATTCATCTCACAGAGTTACATCTGTATTTTGTGGATCTCTTTGCTAGCCTTATTTCTGTGGAATCGGAGAACAGATATTTCGGATCCCATTGAAGACTATAGGGCCAAAGGAAATATCCTCCGATAACAAAGAGAAAGAAGCTTTCTGAGAAACTTCTTTGTGTTCTGTGAAATCATCGCACAGAGTTACAGCTTTCCCCTCAAGAAGCCTTTCGCTAAGACAGTTCTTGTGGAATTGGCAAAGTGATATTTGGAAGCCCATAGAGGGCTATGGTGAAAAAGGAAATATCCTCAGATGAAATCTGGAAAGAAGCTTTCTGAGAAACTGCTTAGTGTTCTGTTAATTCATCTCACAGAGTTACATCCGTATTTCGTGGATCTCTTTGCTAGCCTTATTTCTGTGGAATCTGAGAACAGATATTTCGGATCCCATTGAAGACTATAGGGCCAAAGGAAATATCCTCCGATAACAAAGAGAAAGAAGCTTTCTGAGAAACTTCTTTGTGTTCTCTGAAATCATGTCACAGAGTTACAGCTTTCCCCTCAAGAAGCCTTTCGGTAAGACAGTTCTTGTGGAATTGGCAAAGTGATATTTGGAAGCCCATAGAGGGCTATGGTGAAAAAGGAAATATCCTCAGATGAAATCTGGAAAGAAGCTTTCTGAGAAACTGCTTAGTGTTCTGTTAATTCATCTCACAGAGTTACATCTGTGTTTCGTGGATCTCTTTGCTAGCCTTATTTCTGTGGAATCTGAGAACAGATATTTCGGATCCAATTGAAGACTATAGAGCCAAAGGAAATATTCTCCGATAACAAAGAGAAAGAAGCTTTCTGAGAAACTTCTTTGTGTTCTGTGAAATCATCTCACAGAGTTACAGCTTTCCCCTCAAGAAGCCTTTCGCTAAGACAGTTCTTGTGGAATTGGCAAAGTGATATTTGGAAGCCCATAGAGGGCTATGGTGAAAAGGGAAATATCCTCAGATGAATTCTGAAAAGAAGCTTTCTGAGAAACTGCTTAGTGTTCTGTTAATTCATCTCACAGAGTTACATCTGTATTTCGTGGATCTCTTTGCTAGCCTTATTTCTGTGGAATCTGAGAACAGATATTTCGGATCCCATTGAAGACTATAGGGCCAAAGGAAATATCCTCCGATAACAAAGAGAAAGAAGTTTTCCGAGAAACTTCTTTGTGTTCTGTGAAATCATCTCACAGAGTTACAGCTTTCCCCTCAAGAAGCCTTTCGCTAAGACAGTTCTTGTGGAATTGGCAAAGTGATATTTGGAAGCCCATAGAGGGCTATGGTGAAAAAGGAAATATCCTCAGATGAAATCTGGAAAGAAGCTTTCTGAGAAACTTCTCTGTGATGTGTGACTTCCACTCACAGAGTTACATCTGTATTTCGTGGATCTCTTTCTAGCCGTATTTCTGAGGAATCTGAGAACAGATATTTCGGATCCCTTTGAAGTCTATACAGCCTAAGGAAATATCCTCCGATAACAAAGAGAAAGAAGCTTTCTGAGAAACTTCTTTGTGTTCTGTGAAATCATCTCACAGAGTTACAGCTTTCCCCTCAAGAAGCCTTTCGCTGAGACAGTTCTTGTGGAATTGGCAAAGTGATATTTGGAAGCCCATAGAGGGCTATGGTGAAAAAGGAAATATCCTCAGATGAAATCTGGAAAGAAGCTTTCTGAGAAACTGCTGAGTGTTCTCTTAATTCATCTCACAGAGTTACATCTGTATTTTGTGGATCTCTTTGCTAGCCTTATTTCTGTGGAATCTGAGAACAGATATTTCGGATCCCTTTGAAGACTATAGGGCCAAAGGAAATATCCTCCGATAACAAAGAGAAAGAAGCTTTCTGAGAAACTTCTTTGTGTTCTGTGAAATCATCTCACAGAGTTACAGCTTTCCCCTCAAGAAGCCTTTCGCTAAGACAGTTCTTGTGGAATTGGCAAAGTGATATTTGGAAGCCCATAGAGGGCTATGGTGAAAAAGGAAATATCCTCAGATGAAATCTGGAAAGAAGCTTTCTGAGAAACTGCTTAGTGTTCTGTTAATTCATCTCACAGAGTTACATCTGTATTTCGTGGATCTCTTTCTAGCCGTATTTCTGAGGAATCTGAGAACAGATATTTCGGATCCCTTTGAAGACTATACAGCCAAAGGAAATATCCTCCGATAACAAAGAGAAAGAAGCTTTCTGAGAAACTTCTTTGTGTTCTGTGAAATCATCTCACAGAGTTACAGCTTTCCCCTCAAGAAGCCTTTCGCTAAGACAGTTCTTGTGTAATTGGAAAAGTGATATTTGGAAGCCCATAGAGGGCTATGGTGAAAAAGGAAATATCCTCAGATGAAATCTGGAAAGAAGCTTTCTGAGAAACTGCTGAGTGTTCTGTTAATTCATCTCACAGAGTTACATCTGTATTTTGTGGATCTCTTTGCTAGCCTTATTTCTGTGGAATCGGAGAACAGATATTTCGGATCCCATTGAAGACTATAGGGCCAAAGGAAATATCCTCCGATAACAAAGAGAAAGAAGCTTTCTGAGAAACTTCTTTGTGTTCTGTGAAATCATCGCACAGAGTTACAGCTTTCCCCTCAAGAAGCCTTTCGCTAAGACAGTTCTTGTGGAATTGGCAAAGTGATATTTGGAAGCCCATAGTGGGCTATGGTGAAAAAGGAAATATCCTCAGATGAAATCTGGAAAGAAGCTTTCTGAGAAACTGCTTAGTGTTCTGTTAATTCATCTCACAGAGTTACATCTGTATTTCGTGGATCTCTTTGCTAGCCTTATTTCTGTGGAATCTGAGAACAGATATTTCGGATCCCATTGAAGACTATAGGGCCAAAGGAAATATCCTCCGATAAGAAAGAGAAAGAAGCTTTCTTAGAAACTTCTTTGTGTTCTGTGAAATCATCTCACAGAGTTACAGCTTTCCCCTCAAGAAGCCTTTCGCTAAGACAGTTCTTGTGGAATTGGCAAAGTGATATTTGGAAGCCCATAGAGGGCTATGGTGAAAAAGGAAATATCCTCAGATGAAATCTGGAAAGAAGCTTTCTGAGAAACTGCTTAGTGTTCTGTTAATTCATCTCACAGAGTTACATCTGTATTTCGTGGATCTCCTTCTAGCCGTATTTCTGAGGAATCTGAGAACAGATATTTCGGATCCCTTTGAAGACTATACAGCCAAAGGAAATATCCTCCGATAACAAAGAGAAAGAAGCTTTCTGAGAAACTTCTTTGTGTTCTGTGAAATCATCTCACAGAGTTACAGCTTTCCCCTCAAGAAGCCTTTCGCTAAGACAGTTCTTGTGGAATTGGAAAAGTGATATTTGGAAGCCCATAGAGGGCTATGGTGAAAAAGGAAATATCCTCAGATGAAATCTGGAAAGAAGCTTTCTGAGAAACTGCTGAGTGTTCTGTTAATTCATCTCAGAGAGTTACATCTGTATTTTGTGGATCTCTTTGCTAGCCTTATTTCTGTGGAATCGGAGAACAGATATTTCGGATCCCATTGAAGACTATAGGGCCAAAGGAAATATCCTCCGATAACAAAGAGAAAGAAGCTTTCTGAGAAAGTTCTTTGTGTTCTGTGAAATCATCGCACAGAGTTACAGCTTTCCCCTCAAGAAGCCTTTCGCTAAGACAGTTCTTGTGGAATTGGCAAAGTGATATTTGGAAGCCCATAGAGGGCTATGGTGAAAAAGGAAATATCCTCAGATGAAATCTGGAAAGAAGCTTTCTGAGAAACTGCTTAGTGTTCTGTTAATTCATCTCACAGAGTTACATCCGTATTTCGTGGATCTCTTTGCTAGCCTTATTTCTGTGGAATCTGAGAACAGATATTTCGGATCCCATTGAAGACTATAGGGCCAAAGGAAATATCCTCCGATAACAAAGAGAAAGAAGCTTTCTGAGAAACTTCTTTGTGTTCTCTGAAATCATGTCACAGAGTTACAGCTTTCCCCTCAAGAAGCCTTTCGCTAAGACAGTTCTTGTGGAATTGGCAAAGTGATATTTGGAAGCCCATAGAGGGCTATGGTGAAAAAGGAAATATCCTCAGATGAAATCTGGAAAGAAGCTTTCTGAGAAACTGCTTAGTGTTCTGTTAATTCATCTCACAGAGTTACATCTGTGTTTCGTGGATATCTTTGCTAGCCTTATTTTTGTGGAATCTGAGAACAGATATTTCGGATCCCATTGAAGACTATAGGGCCAAAGGAAATATTCTCCGATAACAAAGAGAAAGAAGCTTTCTGAGAAACTTCTTTGTGTTCTGTGAAATCATCTCACAGAGTTACAGCTTTCCCCTCAAGAAGCCTTTCGCTAAGACAGTTCTTGTGCAATTGGCAAAGTGATATTTGGAAGCCCATACAGGGCTAGGTGAAAAAGGAAATATCCTCATCTGAAATCTGGAAAGAAGCTTTCTGAGAAACTGCTTAGTGTTCTGTTAATTCATCTCACAGAGTTACATCTGTATTTCGTGGATCTCTTTGCTAGCCTTATTTCTGTGATATCTGAGAACAGATATTTCGGATCCCATTGAAGACTATAGGGCCAAAGGAAATATCCTCCGATAACTAAGAGAAAGAAGCTTTCTGAGAAACTTCTTTGTGTTCTGTGAAATCATCTCACAGAGTTACAGCTTTCCCCTCAAGAAGCCTTTCGCTAAGACAGTTCTTGTGGAATTGGCAAAGTGATATTTGGAAGCCCATAGAGGGCTATGGTGATAAGGGAAATATCCTCCGATGAAATCTGAAAAGAAGCTTTCTGAGAAACTGCTGAGTGTTCTGTTAATTCATCTCACAGAGTTACATCTGTGTTTCATGGATCTCTTTGCTAGCCTTATTTTTGTGGAATCTGAGAACAGATATTTCGGATCCAATTGAAGACTATAGAGCCAAAGGAAATATCCTCCGATAACAAAGAGAAAGAAGCTTTCTGAGAAACTTCTTTGTGTTCTGTGAAATCATCTCACAGAGTTACAGCTTTCCCCTCAAGAAGCCTTTCGCTAAGACAGTTCTTGTGCAATTGGCAAAGTGATATTTGGAAGCCCATACATGGCTAGGTGAAAAAGGAAATATCCTCATCTGAAATCTGGAAAGAAGCTTTCTGAGAAACTGCTTAGTGTTCTGTTAATTCATCTCACAGAGTTACATCTGTATTTCGTGGATCTCTTTGCTAGCCTTATTTCTGTGATATCTGAGAACAGATATTTCGGATCCCATGGAAGACTATAGGGCCAAAGGAAATATCCTCCGATAACAAAGAGAAAGAAGCTTTCTGAGAAACTTCTTTGTGTTCTGTGAAATCATCTCACAGAGTTACAGCTTTCCCCTCAAGAAGCCTTTCGCTAAGACAGTTCTTGTGGAATTGGCAAAGTGATATTTGGAAGCCCATAGAGGGCTATGGTGAAAAAGGAAATATCCTCAGATGAAATCTGGAAAGAAGCTTTCTGAGAAACTGCTGAGTGTTCTGTTAATTCATCTCACAGAGTTACATCTGTATTTCGTGGATCTCTTTGCTAGCCTTATTTCTGTGGAATCTGAGAACAGATATTTCGGATCGCATTGAAGACTATAGGGACAAAGGAAATATCCTCCGATAACAAAGAGAAAGAAGTTTTCCGAGAAACTTCTTTGTGTTCTGTGAAATCATCTCACAGAGTTACAGCTTTCCCCTCAAGAAGCCTTTCGCTAAGACAGTTCTTGTGGAATTGGCAAAGTGATATTTGGAAGCCCATAGAGGGCTATGGTGAAAAAGGAAATATACTCAGATGAAATCTGGAAAGAAGCTTTCTGAGAAACTTCTCTGTGATGTGTGACTTCCACTCACAGAGTTACATCTGTATTTCGTGGATCTCTTTCTAGCCGTATTTCTGAGGAATCTGAGAACAGATATTTCGGATCCCTTTGAAGAGTATACAGCCAAAGGAAATATCCTCCGATAACAAAGAGAAGGAAGCTTTCTGATAAACTTCTGTGTGTTCTGTGAAATCATCTCACAGAGTTACAGCTTTCCCCTCAAGAAGCCTTTCGCTGAGACAGTTCTTGTGGAATTGGCAAAGTGATATTTGGAAGCCCATAGAGGGCTATGGTGAAAAAGGAAATATCCTCAGATGAAATCTGGAAAGAAGCTTTCTGAGAAACTGCTGAGTGTTCTGTTAATTCATCTCACAGAGTTACATCTGTATTTTGTGGATCTCTTTGCTAGCCTTATTTCTGTGGAATCTGAGAACAGATATTTCGGATCACTTTGAAGACTATAGGGCCAAAGGAAATATCCTCCGATAACAAAGAGAAAGAAGCTTTCTGAGAAACTTCTTTGTGTTCTGTGAAATCAGCTCACAGAGTTACAGCTTCCCCTGAAGAAGCCTTTCGCTAAGACAGTTCTTGTGGAATTGGCAAAGTGATATTTGGAAGCCCATAGAGGGCTATGGTGAAAAAGGAAATATCCTCAGATGAAATCTGGAAAGAAGCTTTCTGAGAAACTGCTTAGTGTTCTGTTAATTCATCTCACAGAGTTACATCCGTATTTCGTGGATCTCTTTGCTAGCCTTATTTCTGTGGAATCTGAGAACAGATATTTCGGATCCCTTTGAAGACTATATGGCCAAAGGAAATATCCTCCGATAACAAGGAGAAAGAAGCTTTCTGAGAAACTTCTTTGTGTTCTTTAAAATCATCTCACAGAGTTACAGCTTTCCCCTCAAGAAGCCTTTCGCTAAGACAGTTCTTGTGGAATTGGCAAAGTGATATTTGGAAGCCCATAGAGGGCTATGGTGAAAAAGGAAATATCCTCAGATGAAATCTGGAAAGAAGCTTTCTGAGAAACTTCTCTGTGATGTGTGACTTCCACTCACAGAGTTACATGTGTATTTCTTGGATCTCTTTGCTAGCCTTATTTCTGTGGAATCTGAGAACAGATCTTTCGGATCCCTTTGAAGACTATACGGCCAAAGGAAATATCCTCCGATAACAAAGAGAAAGAAGCTTTCTGAGAAACTTCTTTGTGTTCTGTGAAATCATATCACAGAGTTACAGCTTTCCCCTCAAGAAGCCTTTCGCTGAGACAGTTCTTGTGGAATTGGCATAGTGATATTTGGAAGCCCATAGAGGGCCATGGTGAAAAAGGAAATATCCTCAGATGAAATCTGGAAAGAAGCTTTCTGAGAAACTGCTTAGTGTTCTGTTAATTCATCTCACAGAGTTACATCTGTATTTTGTGGATCACTTTGCTAGCCTTATTTCTGTGGAATCTGAGAACAGATATTTCGGATCCCATTGAAGACTATAGGGCCAAAGGAAATATCGTCCGATAACAAAGAGATAGAAGCTTTCTGAGAAACTTCTTTGTGTTCTGTGAAATCATCGCACAGAGTTACAGCTTTCCCCTCAAGAAGCCTTTCGCTAAGACAGTTCTTGTGGAATTGGCAAAGTGATATTTGGAAGCCCATAGAGGGCTATGGTGAAAAAGGAAATATCCTCAGATGATATCTGGAAAGAAGCTTTCTGAGAAACTGCTTAGTGTTCTGTTAATTCATCTCACAGAGTTACATCTGTATTTCGTGGATCTCTTTGCTAGCCTTATTTCTGTGGAATCTGATAACAGATATTTCGGATCCCATTGAAGACTATAGGGCCAAAGGAAATATTCTCCGATAACAAAGAGAAAGAAGCTTTCTGAGAAACTTCTTTGTGTTCTGTGAAATCATCTCACAGAGTTACAGCTTTCCCCTCAAGAAGCCTTTCGCTAAGACAGTTCTTGTGGAATTGTCAAAGTGATATTTGGAAGCCCATAGAGGGCTACGGTGATAAGGGAAATATCCTCCGATGAAATCTGAAAAGAAGCTTTCTGAGAAACTGCTGAGTGTTCTGTTAATTCATCACACAGAGTTACATCTGTGTTTCGTGGATCTCTTTGCTAGCCTTATTTCTGTGGAATCTGAGAACAGATATTTCGGATCCAATTGAAGACTATAGAGCCAAAGGAAATATTCTCCGATAACAAAGAGAAAGAAGCTTTCTGAGAAACTTCTTTGTGTTCTGTGAAATCATCTCACAGAGTTACAGCTTTCCCCTCAAGAAGCCTTTCGCTAAAACAGTTCTTGTGCAATTGGCAAAGTGATATTTTGAAGCCCATACATGGCTAGGTGAAAAAGGAAATATCCTCAGATGAAATCTGGAAAGAAGCTTTCTGAGAAACTGCTTAGTGTTCTGTTAATTCATCTCACAGAGTTACATCTGTATTTCGTGGATCTCTTTGCTAGCCTTATTTCTGTGATATCTGAGAACAGATATTTCGGATCCCATTGAAGACTATAGGGCCAAAGGAAATATCCTCCGATAACAAAGAGAAAGAAGCTTTCTGAGAAACTTCTTTGTGTTCTGTGAAATCATCTCACAGAGTTACAGCTTTCCCCTCAAGAAGCCTTTCGCTAAGACAGTTCTTGTGGAATTGGCAAAGTGATATTTGGAAGCCCATAGAGGGCTATGGTGAAAAGGGAAATATCCTCAGATGAATTCTGAAAAGAAGCTTTCTAAGAAACTGCTTAGTGTTCTGTTAATTCATCTCACAGAGTTACATCTGTATTTCGTGGATCTCTTTGCTAGCCTTATTTCTGTGGAATCTGAGAACAGAAATTTCGGATCCCATTGAAGACTATAGGGCCAAAGGAAATATCCTCCGATAACAAAGAGAAAGAAGTTTTCCGAGAAACTTCTTTGTGTTCTGTGAAATCATCTCACAGAGTTACAGCTTTCCCCTCAAGAAGCCTTTCGCTAAGACAGTTCTTGTGGAATTGGCAAAGTGATATTTGGAAGCCCATAGAGGGCTATGGTGAAAAAGGAAATATCCTCAGAAGAAATCTGGAAAGAAGCTTTCTGAGAAACTTCTCTGTGATGTGTGACTTCCACTCACAGAGTTACATCTGTATTTCGTGGATCTCTTTCTAGCCGTATTTCTGAGGAATCTGAGAACAGATATTTCGGATCCCTTTGAAGTCTATACAGCCTAAGGAAATATCCTCCGATAACAAAGAGAAAGAAGCTTTCTGAGAAACTTCTTTGTGTTCTGTGAAATCATCTCACAGAGTTACAGCTTTCCCCTCAAGAAGCCTTTCGCTGAGACAGTTCTTGTGGAATTGGCAAAGTGATATTTGGAAGCCCATAGAGGGCTATGGTGAAAAAGGAAATATCCTCAGATGAAATCTGGAAAGAAGCTTTCTGAGAAACTGCTGAGTGTTCTGTTAATTCATCTCACAGAGTTACATCTGTATTTTGTGGATCTCTTTGCTAGCCTTATTTCTGTGGAATCTGAGAACAGATATTTCGGATCCCTTTGAAGACTCTAGGGCCAAAGGAAATATCCTCCGATAACAAAGAGAAAGAAGCTTTCTGAGAAACTTCTTTGTGTTCTGTGATCTCATCTCACAGAGTTACAGCTTTCCCCTCAAGAAGCCTTTCGCTAAGACAGTTCTTGTGCAATTGGCAAAGTGATATTTGGAAGCCCATACAGGGCTAGGTGAAAAAGGAAATATCCTCATCTGAAATCTGGAAAGAAGCTTTCTGAGAAACTGCTTAGTGTTCTGTTAATTCATCTCACAGAGTTACATCTGTATTTCGTGGATCTCTTTGCTAGCCTTATTTCTGTGATATCTGAGAACAGATATTTCGGATCCCATTGAAGACTATAGGGCCAAAGGAAATATCCTCCGATAACTAAGAGAAAGAAGGTTTCTGAGAAACTTCTTTGTGTTCTGTGAAATCATCTCACAGAGTTACAGCTTTCCCCTCAAGAAGCCTTTCGCTAAGACAGTTCTTGTGGAATTGGCAAAGTGATATTTGGAAGCCCATAGAAGGCTATGGTGATAAGGGAAATATCCTCCGATGAAATCTGAAAAGAAGCTTTCTGAGAAACTGCTGAGTGTTCTGTTAATTCATCTCACAGAGTTACATCTGTGTTTCGTGGATCTCTTTGCTAGCCTTATTTTTGTGGAATCTGAGAACAGATATTTCGGATCCAATTGAAGACTATAGAGCCAAAGGAAATATCCTCCGATAACAAAGAGAAAGAAGCTTTCTGAGAAACTTCTTTGTGTTCTGTGAAATCATCTCACAGAGTTACAGCTTTCCCCTCAAGAAGCCTTTCGCTAAGACAGTTCTTGTGGAATTGGCAAAGTGATATTTGGAAGCCCATAGAGGGCTATGGTGTAAAAGGAAATATACTCAGATGAAATCTGGAAAGAAGCTTTCTGAGAAACTTCTCTGTGATGTGTGACTTCCACTCACAGAGTTACATCTGTATTTCGTGGATCTCTTTCTAGCCGTATTTCTGAGGAATCTGAGAACAGATATTTCGGATCCCTTTGAAGTCTATACAGCCTAAGGAAATATCCTCCGATAACAAAGAGAAAGAAGCTTTCTGAGAAACTTCTTTGTGTTCTGTGAAATCATCTCACAGAGTTACAGCTTTCCCCTCAAGAAGCTTTTCGCTGAGACAGTTCTTGTGGAATTGGCAAAGTGATATTTGGAAGCCCATAGAGGGCTATGGTGAAAAAGGAAATATCCTCAGATGAAATCTGGAAAGAAGCTTTCTGAGAAACTGCTGAGTGTTCTGTTAATTCATCTCACAGAGTTACATCTGTATTTTGTGGATCTCTTTGCTAGCCTTATTTCTGTGGAATCTGAGAACAGATATTTCGGATCCCTTTGAAGACTATAGGGCCAAAGGAAATATCCTCCGATAACAAAGAGAAAGAAGCTTTCTGAGAAACTTCTTTGTGTTCTGTGAAATCAGCTCACAGAGTTACAGCTTCCCCTGAAGAAGCCTTTCGCTAAGACAGTTCTTGTGGAATTGGCAAAGTGATATTTGGAAGCCCCTAGAGGGCTATGGTGAAAAAGGAAATATCCTCAGATGAAATCTGGAAAGAAGCTTTCTGAGAAACTGCTTAGTGTTCTGTTAATTCATCTCACAGAGTTACATCCGTATTTCGTGGATCTCTTTGCTAGCCTTATTTCTGTGGAATCTGAGAACAGATATTTCGGATCCCTTTGAAGACTATATGGCCAAAGGAAATATCCTCCGATAACAAAGAGAAAGAAGCTTTCTGAGAAACTTCTTTGTGTTCTTTAAAATCATCTCACAGAGTTACAGCTTTCCCCTCAAGAAGCCTTTCGCTAAGACAGTTCTTGTGGAATTGGCAAAGTGATATTTGGAAGCCCATAGAGGGCTATGGTGAAAAAGGAAGTATCCTCAGATGAAATCTGGAAAGAAGCTTTCTGAGAAACTTCTCTGTGATGTGTGACTTCCACTCACAGAGTTACATGTGTATTTCTTGGATCTCTTTGCTAGCCTTATTTCTGTGGAATCTGAGAACAGATCTTTCGGATCCCTTTGAAGACTATACGGCCAAAGGAAATATCCTCCGATAACAAAGAGAAAGAAGCTTTCTGAGAAACTTCTTTGTGTTCTGTGAAATCATATCACAGAGTTACAGCTTTCCCCTCAAGTAGCCTTTCGCTGAGACAGTTCTTGTGGAATTGGCAAAGTGATATTTGGAAGCCCATAGAGGGCCATGGTGAAAAAGGAAATATCCTCAGATGAAATCTGGAAAGAAGCTTTCTGAGAAACTGCTTAGTGTTCTGTTAATTCATCTCACAGAGTTACATCTGTATTTTGTGGATCTCTTTGCCAGCCTTATTTCTGTGGAATCTGAGAACAGATATTTCGGATCCCATTGAAGACTATAGGGCCAAAGGAAATATCCTCCGATAACAAAGAGAAAGAAGCTTTCTGAGAAACTTCTTTGTGTTCTGTGAAATCATCTCACAGAGTTACAGCTTTCCCCTCAAGAAGCCTTTCGCTAAGACAGTTCTTGTGGAATTGGCAAAGTGATATTTGGAAGCCCATAGAGGGCTATGGTGAAAAAGGAAATATCCTCAGATGAAATCTGGAAAGAAGCTTTCTGAGAAACTGCTTAGTGTTCTGTTAATTCATCTCACAGAGTTACATCTGTATTTCGTGGATCTCTTTGCTAGCCTTATTTCTGTGGAATCTGAGAACAGATATTTCGGATCCCATTGAAGACTATAGGGCCAAAGGAAATATACTCCGATAACAAAGAGAAAGAAGCTTTCTGAGAAACTTCTTTGTGTTCTGTAAAATCATCTCACGGAGTTACAGCTTTCCCCTCAAGAACCCTTTCGCTAAGACAGTTCTTGTGAAATTGGCAAAGTGATATTTGTAAGCCCATAGAGGGCTATGGTGAAATAGGAAATATCCTCAGATGAAATCTGGAAAGAAGCTTTCTGAGAAACTGCTTAGTGTTCGGTTAATTCATCTCACAGTGTTACATATGTATTTTGTGGATCTCTTTGCTAGCCTTATTTCTGTGGAATCTGAGAACAGATATTTCGGATCCCATTGAAGACCATAGGGCCAAAGGAAATATCCTCCGATAACAAAGAGAAAGAAGCTTTCTGAGAAACTTCTTTGTGTTCTGTGAAATCATCTCACAGAGTTACAGCTTTCCCCTCAAGAAGACTTTCGCTAAGACAGTTCTTGTGGAATTGGCAAAGTGATATTTGGAAGCCCATAGAGGGCTATGGTGAAAAAGGAAATATCCTCAGATGAAATCTGGAAAGAAGCTTTCTGAGAAACTGCTTAGTGTTCTGTTAATTCATCTCACAGAGTTACATCTGTATTTCGTGGATCTCTTTGTTAGCCTTATTTCTGTGGAATCTGAGAACAGATATTTCGGGTCCATTGCAGACTATAGGGCCAAAGGAAATATCCTCCGATAACAAAGAGAAAGAAGCTTTCTGAGAAACTTCTTTGTGTTCTGTGAAATCATCTCACAGAGTTACAGCTTTCCCCTCAAGAAGCCTTTCGCTAAGACAGTTCTTGTGCAATTGGCAAAGTGATATTTCGAAGCCCATACAGGGCTAGGTGAAAAAGGAAATATCCTCATCTGAAATCTGTAAAGAAGCTTTCTGAGAAACTGCTGAGTGTTCTGTTAATTCATCTCACAGAGTTACATCTGTATTTCGTGGATCTCTTTGCTAGCCTTATTTCTGTGATATCTGAGAACAGATATTTCGGATCCCATTGAAGACTATAGGGCCAAAGGAAATATCCTCCGATAACTAAGAGAAAGAAGCTTTCTGAGAAACTTCTTTGTGTTCTGTGAAATCATCTCACAGAGTTACAGCTTTCCCCTCAAGAAGCCTTTCGCTAAGACAGTTCTTGTGCAATTGGCAAAGTGATATTTGGAAGCCCATAGAGGGCTATGGTGATAAGGGAAATATCCTCCGATGAAATCTGAAAAGAAGCTTTCTGAGAAACTGCTGAGTGTTCTGTTAATTCATCTCACAGAGTTACATCTGTGTTTCGTGGATCTCTTTGCTAGCCTTATTTTTGTGGAATCTGAGAACAGATATTTCGGATCCAATTGAAGACTATAGAGCCAAAGGAAATATCCTCCGATAACAAAGAGAAAGAAGCTTTCTGAGAAACTTCTTTGTGTTCTGTGAAATCATCTCACAGAGTTACAGCTTTCCCCTCAAGAAGCCTTTCGCTAAGACAGTTCTTGTGCAATTGGCAAAGTGATATTTGGAAGCCCATACATGGCTAGGTGAAAAAGGAAATATCCTCATCTGAAATCTGGAAAGAAGCTTTCTGAGAAACTGCTTAGTGTTCTGTTAATTCATCTCACAGAGTTACATCTGTATTTCGTGGATCTCTTTGCTAGCCTTATTTCTGTGATATCTGAGAACAGATATTTCGGATCCCATTGAAGACTATAGGGCCAAAGGAAATATCCTCCGATAACAAAGAGAAAGAAGCTTTCTGAGAAACTTCTTTGTGTTCTGTGAAATCATCTCACAGAGTTACAGCTTTCCCCTCAAGAAGCCTTTCGCTAAGACAGTTCTTGTGGAATTGGCAAAGTGATATTTGGAAGCCCATACAGGGCTATGGTGAAAAGGGAAATATCCTCAGATGAAATCTGAAAAGAAGCTTTCTGAGAAACTGCTGAGTGTTCTGTTAATTCATCTCACAGAGTTACATCTGTATTTCGTGGATCTCTTTGCTAGCCTTATTTCTGTGGAATCTGAGAACAGATATTTCGGATCCCATTGAAGACTATAGGGACAAAGGAAATATCCTCCGATAACAAAGAGAAAGAAGTTTTCCGAGAAACTTCTTTGTGTTCTGTGAAATCATCTCACAGAGTTACAGCTTTCCCCTCAAGAAGCCTTTCGCTAAGACAGTTCTTGTGGAATTGGCAAAGTGATATTTGGAAGCCCATAGAGGGCTATGGTGAAAAAGGAAATATCCTCAGATGAAATCTGGAAAGAAGCTTTCTGAGAAACTTCTCTGTGATGTGTGACTTCCACTCACAGAGTTACATGTGTATTTCTTGGATCTCTTTGCTAGCCTTATTTCTGTGGAATCTGAGAACAGATCTTTCGGATCCCTTTGAAGACTATACGGCCAAAGGAAATATCCTCCGATAACAAAGAGAAAGAAGCTTTCTGAGAAACTTCTTTGTGTTCTGTGAAATCATATCACAGAGTTACAGCTTTCCCCTCAAGAAGCCTTTCGCTGAGACAGTTCTTGTGGAATTGGCATAGTGATATTTGGAAGCCCATAGAGGGCCATGGTGAAAAAGGAAATATCCACAGATGAAATCTGGAAAGAAGCCTTCTGAGAAACTGCTTAGTGTTCTGTTAATTCATCTCACAGAGTTACATCTGTATTTTGTGGATCACTTTGCTAGCCTTATTTCTGTGGAATCTGAGAACAGATATTTCGGATCCCATTGAAGACTATAGGGCCAAAGGAAATATCGTCCGATAACAAAGAGATAGAAGCTTTCTGAGAAACTTCTTTGTGTTCTGTGAAATCATCGCACAGAGTTACAGCTTTCCCCTCAAGAAGCCTTTCGCTAAGACAGTTCTTGTGGAATTGGCAAAGTGATATTTGGAAGCCCATAGAGGGCTATGGTGAAAAAGGAAATATCCTCAGATGATATCTGGAAAGAAGCTTTCTGAGAAACTGCTTAGTGTTCTGTTAATTCATCTCACAGAGTTACATCTGTATTTCGTGGATCTCTTTGCTAGCCTTATTTCTGTGGAATCTGATAACAGATATTTCGGATCCCATTGAAGACTATAGGGCCAAAGGAAATATTCTCCGATAACAAAGAGAAAGAAGCTTTCTGAGAAACTTCTTTGTGTTCTGTGAAATCATCTCACAGAGTTACAGCTTTCCCCTGAAGAAGCCTTTCGCTAAGACAGTTCTTGTGGAATTGTCAAAGTGATATTTGGAAGCCCATAGAGGGCTACGGTGATAAGGGAAATATCCTCCGATGAAATCTGAAAAGAAGCTTTCTGAGAAACTGCTGAGTGTTCTGTTAATTCATCTCACAGAGTTACATCTGTGTTTCGTGGATCTCTTTGCTAGCCTTATTTCTGTGGAATCTGAGAACAGATATTTCGGATCCAATTGAAGACTATAGAGCCAAAGGAAATATTCTCCGATAACAAAGAGAAAGAAGCTTTCTGAGAAACTTCTTTGTGTTCTGTGAAATCATCTCACAGAGTTACAGCTTTCCCCTCAAGAAGCCTTTCGCTAAAACAGTTCTTGTGCAATTGGCAAAGTGATATTTTGAAGCCCATGCATGGCTAGGTGAAAAAGGAAATATCCTCATCTGAAATCTGGAAAGAAGCTTTCTGAGAAACTGCTTAGTGTTCTGTTAATTCATCTCACAGAGTTACATCTGTATTTCGTGGATCTCTTTGCTAGCCTTATTTCTGTGATATCTGAGAACAGATATTTCGGATCCCATTGAAGACTATAGGGCCAAAGGAAATATCCTCCGATAACAAAGAGAAAGAAGCTTTCTGAGAAACTTCTTTGTGTTCTGTGAAATCATCTCACAGAGTTACAGCTTTCCCCTCAAGAAGCCTTTCGCTAAGACAGTTCTTGTGGAATTGGCAAAGTGATATTTGGAAGCCCATAGAGGGCTATGGTGAAAAGGGAAATATCCTCAGATGAATTCTGAAAAGAAGCTTTCTGAGAAACTGCTTAGTGTTCTGTTAATTCATCTCACAGAGTTACATCTGTATTTCGTGGATCTCTTTGCTAGCCTTATTTCTGTGGAATCTGAGAACAGATATTTCGGATCCCATTGAAGACTATAGGGCCAAAGGAAATATCCTCCGATAACAAAGAGAAAGAAGTTTTCCGAGAAACTTCTTTGTGTTCTGTGAAATCATCTCACAGAGTTACAGCTTTCCCCTCAAGAAGCCTTTCGCTAAGACAGTTCTTGTGGAATTGGCAAAGTGATATTTGGAAGCCCATAGAGGGCTATGGTGAAAAAGGAAATATCCTCAGAAGAAATCTGGAAAGAAGCTTTCTGAGAAACTTCTCTGTGATGTGTGACTTCCACTCACAGAGTTACATCTGTATTTCGTGGATCTCTTTCTAGCCGTATTTCTGAGGAATCTGAGAACAGATATTTCGGATCCCTTTGATGTCTATACAGCCTAAGGAAATATCCTCCGATAACAAAGAGAAAGAAGCTTTCTGAGAAACTTCTTTGTGTTCTGTGAAATCATCTCACAGAGTTACAGCTTTCCCCTCAAGAAGCCTTTCGCTGAGACAGTTCTTGTGGAATTGGCAAAGTGATATTTGGAAGCCCATAGAGGGCTATGGTGAAAAAGGAAATATCCTCAGATGAAATCTGGAAAGAAGCTTTCTGAGAAACTGCTGAGTGTTCTGTTAATTCATCTCACAGAGTTACATCTGTATTTTGTGGATCTCTTTGCTAGCCTTATTTCTGTGGAATCTGAGAACAGATATTTCGGATCCCTTTGAATACTATAGGGCCAAAGGAAATATCCTCCGATAACAAAGAGAAAGAAGCTTTCTGAGAAACTTCTTTGTGTTCTGTGATCTCATCTCACAGAGTTACAGCTTTCCCCTCAAGAAGCCTTTCGCTAAGACAGTTCTTGTGCAATTGGCAAAGTGATATTTGGAAGCCCATACAGGGCTAGGTGAAAAAGGAAATATCCTCATCTGAAATCTGGAAAGAAGCTGTCTGAGAAACTGCTTAGTGTTCTGTTAATTCATCTCACAGAGTTACATCTGTATTTCGTGGATCTCTTTGCTAGCCTTATTTCTGTGATATCTGAGAACAGATATTTCGGATCCCATTGAAGACTATAGGGCCAAAGGAAATATCCTCCGATAACTAAGAGAAAGAAGCTTTCTGAGAAACTTCTTTGTGTTCTGTGAAATCATCTCACAGAGTTACAGCTTTCCCCTCAAGAAGCCTTTCGCTAAGACAGTTCTTGTGGAATTGGCAAAGTGATATTTGGAAGCCCATAGAGGGCTATGGTGATAAGGGAAATATCCTCCGATGAAATCTGAAAAGAAGCTTTCTGAGAAACTGCTGAGTGTTCTGTTAATTCATCTCACAGAGTTACATCTGTGTTTCGTGGATCTCTTTGCTAGCCTTATTTTTGTGGAATCTGAGAACAGATATTTCGGATCCAATTGAAGACTATAGAGCCAAAGGAAATATCCTCCGATAACAAAGAGAAAGAAGCTTTCTGAGAAACTTCTTTGTGTTCTGTGAAATCATCTCACAGAGTTACAGCTTTCCCCTCAAGAAGCCTTTCGCTAAGACAGTTCTTGTGCAATTGGCAAAGTGATATTTGGAAGCCCATACATGGCTAGGTGAAAAAGGAAATATCCTCATCTGAAATCTGGAAAGAAGCTTTCTGAGAAACTGCTTAGTGTTCTGTTAATTCATCTCACAGAGTTACATCTGTATTTCGTGGATCTCTTTGCTAGCCTTATTTCTGTGATATCTGAGAACAGATATTTCGGATCCCATGGAAGACTATAGGGCCAAAGGAAATATCCTCCGATAACAAAGAGAAAGAAGCTTTCTGAGAAACTTCTTTGTGTTCTGTGAAATCATCTCACAGAGTTACAGCTTTCCCCTCAAGAAGACTTTCGCTAAGACAGTTCTTGTGGAATTGGCAAAGTGATATTTGGAAGCCCATAGAGGCCTATGGTGAAAAGGGAAATATCCTCAGATGAAATCTGGAAAGAAGCTTTCTGAGAAACTGCTGAGTGTTCTGTTAATTCATCTCACAGGGTTACATCTGTATTTCGTGGATCTCTTTGCTAGCCTTATTTCTATGATATCTGAGAACAGATATTTCGGATCCCATTGAAGACTATAGGGCCAAAGGAAATATCCTCCGATAACAAAGAGAAAGAAGCTTTCTGAGAAACTTCTTTGTGTTCTGTGAAATCATCTCACAGAGTTACAGCTTTCCCCTCAAGAAGCCTTTCGCTAAGACAGTTCTTGTGGAATTGGCAAAGTGATATTTGGAAGCCCATACAGGGCTATGGTGAAAAGGGAAATATCCTCAGATGAAATCTGAAAAGAAGCTTTCTGAGAAACTGCTGAGTGTTCTGTTAATTCATCTCACAGAGTTACATCTGTATTTCGTGGATCTCTTTGCTAGCCTTATTTCTGTGGAATCTGAGAACAGATATTTCGGATCCCATTGAAGACTATAGGGACAAAGGAAATATCCTCCGATAACAAAGAGAAAGAAGTTTTCCGAGAAACTTCTTTGTGTTCTGTGAAATCATCTCACAGAGTTACAGCTTTCCCCTCAAGAAGCCTTTCGCTAAGACAGTTCTTGTGGAATTGGCAAAGTGATATTTGGAAGCCCATAGAGGGCTATGGTGAAAAAGGAAATATCCTCAGATGAAATCTGGAAAGAAGCTTTCTGAGAAACTTCTCTGTGATGTGTGACTTCCACTCACAGAGTTACATGTGTATTTCTTGGATCTCTTTGCTAGCCTTATTTCTGTGGAATCTGAGAACAGATCTTTCGGATCCCTTTGAAGACTATACGGCCAAAGGAAATATCCTCCGATAACAAAGAGAAAGAAGCTTTCTGAGAAACTTCTTTGTGTTCTGTGAAATCATATCACAGAGTTACAGCTTTCCCCTCAAGAAGCCTTTCGCTGAGACAGTTCTTGTGGAATTGGCATAGTGATATTTGGAAGCCCATAGAGGGCCATGGTGAAAAAGGAAATATCCACAGATGAAATCTGGAAAGAAGCCTTCTGAGAAACTGCTTAGTGTTCTGTTAATTCATCTCACAGAGTTACATCTGTATTTTGTGGATCACTTTGCTAGCCTTATTTCTGTGGAATCTGAGAACAGATATTTCGGATCCCATTGAAGACTATAGGGCCAAAGGAAATATCGTCCGATAACAAAGAGATAGAAGCTTTCTGAGAAACTTCTTTGTGTTCTGTGAAATCATCGCACAGAGTTACAGCTTTCCCCTCAAGAAGCCTTTCGCTAAGACAGTTCTTGTGGAATTGGCAAAGTGATATTTGGAAGCCCATAGAGGGCTATGGTGAAAAAGGAAATATCCTCAGATGATATCTGGAAAGAAGCTTTCTGAGAAACTGCTTAGTGTTCTGTTAATTCATCTCACAGAGTTACATCTGTATTTCGTGGATCTCTTTGCTAGCCTTATTTCTGTGGAATCTGATAACAGATATTTCGGATCCCATTGAAGACTATAGGGCCAAAGGAAATATTCTCCGATAACAAAGAGAAAGAAGCTTTCTGAGAAACTTCTTTGTGTTCTGTGAAATCATCTCACAGAGTTACAGCTTTCCCCTGAAGAAGCCTTTCGCTAAGACAGTTCTTGTGGAATTGTCAAAGTGATATTTGGAAGCCCATAGAGGGCTACGGTGATAAGGGAAATATCCTCCGATGAAATCTGAAAAGAAGCTTTCTGAGAAACTGCTGAGTGTTCTGTTAATTCATCTCACAGAGTTACATCTGTGTTTCGTGGATCTCTTTGCTAGCCTTATTTCTGTGGAATCTGAGAACAGATATTTCGGATCCAATTGAAGACTATAGAGCCAAAGGAAATATTCTCCGATAACAAAGAGAAAGAAGCTTTCTGAGAAACTTCTTTGTGTTCTGTGAAATCATCTCACAGAGTTACAGCTTTCCCCTCAAGAAGCCTTTCGCTAAAACAGTTCTTGTGCAATTGGCAAAGTGATATTTTGAAGCCCATGCATGGCTAGGTGAAAAAGGAAATATCCTCATCTGAAATCTGGAAAGAAGCTTTCTGAGAAACTGCTTAGTGTTCTGTTAATTCATCTCACAGAGTTACATCTGTATTTCGTGGATCTCTTTGCTAGCCTTATTTCTGTGATATCTGAGAACAGATATTTCGGATCCCATTGAAGACTATAGGGCCAAAGGAAATATCCTCCGATAACAAAGAGAAAGAAGCTTTCTGAGAAACTTCTTTGTGTTCTGTGAAATCATCTCACAGAGTTACAGCTTTCCCCTCAAGAAGCCTTTCGCTAAGACAGTTCTTGTGGAATTGGCAAAGTGATATTTGGAAGCCCATAGAGGGCTATGGTGAAAAGGGAAATATCCTCAGATGAATTCTGAAAAGAAGCTTTCTGAGAAACTGCTTAGTGTTCTGTTAATTCATCTCACAGAGTTACATCTGTATTTCGTGGATCTCTTTGCTAGCCTTATTTCTGTGGAATCTGAGAACAGATATTTCGGATCCCATTGAAGACTACAGGGCCAAAGGAAATATCCTCCGATAACAAAGAGAAAGAAGTTTTCCGAGAAACTTCTTTGTGTTCTGTGAAATCATCTCACAGAGTTACAGCTTTCCCCTCAAGAAGCCTTTCGCTAAGACAGTTCTTGTGGAATTGGCAAAGTGATATTTGGAAGCCCATAGAGGGCTATGGTGAAAAAGGAAATATCCTCAGAAGAAATCTGGAAAGAAGCTTTCTGAGAAACTTCTCTGTGATGTGTGACTTCCACTCACAGAGTTACATCTGTATTTCGTGGATCTCTTTCTAGCCGTATTTCTGAGGAATCTGAGAACAGATATTTCGGATCCCTTTGAAGTCTATACAGCCTAAGGAAATATCCTCCGATAACAAAGAGAAAGAAGCTTTCTGAGAAACTTCTTTGTGTTCTGTGAAATCATCTCACAGAGTTACAGCTTTCCCCTCAAGAAGCCTTTCGCTGAGACAGTTCTTGTGGAATTGGCAAAGTGATATTTGGAAGCCCATAGAGGGCTATGGTGAAAAAGGAAATATCCTCAGATGAAATCTGGAAAGAAGCTTTCTGAGAAACTGCTGAGTGTTCTGTTAATTCATCTCACAGAGTTACATCTGTATTTTGTGGATCTCTTTGCTAGCCTTATTTCTGTGGAATCTGAGAACAGATATTTCGGATCCCTTTGAATACTATAGGGCCAAAGGAAATATCCTCCGATAACAAAGAGAAAGAAGCTTTCTGAGAAACTTCTTTGTGTTCTGTGATCTCATCTCACAGAGTTACAGCTTTCCCCTCAAGAAGCCTTTCGCTAAGACAGTTCTTGTGCAATTGGCAAAGTGATATTTGGAAGCCCATACAGGGCTAGGTGAAAAAGGAAATATCCTCATCTGAAATCTGGAAAGAAGCTTTCTGAGAAACTGCTTAGTGTTCTGTTAATTCATCTCACAGAGTTACATCTGTATTTCGTGGATCTCTTTGCTAGCCTTATTTCTGTGATATCTGAGAACAGATATTTCGGATCCCATTGAAGACTATAGGGCCAAAGGAAATATCCTCCGATAACTAAGAGAAAGAAGCTTTCTGAGAAACTTCTTTGTGTTCTGTGAAATCATCTCACAGAGTTACAGCTTTCCCCTCAAGAAGCCTTTCGCTAAGACAGTTCTTGTGGAATTGGCAAAGTGATATTTGGAAGCCCATAGAGGGCTATGGTGATAAGGGAAATATCCTCCGATGAAATCTGAAAAGAAGCTTTCTGAGAAACTGCTGAGTGTTCTGTTAATTCATCTCACAGAGTTACATCTGTGTTTCGTGGATCTCTTTGCTAGCCTTATTTTTGTGGAATCTGAGAACAGATATTTCGGATCCAATTGAAGACTATAGAGCCAAAGGAAATATCCTCCGATAACAAAGAGAAAGAAGCTTTCTGAGAAACTTCTTTGTGTTCTGTGAAATCATCTCACAGAGTTACAGCTTTCCCCTCAAGAAGCCTTTCGCTAAGACAGTTCTTGTGCAATTGGCAAAGTGATATTTGGAAGCCCATACATGGCTAGGTGAAAAAGGAAATATCCTCATCTGAAATCTGGAAAGAAGCTTTCTGAGAAACTGCTTAGTGTTCTGTTAATTCATCTCACAGAGTTACATCTGTATTTCGTGGATCTCTTTGCTAGCCTTATTTCTGTGATATCTGAGAACAGATATTTCGGATCCCATGGAAGACTATAGGGCCAAAGGAAATATCCTCCGATAACAAAGAGAAAGAAGCTTTCTGAGAAACTTCTTTGTGTTCTGTGAAATCATCTCACAGAGTTACAGCTTTCCCCTCAAGAAGACTTTCGCTAAGACAGTTCTTGTGGAATTGGCAAAGTGATATTTGGAAGCCCATAGAGGCCTATGGTGAAAAGGGAAATATCCTCAGATGAAATCTGGAAAGAAGCTTTCTGAGAAACTGCTGAGTGTTCTGTTAATTCATCTCACAGGGTTACATCTGTATTTCGTGGATCTCTTTGCTAGCCTTATTTCTGTGGAATCTGAGAACAGATATTTCGGATCCCATTGAAGACTATAGGGACAAAGGAAATATCCTCCGATAACAAAGAGAAAGAAGTTTTCCGAGAAACTTCTTTGTGTTCTGTGAAATCATCTCACAGAGTTACAGCTTTCCCCTCAAGAAGCCTTTCGCTAAGACAGTTCTTGTGGAATTGGCAAAGTGATATTTGGAAGCCCATAGAGGGCTATGGTGAAAAAGGAAATATCCTCAGATGAAATCTGGAAAGAAGCTTTCTGAGAAACTGCTGAGTGTTCTGTTAATTCATCTCACAGAGTTACATCTGTATTTTGTGGATCTCTTTGCTAGCCTTATTTCTGTGGAATCTGAGAACAGATATTTCGGATCCCTTTGAATACTATAGGGCCAAAGGAAATATCCTCCGATAACAAAGAGAAAGAAGCTTTCTGAGAAACTTCTTTGTGTTCTGTGATCTCATCTCACAGAGTTACAGCTTTCCCCTCAAGAAGCCTTTCGCTAAGACAGTTCTTGTGCAATTGGCAAAGTGATATTTGGAAGCCCATACAGGGCTAGGTGAAAAAGGAAATATCCTCATCTGAAATCTGGAAAGAAGCTTTCTGAGAAACTGCTTAGTGTTCTGTTAATTCATCTCACAGAGTTACATCTGTATTTCGTGGATCTCTTTGCTAGCCTTATTTCTGTGATATCTGAGAACAGATATTTCGGATCCCATTGAAGACTATAGGGCCAAAGGAAATATCCTCCGATAACTAAGAGAAAGAAGCTTTCTGAGAAACTTCTTTGTGTTCTGTGAAATCATCTCACAGAGTTACAGCTTTCCCCTCAAGAAGCCTTTCGCTAAGACAGTTCTTGTGGAATTGGCAAAGTGATATTTGGAAGCCCATAGAGGGCTATGGTGAAAAGGGAAATATCCTCCGATGAAATCTGAAAAGAAGCTTTCTGAGAAACTGCTGAGTGTTCTGTTAATTCATCTCACAGAGTTACATCTGTGTTTCGTGGATCTCTTTGCTAGCCTTATTTTTGTGGAATCTGAGAACAGATATTTCGGATCCAATTGAAGACTATAGAGCCAAAGGAAATATCCTCCGATAACAAAGAGAAAGAAGCTTTCTGAGAAACTTCTTTGTGTTCTGTGAAATCATCTCACAGAGTTACAGCTTTCCCCTCAAGAAGCCTTTCGCTAAGACAGTTCTTGTGCAATTGGCAAAGTGATATTTGGAAGCCCATACATGGCTAGGTGAAAAAGGAAATATCCTCATCTGAAATCTGGAAAGAAGCTTTCTGAGAAACTGCTTAGTGTTCTGTTAATTCATCTCACAGAGTTACATCTGTATTTCGTGGATCTCTTTGCTAGCCTTATTTCTGTGATATCTGAGAACAGATATTTCGGATCCCATGGAAGACTATAGGGCCAAAGGAAATATCCTCCGATAACAAAGAGAAAGAAGCTTTCTGAGAAACTTCTTTGTGTTCTGTGAAATCATCTCACAGAGTTACAGCTTTCCCCTCAAGAAGCCTTTCGCTAAGACAGTTCTTGTGGAATTGGCAAAGTGATATTTGGAAGCCCATAGAGGCCTATGGTGAAAAGGGAAATATCCTCAGATGAAATCTGGAAAGAAGCTTTCTGAGAAACTGCTGAGTGTTCTGTTAATTCATCTCACAGGGTTACATCTGTATTTCGTGGATCTCTTTGCTAGCCTTATTTCTGTGGAATCTGAGAACAGATATTTCGGATCCCATTGAAGACTATAGGGACAAAGGAAATATCCTCCGATAACAAAGAGAAAGAAGTTTTCCGAGAAACTTCTTTGTGTTCTGTGAAATCATCTCACAGAGTTACAGCTTTCCCCTCAAGAAGCCTTTCGCTAAGACAGTTCTTGTGGAATTGGCAAAGTGATATTTGGAAGCCCATAGAGGGCTATGGTGTAAAAGGAAATATACTCAGATGAAATCTGGAAAGAAGCTTTCTGAGAAACTTCTCTGTGATGTGTGACTTCCACTCACAGAGTTACATCTGTATTTCGTGGATCTCTTTCTAGCCGTATTTCTGAGGAATCTGAGAACAGATATTTCGGATCCCTTTGAAGTCTATACAGCCTAAGGAAATATCCTCCGATAACAAAGAGAAAGAAGCTTTCTGAGAAACTTCTTTGTGTTCTGTGAAATCATCTCACAGAGTTACAGCTTTCCCCTCAAGAAGCTTTTCGCTGAGACAGTTCTTGTGGAATTGGCAAAGTGATATTTGGAAGCCCATAGAGGGCTATGGTGAAAAAGGAAATATCCTCAGATGAAATGTGGAAAGAAGCTTTCTGAGAAACTGCTGAGTGTTCTGTTAATTCATCTCACAGAGTTACATCTGTATTTTGTGGATCTCTTTCCTAGCCTTATTTCTGTGGAATCTGAGAACAGATATTTCGGATCCCTTTGAAGACTATAGGGCCAAAGGAAATATCCTCCGATAACAAAGAGAAAGAAGCTTTCTGAGAAACTTCTTTGTGTTCTGTGAAATCAGCTCACAGAGTTACAGCTTCCCCTGAAGAAGCCTTTCGCTAAGACAGTTCTTGTGGAATTGGCAAAGTGATATTTGGAAGCCCCTAGAGGGCTATGGTGAAAAAGGAAATATCCTTAGATGAAATCTGGAAAGAAGCTTTCTGAGAAACTGCTTAGTGTTCTGTTAATTCATCTCACAGAGTTACATCCGTATTTCGTGGATCTCTTTGCTAGCCTTATTTCTGTGGAATCTGAGAACAGATATTTCGGATCCCTTTGAAGACATATGGCCAAAGGAAATATCCTCCGATAACAAAGAGAAAGAAGCTTTCTGAGAAACTTCTTTGTGTTCTTTAAAATCATCTCACAGAGTTACAGCTTTCCCCTCAAGAAGCCTTTCGCTAAGACAGTTCTTGTGGAATTGGCAAAGTGATATTTGGAAGCCCATAGAGGGCTATGGTGAAAAAGGAAATATCCTCAGATGAAATCTGGAAAGAAGCTTTCTGAGAAACTTCTCTGTGATGTGTGACTTCCACTCACAGAGTTACATGTGTATTTCTTGGATCTCTTTGCTAGCCTTATTTCTGTGGAATCTGAGAACAGATCTTTCGGATCCCTTTGAAGACTATACGGCCAAAGGAAATATCCTCCGATAACAAAGAGAAAGAAGCTTTCTGAGAAACTTCTTTGTGTTCTGTGAAATCATATCACAGAGTTACAGCTTTCCCCTCAAGTAGCCTTTCGCTGAGACAGTTCTTGTGGAATTGGCATAGTGATATTTGGAAGCCCATAGAGGGCCATGGTGAAAAAGGAAATATCCTCAGATGAAATCTGGAAAGAAGCTTTCTGAGAAACTGCTTAGTGTTCTGTTAATTCATCTCACAGAGTTACATCTGTATTTTGTGGATCTCTTTGCCAGCCTTATTTCTGTGGAATCTGAGAACAGATATTTCGGATCCCATTGAAGACTATAGGGCCAAAGGAAATATCCTCCGATAACAAAGAGAAAGAAGCTTTCTGAGAAACTTCTTTGTGTTCTGTGAAATCATCTCACAGAGTTACAGCTTTCCCCTCAAGAAGCCTTTCGCTAAGACAGTTCTTGTGGAATTGGCAAAGTGATATTTGGAAGCCCATAGAGGGCTATGGTGAAAAAGGAAATATCCTCAGATGAAATCTGGAAAGAAGCTTTCTGAGAAACTGCTTAGTGTTCTGTTAATTCATCTCACAGAGTTACATCTGTATTTCGTGGATCTCTTTGCTAGCCTTATTTCTGTGGAATCTGAGAACAGATATTTCGGATCCCATTGAAGACTATAGGGCCAAAGGAAATATCCTCCGATAACAAAGAGAAAGAAGCTTTCTGAGAAACTTCTTTGTGTTCTGTGAAATCATCTCACAGAGTTACAGCTTTCCCCTCAAGAAGCCTTTCGCTAAGACAGTTCTTGTGGAATTGGCAAAGTGATATTTGGAAGCCCATACAGGGCTATGGTGAAAAGGGAAATATCCTCAGATGAAATCTGAAAAGAAGCTTTCTGAGAAACTGCTGAGTGTTCTGTTAATTCATCTCACAGAGTTACATCTGTATTTCGTGGATCTCTTTGCTAGCCTTATTTCTGTGGAATCTTAGAACAGATATTTCGGATCCCATTGAAGACTATAGGGACAAAGGAAATATCCTCCGATAACAAAGAGAAAGAAGTTTTCCGAGAAACTTCTTTGTGTTCTGTGAAATCATCTCACAGAGTTACAGCTTTCCCCTCAAGAAGCCTTTCGCTAAGACAGTTCTTGTGGAATTGGCAAAGTGATATTTGGAAGCCCATAGAGGGCTATGGTGAAAAAGGAAATATCCTCAGATGAAATCTGGAAAGAAGCTTTCTGAGAAACTTCTCTGTGATGTGTGACTTCCACTCACAGAGTTACATGTGTATTTCTTGGATCTCTTTGCTAGCCTTATTTCTGTGGAATCTGAGAACAGATCTTTCGGATCCCTTTGAAGACTATACGGCCAAAGGAAATATCCTCCGATAACAAAGAGAAAGAAGCTTTCTGAGAAACTTCTTTGTGTTCTGTGAAATCATATCACAGAGTTACAGCTTTCCCCTCAAGAAGCCTTTCGCTGAGACAGTTCTTGTGGAATTGGCATAGTGATATTTGGAAGCCCATAGAGGGCTATGGTGAAAAAGGAAATATCCACAGATGAAATCTGGAAAGAAGCTTTCTGAGAAACTGCTTAGTGTTCTGTTAATTCATCTCACAGAGTTACATCTGTATTTTGTGGATCTCTTTGCTAGCCTTATTTCTGTGGAATCTGAGAACAGATATTTCGGATCCCATTGAAGACTATAGGGCCAAAGGAAATATCCTCCGATAACAAAGAGAAAGAAGCTTTCTGAGAAACTTCTTTGTGTTCTGTGAAAGCATCTCACAGAGTTACAGCATTCCCCTCAAGAAGCCTTTCGCTAAGACAGTTCTGGTTGAATTGGCAAAGTGATATTTGGAAGCCCATAGAGGGCTATGGTGAAAAAGGAAATATCCTCAGATGAAATCTGGAAAGAAGCTTTCTGAGAAACTGCTTAGTGTTCGGTTAATTCATCTCACAGTGTTACATATGTATTTTGTGGATCTCTTTGCTAGCCTTATTTCTGTGGAATCTGAGAACAGATATTTCGGATCCCATTGAAGACTATAGGGCCAAAGGAAATATCCTCCGATAACAAAGAGAAAGAAGCTGTCTGAGAAACTTCTTTGTGTTCTGTGAAATCATCTCACAGAGTTACAGCTTTCCCCTCAAGAAGCCTTTCGCTAAGACAGTTCTTGTGGAATTGGCAAAGTGATATTTGGAAGCCCATAGAGGGCTATGGTGAAAAAGGAAATATCCTCAGATGAAATCTGGAAAGAAGCTTTCTGAGAAACTGCTTAGTGTTCTGTTAATTCATCTCACAGAGTTACATCTGTATTTCGTGGATCTCTTTGCTAGCCTTATTTCTGTGGAATCTGATAGCAGATATTTCGGATCACATTGAAGACTATAGGGCCAAATGAAATATCCTCCGATAACAAAGAGAAAGAAGCTTTCTGAGAAACTTCTTTGTGTTCTGTGAAATCATCTCACAGAGTTACAGCTTTCCCCTCAAGAAGCCTTTCGCTAAGACAGTTCTTGTGGAATTGGCAAAGTGATATTTGGAAGCCCATAGAGGGCTATGGTGAAAAAGGAAATATCCTCAGATGAAATCTGGAAAGAAGCTTTCTGAGAAACTGCTTAGTGTTCTGTTAATTCATCTCACAGAGTTACATCTGTATTTCGTGGATCTCTTTGCTAGACTTATTTCTGGGGAATCTGAGAACAGATATTTCGGATCCCATTGAAGACTATAGGGCCAAAGGAAATATCCTCCGATAACAAAGAGAAAGAAGCTTTCTGAGAAACTTCTTTGTGTTCTGTGAAATCATCTCACAGAGTTACAGCTTTCCCCTCAAGAAGCCTTTCGCTAAGACAGTTCTTGTGGAATTGGCAAAGTGATATTTGGAAGCCCATAGAGGGCTATGGTGAAAAGGGAAATATCCTCAGATGAATTCTGAAAAGAAGCTTTCTGAGAAACTGCTGAGTGTTCTGTTAATTCATCTCACAGAGTTACATCTGTATTTCGTGGATCTCTTTGCTAGCCTTATTTCTGTGGAATCTGAGAACAGATATTTCGGATCCCATTGAAGACTATAGGGCCAAAGGAAATATCCTCCGATAACAAAGAGAAAGAAGTTTTCCGAGAAACTTCTTTGTGTTCTGTGAAATCATATCACAGAGTTACAGCTTTCCCCTCAAGAAGCCTTTCGCTAAGACAGTTCTTGTGGAATTGGCAAAGTGATATTTGGAAGCCCATAGAGGGCTATGGTGAAAAAGGAAATATCCTCAGATGAAATCTGGAAAGAAGCTTTCTGAGAAACTTCTCTGTGATGTGTGACTTCCACTCACAGAGTTACATCTGTATTTCGTGGATCTCTTTCTAGCCGTATTTCTGAGGAATCTGAGAACAGATATTTCGGATCCCTTTGAAGTCTATACAGCCTAAGGAAATATCCTCCGATAACAAAGAGAAAGAAGCTTTCTGAGAAACTTCTTTGTGCTCTGTGAAATCATCTCACAGAGTTACAGCTTTCCCCTCAAGAAGCCTTTCGCTGAGACAGTTCTTGTGGAATTGGCAAAGTGATATTTGGAAGCCCATAGAGGGCTATGGTGAAAAAGGAAATATCCTCAGATGAAATCTGGAAAGAAGCTTTCTGAGAAACTGCTGAGTGTTCTGTTAATTCATCTCACAGAGTTACATCTGTATTTTGTGGATCTCTTTGCTAGCCTTATTTCTGTGGAATCTGAGAACAGATATTTCGGATCCCTTTGAAGACTATAGGGCCAAAGGAAATATCCTCCGATAACAAAGAGAAAGAAGCTTTCTGAGAAACTTCTTTGTGTTCTGTGAAATCATCTCACAGAGTTACAGCTTTCCCCTCAAGAAGCCTTTCGCTAAGACAGTTCTTGTGGAATTGGCAAAGTGATATTTGGAAGCCCATAGAGGGCTAAGGTGAAAAAGGAAATATCCTCAGATGAAATCTGGAAAGAAGCTTCCTGAGAAACTGCTTAGTGTTCTGTTAATTCATCTCACAGAGTTACATCTGTATTTCGTGGATCTCTTTGCTAGCCTTATTTCTGTGGAATCTGAGAACAGATATTTCGGATCCCATTGAAGACTATAGGGCCAAAGGAAATATCCTCCGATAACAAAGAGAAAGAAGCTTTCTGAGAAACTTCTTTGTGTTCTGTGAAATCATCTCACAGAGTTACAGCTTTCCCCTCAAGAAGCCTTTCGCTAAGACAGTTCTTGTGGAATTGGCAAAGTGATATTTGGAAGCCCATAGAGGGCTATGGTGAAAAAGGAAATATCCTCAGATGAAATCTGGAAAGAAGCTTTCTGAGAAACTGCTTAGTGTTCTGTTAATTCATCTCACAGAGTTACATCTGTATTTCGTGGATCTCTTTCTAGCCGTATTTCTGCGGAATCTGAGAACAGATATTTCGGATCCCTTTGAAGACTATACAGCCAAAGGAAATATCCTCCGATAACAAAGAGAAAGAAGCTTTCTGAGAAACTTCTTTGTGTTCTGTGAAATCATCTCACAGAGTTACAGCTTTCCCCTCAAGAAGCCTTTCGCTAAGACAGTTCTTGTGGAATTGGCAAAGTGATATTTGGAAGCCCATAGAGGGCTATGGTGAAAAAGGAAATATCCTCAGATGAAATCTGGAAAGAAGCTTTCTGAGAAACTGCTGAGTGTTCTGTTAATTCATCTCACAGAGTTACATCTGTATTTTGTGGATCTCTTTGCTAGCCTTATTTCTGTGGAATCGGAGAACAGATATTTCGGATCCCATTGAAGACTATAGGGCCAAAGGAAATATCCTCCGATAACAAAGAGAAAGAAGCTTTCTGAGAAACTTCTTTGTGTTCTGTGAAATCATCGCACAGAGTTACAGCTTTCCCCTCAAGAAGCCTTTCGCTAAGACAGTTCTTGTGGAATTGGCAAAGTGATATTTGGAAGCCCATAGAGGGCTATGGTGAAAAAGGAAATATCCTCAGATGAAATCTGGAAAGAAGCTTTCTGAGAAACTGCTGAGTGTTCTGTTAATTCATCTCACAGAGTTACATCCGTATTTCTTGGATCTCTTTGCTAGCCTTATTTCTGTGGAATCTGAGAACAGATATTTCGGATCCCATTGAAGACTATAGGGCCAAAGGAAATATCCTCCGATAACAAAGAGAAAGAAGCTTTCTGAGAAATTTCTTTGTGTTCTCTGAAATCATGTCACAGAGTTACAGCTTTCCCCTCAAGAAGCCTTTCGCTAAGACAGTTCTTGTGGAATTGGCAAAGTGATATTTGGAAGCCCATAGAGGGCTATGGTGAAAAAGGAAATATCCTCAGATGAAATCTGGAAAGAAGCTTTCTGAGAAACTGCTTAGTGTTCTGTTAATTCATCTCACAGAGTTACATCTGTATTTCGTGGATCTCTTTGCTAGACTTATTTCTGGGGAATCTGAGAACAGATATTTCGGATCCCATTGAAGACTATAGGGCCAAAGGAAATATCCTCCGATAACAAAGAGAAAGAAGCTTTCTGAGAAACTTCTTTGTGTTCTGTGAAATCATCTCAGAGAGTTACAGCTTTCCCCTCAAGAAGCCTTTCGCTAAGACAGTTCTTGTGGAATTGGCAAAGTGATATTTGGAAGCCCATAGAGGGCTATGGTGAAAAGGGAAATATCCTCAGATGAATTCTGAAAAGAAGCTTTCTGAGAAACTGCTGAGTGTTCTGTTAATTCATCTCACAGAGTTACATCTGTATTTCGTGGATCTCTTTGCTAGCCTTATTTCTGTGGAATCTGAGAACAGATATTTCGGATCCCATTGAAGACTATAGGGCCAAAGGAAATATCCTCCGATAACAAAGAGAAAGAAGTTTTCCGAGAAACTTCTTTGTGTTCTGTGAAATCATATCACAGAGTTACAGCTTTCCCCTCAAGAAGCCTTTCGCTAAGACAGTTCTTGTGGAATTGGCAAAGTGATATTTGGAAGCCCATAGAGGGCTATGGTGAAAAAGGAAATATCCTCAGATGAAATCTGGAAAGAAGCTTTCTGAGAAACTTCTCTGTGATGTGTGACTTCCACTCACAGAGTTACATCTGTATTTCGTGGATCTCTTTCTAGCCGTATTTCTGAGGAATCTGAGAACAGATATTTCGGATCCCTTTGAAGTCTATACAGCCTAAGGAAATATCCTCCGATAACAAAGAGAAAGAAGCTTTCTGAGAAACTTCTTTGTGCTCTGTGAAATCATCTCACAGAGTTACAGCTTTCCCCTCAAGAAGCCTTTCGCTGAGACAGTTCTTGTGGAATTGGCAAAGTGATATTTGGAAGCCCATAGAGGGCTATGGTGAAAAAGGAAATATCCTCAGATGAAATCTGGAAAGAAGCTTTCTGAGAAACTGCTGAGTGTTCTGTTAATTCATCTCACAGAGTTACATCTGTATTTTGTGGATCTCTTTGCTAGCCTTATTTCTGTGGAATCTGAGAACAGATATTTCGGATCCCTTTGAAGACTATAGGGCCAAAGGAAATATCCTCCGATAACAAAGAGAAAGAAGCTTTCTGAGAAACTTCTTTGTGTTCTGTGAAATCATCTCACAGAGTTACAGCTTTCCCCTCAAGAAGCCTTTCGCTAAGACAGTTCTTGTGGAATTGGCAAAGTGATATTTGGAAGCCCAAAGAGGGCTAAGGTGAAAAAGGAAATATCCTCAGATGAAATCTGGAAAGAAGCTTTCTGAGAAACTGCTTAGTGTTCTGTTAATTCATCTCACAGAGTTACATCTGTATTTCGTGGATCTCTTTGCTAGCCTTTTTTCTGTGGAATCTGAGAACAGATATTTCGGATCCCATTGAAGACTATAGGGCCAAAGGAAATATCCTCCGATAACAAAGAGAAAGAAGCTTTCTGAGAAACTTCTTTGTGTTCTGTGAAATCATCTCACAGAGTTACAGCTTTCCCCTCAAGAAGCCTTTCGCTAAGACAGTTCTTGTGGAATTGGCAAAGTGATATTTGGAAGCCCATAGAGGGCTATGGTGAAAAAGGAAATATCCTCAGATGAAATCTGGAAAGAAGCTTTCTGAGAAACTGCTTAGTGTTCTGTTAATTCATCTCACAGAGTTACATCTGTATTTCGTGGATCTCTTTCTAGCCGTATTTCTGAGGAATCTGAGAACAGATATTTCGGATCCCTTTGAAGACTCTACAGCCAAAGGAAATATCCTCCGATAACAAAGAGAAAGAAGCTTTCTGAGAAACTTCTTTGTGTTCTGTGAAATCATCTCACAGAGTTACAGCTTTCCCCTCAAGAAGCCTTTCGCTAAGACAGTTCTTGTGGAATTGGCAAAGTGATATTTGGAAGCCCATAGAGGGCTATGGTGAAAAAGGAAATATCCTAAGATGAAATCTGGAAAGAAGCTTTCTGAGAAACTGCTTAGTGTTCTGTTAATTCATCTCACAGAGTTACATCTGTATTTCGTGGATCTCTTTGCTAGCCTTATTTCTGTGGAATCTGAGAACAGATATTTCGGATCCCATTGAAGACTATAGGGCCAAAGGAAATATCCTCCGATAACAAAGAGAAAGAAGTTTTCCGAGAAACTTCTTTGTGTTCTGTGAAATCATATCACAGAGTTACAGCTTTCCCCTCAAGAAGCCTTTCGCTAAGACAGTTCTTGTGGAATTGGCAAAGTGATATTTGGAAGCCCATAGAGGGCTATGGTGAAAAAGGAAATATCCTCAGATGAAATCTGGAAAGAAGCTTTCTGAGAAACTTCTCTGTGATGTGTGACTTCCACTCACAGAGTTACATCTGTATTTCGTGGATCTCTTTCTAGCCGTATTTCTGAGGAATCTGAGAACAGATATTTCGGATCCCTTTGAAGTCTATACAGCCTAAGGAAATATCCTCCGATAACAAAGATAAAGAAGCTTTCTGAGAAACTTCTTTGTGCTCTGTGAAATCATCTCACAGAGTTACAGCTTTCCCCTCAAGAAGCCTTTCGCTGAGACAGTTCTTGTGGAATTGGCAAAGTGATATTTGGAAGCCCATAGAGGGCTATGGTGAAAAAGGAAATATCCTCAGATGAAATCTGGAAAGAAGCTTTCTGAGAAACTGCTGAGTGTTCTGTTAATTCATCTCACAGAGTTACATCTGTATTTTGTGGATCTCTTTGCTAGCCTTATTTCTGTGGAATCTGAGAACAGATATTTCGGATCCCTTTGAAGACTATAGGGCCAAAGGAAATATCCTCCGATAACAAAGAGAAAGAAGCTTTCTGAGAAACTTCTTTGTGTTCTGTGAAATCATCTCACAGAGTTACAGCTTTCCCCTCAAGAAGCCTTTCGCTAAGACAGTTCTTGTGGAATTGGCAAAGTGATATTTGGAAGCCCAAAGAGGGCTAAGGTGAAAAAGGAAATATCCTCAGATGAAATCTGGAAAGAAGCTTTCTGAGAAACTGCTTAGTGTTCTGTTAATTCATCTCACAGAGTTACATCTGTATTTCGTGGATCTCTTTGCTAGCCTTTTTTCTGTGGAATCTGAGAACAGATATTTCGGATCCCATTGAAGACTATAGGGCCAAAGGAAATATCCTCCGATAACAAAGAGAAAGAAGCTTTCTGAGAAACTTCTTTGTGTTCTGTGAAATCATCTCACAGAGTTACAGCTTTCCCCTCAAGAAGCCTTTCGCTAAGACAGTTCTTGTGGAATTGGCAAAGTGATATTTGGAAGCCCATAGAGGGCTATGGTGAAAAAGGAAATATCCTCAGATGAAATCTGGAAAGAAGCTTTCTGAGAAACTGCTTAGTGTTCTGTTAATTCATCTCACAGAGTTACATCTGTATTTCGTGGATCTCTTTCTAGCCGTATTTCTGAGGAATCTGAGAACAGATATTTCGGATCCCTTTGAAGACTCTACAGCCAAAGGAAATATCCTCCGATAACAAAGAGAAAGAAGCTTTCTGAGAAACTTCTTTGTGTTCTGTGAAATCATCTCACAGAGTTACAGCTTTCCCCTCAAGAAGCCTTTCGCTAAGACAGTTCTTGTGGAATTGGCAAAGTGATATTTGGAAGCCCATAGAGGGCTATGGTGAAAAAGGAAATATCCTCAGATGAAATCTGGAAAGAAGCTTTCTGAGAAACTGCTGAGTGTTCTGTTAATTCATCTCACAGAGTTACATCTGTATTTTGTGGATCTCTTTGCTAGCCTTATTTCTGTGGAATCGGAGAACAGATATTTCGGATCCCATTGAAGACTATAGGGCCAAAGGAAATATCCTCCGATAACAAAGAGAAAGAAGCTTTCTGAGAAACTTCTTTGTGTTCTGTGAAATCATCGCACAGAGTTACAGCTTTCCCCTCAAGAAACCTTTCGCTAAGACAGTTCTTGTGGAATTGGCAAAGTGATATTTGGAAGCCCATAGAGGGCTATGGTGAAAAAGGAAATATCCTCAGATGACATCTGGAAAGAAGCTTTCTGAGAAACTGCTGAGTGTTCTGTTAATTCATCTCATAGAGTTACATCCGTATTTCTTGGATCTCTTTGCTAGCCTTATTTCTGTGGAATCTGAGATCAGATATTTCGGATCCCATTGAAGACTATAGGGCCAAAGGAAATATCCTCCGATAACAAAGAGAAAGAAGCTTTCTGAGAAATTTCTTTGTGTTCTCTGAAATCATGTCACAGAGTTACAGCTTTCCCCTCAAGATGCCTTTCGCTAAGACAGTTCTTGTGGAATTGGCAAAGTGATATTTGGAAGCCCATAGAGGGCTATGGTGAAAAAGGAAATATCCTCAGATGAAATCTGGAAAGAAGCTTTCTGAGAAACTGCTTAGTGTTCTGTTAATTCATCTCACAGAGTTACATCTGTGTTTCGTGGAACTCTTTGCTAGCCTTATTTTTGTGGAATCTGAGAAAAGATATTTCGGATCCAATTGAAGACTATAGGGCCAAAGGAAATATCCTCCGATAACAAAGAGAAAGAAGCTTTCTGAGAAACTTCTTTGTGTTCTGTGAAATCATCTCACAGAGTTACAGCTTTCCCCTCAAGAAGCCTTTCGCTAAGACAGTTCTTGTGCAATTGGCAAAGTGATATTTGGAAGCCCATACAGGGCTAGGTGAAAAAGGAAATATCCTCATCTGAAATCTGGAAAGAAGCTTTCTGAGAAACTGCTTAGTGTTCTGTTAATTCATCTCACAGAGTTACATCTGTATTTCGTGGATCTCTTTGCTAGCCTTATTTCTGTGATATCTGAGAACAGATATTTCGGATCCCATTGAAGACTATAGGGCCAAAGGAAATATCCTCCGATAACTAAGAGAAAGAAGCTTTCTGAGAAACTTCTTTGTGTTCTGTGAAATCATCTCACAGAGTTACAGCTTTCCCCTCAAGAAGCCTTTCGCTAAGACAGTTCTTGTGGAATTGGCAAAGTGATATTTGGAAGCCCATAGAGGGCTATGGTGATAAGGGAAATATCCTCCGATGAAATCTGAAAAGAAGCTTTCTGAGAAACTGCTGAGTGTTCTGTTAATTCATCTCACAGAGTTACATCTGTGTTTCGTGGATCTCTTTGCTAGCCTTATTTTTGTGGAATCTGAGAACAGATATTTCGGATCCAATTGAAGACTATAGAGCCAAAGGAAATATCCTCCGATAACAAAGAGAAAGAAGCTTTCTGAGAAACTTCTTTGTGTTCTGTGAAATCATCTCACAGAGTTACAGCTTTCCCCTCAAAAGCCTTTCGCTAAGACAGTTCTTGTGCAATTGGCAAAGTGATATTTGGAAGCCCATACATGGCTAGGTGAAAAAGGAAATATCCTCATCTGAAATCTGGAAAGAAGCTTTCTGAGAAACTGCTTAGTGTTCTGTTAATTCATCTCATAGAGTTACATCTGTATTTCGTGGATCTCTTTGCTAGCCTTATTTCTGTGATATCTGAGAACAGATATTTCGGATCCCATGGAAGACTATAGGGCCAAAGGAAATATCCTCCGATAACAAAGAGAAAGAAGCTTTCTGAGAAACTTCTTTGTGTTCTGTGAAATCATCTCACAGAGTTACAGCTTTCCCCTCAAGAAGCCTTTCGCTAAGACAGTTCTTGTGGAATTGGCAAAGTGATATTTGGAAGCCATAGAGGGCTATGGTGAAAAGGGAAATATCCTCAGATGAAATCTGAAAAGAAGCTTTCTGAGAAACTGCTGAGTGTTCTGTTAATTCATCTCACAGAGTTACATCTGTATTTCGTGGATCTCTTTGCTAGCCTTATTTCTGTGGAATCTGAGAACAGATATTTCGGATCCCATTGAAGACTATAGGGACAAAGGAAATATCCTCCGATAACAAAGAGAAAGAAGTTTTCCGAGAAACTTCTTTGAGTTCTGTGAAATCATCTCACAGAGTTACAGCTTTCCCCTCAAGAAGCCTTTCGCGAAGACAGTTCTTGTGGAATTGGCAAAGTGATATTTGGAAGCCCATAGAGGGCTATGGTGAAAAAGGAAATATACTCAGATGAAATCTGGAAAGAAGCTTTCTGAGAAACTTCTCTGTGATGTGTGACTTCCACTCACAGAGTTACATCTGTATTTCGTGGATCTCTTTCTAGCCGTATTTCTGAGGAATCTGAGAACAGATATTTCGGATCCCTTTGAAGAGTATACAGCCAAAGGAAATATCCTCCGATAACAAAGAGAAAGAAGCTTTCTGAGAAACTTCTTTGTGTTCTGTGAAATCATCTCACAGAGTTACAGCTTTCCCCTGAAGAAGCCTTTCGCTAAGACAGTTCTTGTGGAATTGGCAAAGTGATATTTGGAAGCCCGTAGAGGGCTATGGTGAAAAAGGAAATATCCTCAGATGAAATCTGGAAAGAAGCTTTCTGAGAAACTGCTTAGTGTTCTGTTAATTCATCTCACAGAGTTACATCCGTATTTCGTGGATCTCTTTGCTAGCCTTATTTCTGTGGAATCTGAGAACAGATATTTCGGATCCCTTTGAAGACTATATGGCCAAAGGAAACATCCTCCGATAACAAAGAGAAAGAAGCTTTCTGAGAAACTTCTTTGTGTTCTTTAAAATCATCTCACAGAGTTACAGCTTTCCCCTCAAGAAGCCTTTCGCTAAGACAGTTCTTGTGGAATTGGCAAAGTGATATTTGGAAGCCCATAGAGGGCTATGGTGAAAAAGGAAATATCCTCAGATGAAATCTGGAAAGAAGCTTTCTGAGAAACTTCTCTGTGATGTGTGACTTCCACTCACAGAGTTACATGTGTATTTCTTGGATCTCTTTGCTAGCGTTATTTCTGTGGAATCTGAGAACAGATCTTTCGGATCCCTTTGAAGACTATACGGCCAAAGGAAATATCCTCCGATAACAAAGAGAAAGAAGCTTTCTGAGAAACTTCTTTGTGTTCTGTGAAATCATATCACAGAGTTACAGCTTTCCCCTCAAGAAGCCTTTCGCTGAGACAGTTCTTGTGGAATTGGCATAGTGATATTTGGAAGCCCATAGAGGGCCATGGTGAAAAAGGAAATATCCTCAGATGAAATCTGGAAAGAAGCTTTCTGAGAAACTGCTTAGTGTTCTGTTAATTCATCTCACAGAGTTACATCTGTATTTTGTGCATCTCTTTGCTAGCCTTATTTCTGTGGAATCTGAGAACAGATATTTCGGATCCCATTGAAGACTATAGGGCCAAAGGAAATATCCTCCGATAACAAAGAGAAAGAAGCTTTCTGAGAAACTTCTTTGTGTTCTGTGAAATCATCCCACAGAGTTACAGCTTTCCCCTCAAGAAGCCTTTCGCTAAGACAGTTCTTGTGGAATTGGCAAAGTGATATTTGGAAGCCCATAGAGGGCTATGGTGAAAAAGGAAATATCCTCAGATGAAATCTGGAAAGAAGCTTTCTGAGAAACTGCTTAGTGTTCTCTTAATTCATCTCACAGAGTTACATCTGTATTTCGTGGATCTCTTTGCTAGCCTTATTTCTGTGGAATCTGAGAACAGATATTTCGGATCCCATTGAAGACTATAGGGCCAAAGGAAATATCCTCCGATAACAAAGAGAAAGAAGCTTTCTGAGAAACTTCTTTGTGTTCTGTGAAATCATCTCACAGAGTTACAGCTTTCCCCTCAAGAAGCCTTTCGCTAAGACAGTTCTTGTGGAGTTGGCAAAGTGATATTTGGAAGCCCATAGAGGGCTATGGTGAAAAAGGAAATATCCTCAGATGAAATCTGGAAAGAAGCTTTCTGAGAAACTGCTGAGTGTTCTGTTAATTCATCTCACAGAGTTACATCTGTATTTTGTGGATCTCTTTGCTAGCCTTATTTTTGTGGAATCGGAGAACAGATATTTCGGATCCCATTGAAGACTATAGGGCCAAAGGAAATATCCTCCGATAACAAAGAGAAAGAAGCTTTCTGAGAAACTTCTTTGTGTTCTGTGAAATCATCGCACAGAGTTACAGCTTTCCCCTCAAGAAGCCTTTCGCTAAGACAGTTCTTGTGGAATTGGCAAAGTGATATTTGGAAGCCCATAGAGGGCTATGGTGAAAAAGGAAATATCCTCAGATGAAATCTGGAAAGAAGCTTTCTGAGAAACTGCTGAGTGTTCTGTTAATTCATCTCACAGAGTTACATCCGTATTTCTTGGATCTCTTTGCTAGCCTTATTTCTGTGGAATCTGAGAACAGATATTTCGGATCCCATTGAAGACTATAGGGCCAAAGGAAATATCCTCCGATAACAAAGAGAAAGAAGCTTTCTGAGAAATTTCTTTGTGTTCTCTGAAATCATGTCACAGAGTTACAGCTTTCCCCTCAAGATGCCTTTCGCTAAGACAGTTCTTGTGGAATTGGCAAAGTGATATTTGGAAGCCCATAGAGGGCTATGGTGAAAAAGGAAATATCCTCAGATGAAATCTGGAAAGAAGCTTTCTGAGAAACTGCTTAGTGTTCTGTTAATTCATCTCACAGAGTTACATCTGTGTTTCGTGGAACTCTTTGCTAGCCTTATTTTTGTGGAATCTGAGAAAAGATATTTCGGATCCAATTGAAGACTATAGGGCCAAAGGAAATATCCTCCGATAACAAAGAGAAAGAAGCTTTCTGAGAAACTTCTTTGTGTTCTGTGAAATCATCTCACAGAGTTACAGCTTTCCCCTCAAGAAGCCTTTCGCTAAGACAGTTCTTGTGCAATTGGCAAAGTGATATTTGGAAGCCCATACAGGGCTAGGTGAAAAAGGAAATATCCTCATCTGAAATCTGGAAAGAAGCTTTCTGAGAAACTGCTTAGTGTTCTGTTAATTCATCTCACAGAGTTACATCTGTATTTCGTGGATCTCTTTGCTAGCCTTATTTCTGTGATATCTGAGAACAGATATTTCGGATCCCATTGAAGACTATAGGGCCAAAGGAAATATCCTCCGATAACTAAGAGAAAGAAGCTTTCTGAGAAACTTCTTTGTGTTCTGTGAAATCATCTCACAGAGTTACAGCTTTCCCCTCAAGAAGCCTTTGGCTAAGACAGTTCTTGTGGAATTGGCAAAGTGATATTTGGAAGCCCATAGAGGGCTATGGTGATAAGGGAAATATCCTCCGATGAAATCTGAAAAGAAGCTTTCTGAGAAACTGCTGAGTGTTCTGTTAATTCATCTCACAGAGTTACATCTGTGTTTCGTGGATCTCTTTGCTAGCCTTATTTTTGTGGAATCTGAGAACAGATATTTCGGATCCAATTGAAGACTATAGAGCCAAAGGAAATATCCTCCGATAACAAAGAGAAAGAAGCTTTCTGAGAAACTTCTTTGTGTTCTGTGAAATCATCTCACAGAGTTACAGCTTTCCCCTCAAAAGCCTTTCGCTAAGACAGTTCTTGTGCAATTGGCAAAGTGATATTTGGAAGCCCATACATGGCTAGGTGAAAAAGGAAATATCCTCATCTGAAATCTGGAAAGAAGCTTTCTGAGAAACTGCTTAGTGTTCTGTTAATTCATCTCACAGAGTTACATCTGTATTTCGTGGATCTCTTTGCTAGCCTTATTTCTGTGATATCTGAGAACAGATATTTCGGATCCCATGGAAGACTATAGGGCCAAAGGAAATATCCTCCGATAACAAAGAGAAAGAAGCTTTCTGAGAAACTTCTTTGTGTTCTGTGAAATCATCTCACAGAGTTACAGCTTTCCCCTCAAGAAGCCTTTCGCTAAGACAGTTCTTGTGGAATTGGCAAAGTGATATTTGGAAGCCATAGAGGGCTATGGTGAAAAGGGAAATATCCTCAGATGAAATCTGAAAAGAAGCTTTCTGAGAAACTGCTGAGTGTTCTGTTAATTCATCTCACAGAGTTACATCTGTATTTCGTGGATCTCTTTGCTAGCCTTATTTCTGTGGAATCTGAGAACAGATATTTCGGATCCCATTGAAGACTATAGGGACAAAGGAAATATCCTCCGATAACAAAGAGAAAGAAGTTTTCCGAGAAACTTCTTTGTGTTCTGTGAAATCATCTCACAGAGTTACAGCTTTCCCCTCAAGAAGCCTTTCGCGAAGACAGTTCTTGTGGAATTGGCAAAGTGATATTTGGAAGCCCATAGAGGGCTATGGTGAAAAAGGAAATATACTCAGATGAAATCTGGAAAGAAGCTTTCTGAGAAACTTCTCTGTGATGTGTGACTTCCACTCACAGAGTTACATCTGTATTTCGTGGATCTCTTTCTAGCCGTATTTCTGAGGAATCTGAGAACAGATATTTCGGATCCCTTTGAAGAGTATACAGCCAAAGGAAATATCCTCCGATAACAAAGAGAAAGAAGCTTTCTGAGAAACTTCTTTGTGTTCTTTGAAATCATCTCACAGAGTTACAGCTTTCCCCTGAAGAAGCCTTTCGCTAAGACAGTTCTTGTGGAATTGGCAAAGTGATATTTGGAAGCCCGTAGAGGGCTATGGTGAAAAAGGAAATATCCTCAGATGAAATCTGGAAAGAAGCTTTCTGAGAAACTGCTTAGTGTTCTGTTAATTCATCTCACAGAGTTACATCCGTATTTCGTGGATCTCTTTGCTAGCCTTATTTCTGTGGAATCTGAGAACAGATATTTCGGATCCCTTTGAAGACTATATGGCCAAAGGAAACATCCTCCGATAACAAAGAGAAAGAAGCTTTCTGAGAAACTTCTTTGTGTTCTTTAAAATCATCTCACAGAGTTACAGCTTTCCCCTCAAGAAGCCTTTCGCTAAGACAGTTCTTGTGGAATTGGCAAAGTGATATTTGGAAGCCCATAGAGGGCTATGGTGAAAAAGGAAATATCCTCAGATGAAATCTGGAAAGAAGCTTTCTGAGAAACTTCTCTGTGATGTGTGACTTCCACTCACAGAGTTACATGTGTATTTCTTGGATCTCTTTGCTAGCGTTATTTCTGTGGAATCTGAGAACAGATCTTTCGGATCCCTTTGAAGACTATACGGCCAAAGGAAATATCCTCCAATAACAAAGAGAAAGAAGCTTTCTGAGAAACTTCTTTGTGTTCTGTGAAATCATATCACAGAGTTACAGCTTTCCCCTCAAGAAGCCTTTCGCTGAGACAGTTCTTGTGGAATTGGCATAGTGATATTTGGAAGCCCATAGAGGGCCATGGTGAAAAAGGAAATATCCTCAGATGAAATCTGGAAAGAAGCTTTCTGAGAAACTGCTTAGTGTTCTGTTAATTCATCTCACAGAGTTACATCTGTATTTTGTGCATCTCTTTGCTAGCCTTATTTCTGTGGAATCTGAGAACAGATATTTCGGATCCCATTGAAGACTATAGGGCCAAAGGAAATATCCTCCGATAACAAAGAGAAAGAAGCTTTCTGAGAAACTTCTTTGTGTTCTGTGAAATCATCCCACAGAGTTACAGCTTTCCCCTCAAGAAGCCTTTCGCTAAGACAGTTCTTGTGGAATTGGCAAAGTGATATTTGGAAGCCCATAGAGGGCTATGGTGAAAAAGGAAATATCCTCAGATGAAATCTGGAAAGAAGCTTTCTGAGAAACTGCTTAGTGTTCTCTTAATTCATCTCACAGAGTTACATCTGTATTTCGTGGATCTCTTTGCTAGCCTTATTTCTGTGGAATCTGAGAACAGATATTTCGGATCCCATTGAAGACTATAGGGCCAAAGGAAATATCCTCCGATAACAAAGAGAAAGAAGCTTTCTGAGAAACTTCTTTGTGTTCTGTGAAATCATCTCACAGAGTTACAGCTTTCCCCTCAAGAAGACTTTCGCTAAGACAGTTCTTGTGGAATTGGCAAAGTGATATTTGGAAGCCCATACAGGGCTATGGTGAAAAGGGAAATATCCTCAGATGAAATCTGAAAAGAAGCTTTCTGAGAAACTGCTGAGTGTTCTGTTAATTCATCTCACAGAGTTACATCTGTATTTCGTGGATCTCTTTGCTAGCCTTATTTCTGTGGAATCTGAGAACAGATATTTCGGATCCCATTGAAGACTATAGGGACAAAGGAAATATCCTCCGATAACAAAGAGAAAGAAGTTTTCCGAGAAACTTCTTTGTGTTCTGTGAAATCATCTCACAGAGTTACAGCTTTCCCCTCAAGAAGCCTTTCGCTAAGACAGTTCTTGTGGAATTGGTAAAGTGATATTTGGAAGCCCATAGAGGGCTATGGTGAAAAAGGAAATATCCTCAGATGAAATCTGGAAAGAAGCTTTCTGAGAAACAGCTTAGTGTTCTGTTAATTCATCTCACAGAGTTACATCTGTATTTCGTGGATCTCTTTGCTAGCCTTATTTATGGGGAATCTGAGAACAGATATTTCTGATCCCATTGAAGACTATAGGGCCAAAGGAAATATCCTCCGATAACAAAGAGAAAGAAGCTTTCTGAGAAACTTCTTTGTGTTCTCTGAAATCATCTCACAGAGTTACGGCTTTCCCCTCAAGAAGCCTTTCGCTAGGACAGTTCTTGTGTTATTGGCAAAGTGATATTTGGAAGTCCATAGAGGGCTATGGTGAAAAAGGAAATATCCTCAGATGAAATGTGGAAAGAAGCTTTCTGAGAAACTGCTTAGTGTTCTGTTAATTCATCTCACAGAGTTACATCTGTGTTTCGTGGATCTCTTTGCTAGCCTTATTTTTGTGGAATCTGAGAACAGATATTTCGGATCTATTTGAAGACTATAGGGCCAAAGGAAATATCCTCCGATAACAAAGAGAAAGAAGCTTTCTGAGAAACTTCTTTGTGTTCTGTGAAATCATCTCACAGAGTTACAACTTTCCCCTCAAGAAGCCTTTCGCTAAGACAGTTCTTGTGGAATTGGCAAAGTGATATTTGGAAGCCCATTCAGGGCTAGGTGAAAAAGGAAATATCCTCATCTGAAATCTGGAAAGAAGCTTTCTGAGAAACTGCTTAGTGTTCTGTTAATTCATCTCACAGAGTTACATCTGTATTTCGTGGATCTCTTTGCTAGCCTTATTTCTGTGAAATCTGAGAACAGATATTTCTGATCCCATTGAAGACTATAGGGCCAAAGGAAATATCCTCCGATAACAAAGAGAAAGAAGCTTTCTGAGAAACTTCTTTGTGTTCTGTAAAATCATCTCACAGAGTTACAGCTTTCCCCTCAAGAAGCCTTTCGCTAAGACAGTTCTTGTGGAATTGGCAAAGTGATATTTGGAAGCCCATAGAGGGCTATGGTGAAAAGGGAAATATCCTCAGATGAAATCTGGAAAGAAGCTTTCTGAGAAACTGCTTAGTGTTCTGTTAATTGATCTCACAGAGTTACATCTGTATTTCGTGGATCTCTTTTCTAGCCTTATTTCAGTGGAATCTGAGAACAGATATTTCGGATCCCATTGAAGACCATAGGGCCAAAGGAAATATCATCCGATAACAAAGTGAAAGAAGTTTTCCGAGAAACTTCTTTTTGTTCTGGGAAATCATCTCACAGTGTTACAGCTTTCCCCTCAAGAAGCCTTTCGCTAAGACAGTTCTTGTGGAATTGGCAAAGTGATATTTGGAAGCCCATAGAGGGCTACGGTGAAAAAGGAAATATCCTCAGATGAAATCTGGAAAGAAGCTTTCTGAGAAACTTCTCTGTGATGTGTGACTTCCACTCACAGAGTTACATCTGTATTTCGTGGATCTCTTTCTAGCCGTATTTCTGAGGAATCTGAGAACAGATATTTCGGATCCCTTTGAAGACTATACAGCCAAAGGAAATATCCTCCGATAACAAAGAGAAAGAAGCTTTCTGAGAAACTTCTTTGTGTTCTGTGAAATCATCTCACTGAGTTACAGCTTTCCCCTCAAGAAGACTTTGGCTGAGACAGTTCTTGTGGAATTGGCAAAGTGATATTTGGAAGCCCATAGAGGGCTATGGTGAAAAGGGAAATATCCTCAGATGAAATCTGGAAAGAAGCTTTCTGAGAAACTGCTGAGTGTTCTGTTAATTCTTCTCACAGAGTTACATCTGTATTTCGTGGATCTCTTTGCTAGCCTTATTTCTGTGGAATCTGAGAACAGATATTTCGGATCCCATTGAAGACTATAGGGGCAAAGGAAATATCCTCCGATAACAAAGAGAAAGAAGTTTTCCGAGAAACTTCTTTGTGTTCTGTGAAATCATCTCACAGAGTTACAGCTTTCCCCTCAAGAAGCCTTTCGCTAAGACAGTTCTTGTGGAATTGGCAAAGTGATATTTGGAAGCCCATAGAGGGCTATGGTGAAAAAGGAAATATCCTCAGATGAAATCTGGAAAGAAGCTTTCTGAGAAACTGCTTAGTGTTCTCTTAATTCATCTCACAGAGTTACATCTGTATTTCGTGGATCTCTTTGCTAGCCTTATTTCTGTGGAATCTGAGAACAGATATTTCGGATCCCATTGAAGACTATAGGGCCAAAGGAAATATCCTCCGATAACAAAGAGAAAGAAGCTTTCTGAGAAACTTCTTTGTGTTCTGTGAAATCATCTCACAGAGTTACAGCTTTCCCCTCAAGAAGACTTTCGCTAAGACAGTTCTTGTGGAATTGGCAAAGTGATATTTGGAAGCCCATACAGGGCTATGGTGAAAAGGGAAATATCCTCAGATGAAATCTGAAAAGAAGCTTTCTGAGAAACTGCTGAGTGTTCTGTTAATTCATCTCACAGAGTTACATCTGTATTTCGTGGATCTCTTTGCTAGCCTTATTTCTGTGGAATCTGAGAACAGATATTTCGGATCCCATTGAAGACTATAGGGACAAAGGAAATATCCTCCGATAACAAAGAGAAAGAAGTTTTCCGAGAAACTTCTTTGTGTTCTGTGAAATCATCTCACAGAGTTACAGCTTTCCCCTCAAGAAGCCTTTCGCTAAGACAGTTCTTGTGGAATTGGTAAAGTGATATTTGGAAGCCCATAGAGGGCTATGGTGAAAAAGGAAATATCCTCAGATGAAATCTGGAAAGAAGCTTTCTGAGAAACAGCTTAGTGTTCTGTTAATTCATCTCACAGAGTTACATCTGTATTTCGTGGATCTCTTTGCTAGCCTTATTTATGGGGAATCTGAGAACAGATATTTCTGATCCCATTGAAGACTATAGGGCCAAAGGAAATATCCTCCGATAACAAAGAGAAAGAAGCTTTCTGAGAAACTTCTTTGTGTTCTCTGAAATCATCTCACAGAGTTACGGCTTTCCCCTCAAGAAGCCTTTCGCTAGGACAGTTCTTGTGTTATTGGCAAAGTGATATTTGGAAGTCCATAGAGGGCTATGGTGAAAAAGGAAATATCCTCAGATGAAATGTGGAAAGAAGCTTTCTGAGAAACTGCTTAGTGTTCTGTTAATTCATCTCACAGAGTTACATCTGTGTTTCGTGGATCTCTTTGCTAGCCTTATTTTTGTGGAATCTGAGAACAGATATTTCGGATCTATTTGAAGACTATAGGGCCAAAGGAAATATCCTCCGATAACAAAGAGAAAGAAGCTTTCTGAGAAACTTCTTTGTGTTCTGTGAAATCATCTCACAGAGTTACAACTTTCCCCTCAAGAAGCCTTTCGCTAAGACAGTTCTTGTGGAATTGGCAAAGTGATATTTGGAAGCCCATTCAGGGCTAGGTGAAAAAGGAAATATCCTCATCTGAAATCTGGAAAGAAGCTTTCTGAGAAACTGCTTAGTGTTCTGTTAATTCATCTCACAGAGTTACATCTGTATTTCGTGGATCTCTTTGCTAGCCTTATTTCTGTGAAATCTGAGAACAGATATTTCTGATCCCATTGAAGACTATAGGGCCAAAGGAAATATCCTCCGATAACAAAGAGAAAGAAGCTTTCTGAGAAACTTCTTTGTGTTCTGTAAAATCATCTCACAGAGTTACAGCTTTCCCCTCAAGAAGCCTTTCGCTAAGACAGTTCTTGTGGAATTGGCAAAGTGATATTTGGAAGCCCATAGAGGGCTATGGTGAAAAGGGAAATATCCTCAGATGAAATCTGGAAAGAAGCTTTCTGAGAAACTGCTTAGTGTTCTGTTAATTCATCTCACAGAGTTACATCTGTATTTCGTGGATCTCTTTTCTAGCCTTATTTCAGTGGAATCTGAGAACAGATATTTCGGATCCCATTGAAGACCATAGGGCCAAAGGAAATATCATCCGATAACAAAGTGAAAGAAGTTTTCCGAGAAACTTCTTTTTGTTCTGGGAAATCATCTCACAGAGTTACAGCTTTCCCCTCAAGAAGCCTTTCGCTAAGACAGTTCTTGTGGAATTGGCAAAGTGATATTTGGAAGCCCATAGAGGGCTACGGTGAAAAAGGAAATATCCTCAGATGAAATCTGGAAAGAAGCTTTCTGAGAAACTTCTCTGTGATGTGTGACTTCCACTCACAGAGTTACATCTGTATTTCGTGGATCTCTTTCTAGCCGTATTTCTGAGGAATCTGAGAACAGATATTTCGGATCCCTTTGAAGACTATACAGCCAAAGGAAATATCCTCCGATAACAAAGAGAAAGAAGCTTTCTGAGAAACTTCTTTGTGTTCTGTGAAATCATCTCACTGAGTTACAGCTTTCCCCTCAAGAAGACTTTGGCTGAGACAGTTCTTGTGGAATTGGCAAAGTGATATTTGGAAGCCCATAGAGGGCTATGGTGAAAAGGGAAATATCCTCAGATGAAATCTGGAAAGAAGCTTTCTGAGAAACTGCTGAGTGTTCTGTTAATTCTTCTCACAGAGTTACATCTGTATTTCGTGGATCTCTTTGCTAGCCTTATTTCTGTGGAATCTGAGAACAGATATTTCGGATCCCATTGAAGACTATAGGGGCAAAGGAAATATCCTCCGATAACAAAGAGAAAGAAGTTTTCCGAGAAACTTCTTTGTGTTCTGTGAAATCATCTCACAGAGTTACAGCTTTCCCCTCAAGAAGCCTTTCGCTAAGACAGTTCTTGTGGAATTGGCAAAGTGATATTTGGAAGCCCATAGAGGGCTATGGTGAAAAAGGAAATATCCTCAGATGAAATCTGGAAAGAAGCTTTCTGAGAAACTGCTTAGTGTTCTGTTAATTCATCTCACAGAGTTACATCTGTGTTTCGTGGATCTCTTTGCTAGCCTTATTTTTGTGGAATCTGAGAACAGATATTTCGGATACCATTGAAGACTATAGGGCCAAAGGAAATATCCTCCGATAACAAAGAGAAAGAAGCTTTCTGAGAAACTTCTTTGTGTTCTGTGAAATCATCTCACAGAGTTACGGCTTTCCCCTCAAGAAGCCTTTCGCTAAGACAGTTCTTGTGGAATTGGCAAAGTGATATTTGGAAGCCCATAGAGGGCTATGGTGAAAAAGGAAATATCCTCAGATGAAATCTGGAAAGAAGCTTTCTGAGAAACTGCTTAGTGTTGTGTTAATTTATCTCACAGAGTTACATCTGTATTTCGTGGATCTCTTTGTTAGTCTTATTTCTGGAGAATCTGAGAACAGATATTTCGGATCACATTGAAGACTATAGGGCCAAAGGAAATATCCTCCGATAACAAAGAGAAAGAAGCTTTCTGAGAAACTTCTTTGTGTTCTGTGAAATCATCTCACAGAGTTACAGCTTTCCCCTCAAGAAGCCTTTCGCTAAGACAGTTCTTGTGGAATTGGCAAGGTGATATTTGGAAGCCCATAGAGGGCTATGGTGAAAAAGGAAATATCCTCAGATGAAATCTGGAAAGAAGCTTTCTGAGAAACTGCTTAGTGTTCTGTTAATTCATCTCACAGAGTTACATCTGTATTTCGTGGATCTCTTTGCTAGCCTTATTTCTGTGGAATCTGAGAACAGATATTTCGGATCCCATTGAAGACTATAGGGCCAAAGGAAATATCCTCCGATAACAAAGAGAAAGAAGCTTTCTGAGAAACTTCTTTGTGTTCTGTGAAATCATCTCACAGAGTTACAGCTTTCCCCTCAAGAAGCCTTTCGCTAAGATAATTCTTGTGGAATTGGCAAAGTGATATTTGGAAGCCCATAGAGGGCTATGGTGAAAAAGGAAATATCCTCAGATGAAATCTGGAAAGAAGCTTTCTGAGAAACTTCTCTGTGATGTGTGACTTCCACTCACAGAGTTACATCTGTATTTCGTGGATCTCTTTCTAGCCGTATTTCTGAGGAATCTGAGAACAGATATTTCGGATCCCTTTGAAGACTATACAGCCAAAGGAAATATCCTCCGATAACAAAGAGAAAGAAGCTTTCTGAGAAACTTCATTGTGTTCTGTGAAATCATCTCACAGAGGTACAGCTTTCCCCTCAAGAAGACTTTGGCTGAGACAGTTCTTGTGGAATTGGCAAAGTGATATTTGGAAGCCCATAGAGGGCTATGGTGAAAAGGGAAATATCCTCAGATGAAATCTGGAAAGAAGCTTTCTGAGAAACTGCTGAGTGTTCTGTTAATTCATCTCACAGAGTTACATCTGTATTTTGTGGATCTCTTTGCTAGCCTTATTTCTGTGGAATCTGAGAACAGATATTTCGGATCCCATTGAAGACTATAGGGGCAAAGGAAATATCCTCCGATAACAAAGAGAAAGAAGTTTTCCGAGAAACTTCTTTGTGTTCTGTGAAATCATCTCACAGAGTTACAGCTTTCCCCTCAAGAAGCCTTTCGCTAAGACAGTTCTTGTGGAATTGGCAAAGTGATATTTGGAAACCCATAGAGGGCTATGGTGAAAAAGGAAATATCCTCAGATGAAATCTGGAAAGAAGCTTTCTGAGAAACTGCTTAGTGTTCTGTTAATTCATCTCACAGAGTTACATCTGTGTTTCGTGGAACTCTTTGCTAGCCTTATTTTTGTGGAATCTGAGAACAGATATTTCGGATACCATTGAAGACTATAGGGCCAAAGGAAATATCCTCCGATAAAAAAGAGAAAGAAGGTTTCTGAGAAACTTCTTTGTGTTCTGTGAAATCATCTCACAGAGTTACGGCTTTCCCCTCAAGAAACCTTTCGCTAAGACAGTTCTTGTGGAATTGGCAAAGTGATATTTGGAAGCCCATAGAGGGCTATGGTGAAAAAGGAAATATCCTCAGATGAAATCTGGAAAGAAGCTTTCTGAGAAACTGCTTAGTGTTCTGTTAATTCATCTCACAGAGTTACATCTGTGTTTCGTGGATATCTTTGCTAGCCTTATTTTTGAGGAATCTGAGAAGAGATATTTCGGATCCCATTGAAGACTATAGGGCCAAAGGAAATATCCTCCGATAACAAAGAGAAAGAAGCTTTCTGAGAAACTTCTTTGTGTTCTGTGAAATCATCTCACAGAGTTACGGCTTTCCCCTGAAGAAGCCTTTCGCTAAGACAGTTCTTGTGGAATTGGCAAAGTGATATTTGGAAGCCCATAGAGGGCTATGGTGAAAAAGGAAATATCCTCAGATGAAATCTGGAAAGAAGCTTTTTGAGAAACTGCTTAGTGTTCTGTTAATTCATCTCACAGAGTTACATCTGTATTTCGTGGATCTCTTTGCTAGCCTTATTTCTGTGAAATCTGAGAACAGATATTTCTGATCCAATTGAAGACTATAGGGCCAAAGGAAATATCCTCCGATAACAAAGAGAAAGAAGCTTTCTGAGAAACTTCTTTGTGTTCTGTGAAATCATCTCACAGAGTTACAGCTTTCCCCTCAAGAAGCCTTTCGCTAAGACAGTTCTTGTGGAATTGGCAAAGTGATATTTGGAAGCCCATAGAGGGCTATGGTGAAAAGGGAAATATCCTCAGATGAAATCTGGAAAGAAGCTTTCTGAGAAACTGCTTAGTGTTCTGTTAATTCATCTCACAGAGTTACATCTGTATTTCGTGGATCTCTTTGCTAGACTTATTTCAGTGGAATCTGAGAACAGATATTTCGGATCCCATTGAAGACCATAGGGCCAAAGGAAATATCATCCGATAACAAAGTGAAAGAAGTTTTCCGAGAAACTTCTTTTTGTTCTGTGAAATCATCTCACAGAGTTACAGCTTTCCCCTCAAGAAGCCTTTCGCTAAGACAGTTCTTGTGGAATTGGCAAAGTGATATTTGGAAGCCCATAGAGGGCTACGGTGAAAAAGGAAATATCCTCAGATGAAATCTGGAAAGAAGCTTTCTGAGAAACTTCTCTGTGATGTGTGACTTCCACTCACAGAGTTACATCTGTATTTCGTGGATCTCTTTCTAGCCGTATTTCTGAGGAATCTGAGAACAGATATTTCGGATCCCTTTGAAGACTATACAGCCAAAGGAAATATCCTCCGATAACAAAGAGAAAGAAGCTTTCTGAGAAACTTCTTTGTGTTCTGTGAAATCATCTCACAGAGTTACAGCTTTCCCCTCAAGAAGACTTTGGCTGAGACAGTTCTTGTGGAATTGGCAAAGTGATATTTGGAAGCCCATAGAGGGCTATGGTGAAAAGGGAAATATCCTCAGATGAAATCTGGAAAGAAGCTTTCTGAGAAACTGCTGAGTGTTCTGTTAATTCATCTCACAGAGTTACATCTGTATTTCGTGGATCTCTTTGCTAGCCTTATTTCTGTGGAATCTGAGAACAGATATTTCGGATATCATTGAAGATTATAGGGGCAAAGGAAATATCCTCCGATAACAAAGAGAAAGAAGTTTTCCGAGAAACTTCTTTGTGTTCTGTGAAATCATCTCACAGAGTTACAGCTTTCCCCTTAAGAAGCCTTTCGCTAAGACAGTTCTTGTGGAATTGGCAAAGTGATATTTGGAAGCCCATAGAGGGCTATGGTGAAAAAGGAAATATCCTCAGATGAAATCTGGAAAGAAGCTTTCTGAGAAACTGCTTAGTGTTCTGTTAATTCATCTCACAGAGTTACATCTGTGTTTCGTGGATCTCTTTGCTAGCCTTATTTTTGTGGAATCTGAGAACAGATATTTCGGATACCATTGAAGACTATAGGGCCAAAGGAAATATCCTCTGATAACAAAGAGAAAGAAGCTTTCTGAGAAACTTCTTTGTGTTCTCTGAAATCACCTCACAGAGTTACGGCTTTCCCCTCAAGAAACCTTTCGCTAAGACAGTTCTTGTGGAATTGGCAAAGTGATATTTGGAAGCCCATAGAGGGCTATGGTGAAAAAGGAAATATCCTCAGATGAAATCTGGAAAGAAGCTTTCTGAGAAACTGCTTAGTGTTCTGTTAATTCATCTCACAGAGTTACATCTGTGTTTCGTGGATCTCTTTGCTAGCCTTATTTTTGAGGATTCCGTGAACAGATATTTCGGATCCAATTGAAGACTATAGGGCCAAAGGAAATATCCTCCGATAACAAAGAGAAAGAAGCTTTCCGAGAAACTTCTTTGTGTTCTGTGAAATCATCTCACAGAGTTACGGCTTTCCCCTCAAGAAGCCTTTCGCTAAGACAGTTCTTGTGGAATTGGCAAAGTGATATTTGGAAGCCCATAGAGGGCTATGGTGAAAAAGGAAATATCCTCAGATGAAATCTGGAAAGAAGCTTTCTGAGAAACTGCTTAGTGTTCTGTTAATTCATCTCACAGAGTTACATCTGTATTTCGTGGATCTCTTTGCTAGACTTATTTCTGGGGAATCTGAGAACAGATATTTCGGATCCCATTGCAGACTATAGGGCCAAAGGAAATATCCTCCGATAACAAAGAGAAAGAAGCTTTCTGAGAAACTTCTTTGTGTTCTGTGAAATCATCTCACAGAGTTACAGCTTTCCCCTCAAGAAGCCTTTCGCTAAGACAGTTCTTGTGGAATTGGCAAAGTGATATTTGGAAGCCCATAGAGGGCTATGGTGAAAAAGGAAATATCCTCAGATGAAATCTGGAAAGAAGCTTTCTGAGAAACTGCTTAGTGTTCTGTTAATTCATCTCACAGAGTTACATCTGTATTTCGTGGATCTCTTTGCTAGCCTTATTTCTGTGGAATCTGAGAACAGATATTTCGGATCCCATTGAAGACTATAGGGCCAAAGGAAATATCCTCCGATAACAAAGAGAAAGAAGCTTTCTGAGAAACTTCTTTGTGTTCTGTGAAATCATCTCACAGAGTTACAGCTTTCCCCTCAAGAAGCCTTTCGCTAAGATAGTTCTTGTGGAATTGGCAAAGTGATATTTGGAAGCCCATAGAGGGCTATGGTGAGAAGGGAAATATCCTCAGATGAAATCTGGAAAGAAGCTTTCTGAGAAACTTCTCTGTGATGTGTGACTTCCACTCACAGAGTTACATCTGTATTTCGTGGATCTCTTTCTAGCCGTATTTCTGAGGAATCTGAGAACAGATATTTCGGATCCCTTTGAAGACTATACAGCCAAAGGAAATATCCTCCGATAACAAAGAGAAAGAAGCTTTCCGAGAAACTTCTTTGTGTTCTGTGAAATCATCTCACAGAGTTACAGCTTTCCCCTCAAGAAGACTTTGGCTGAGACAGTTCTTGTGGAATTGGCAAAGTGATATTTGGAAGCCCATAGAGGGCTATGGTGAAAAGGGAAATATCCTCAGATGAAATCTGGAAAGAAGATTTCTGAGAAACTGCTGAGTGTTCTGTTAATTCATCTCACAGAGTTACATCTGTATTTCGTGGATCTCTTTGCTAGCCTTATTTCTGTGGAATCTGAGAACAGATATTTCAGATCCCTTTGAAGACTATATGGCCAAAGGAAATATCCTCTGATAACAAAGAGAAAGAAGCTTTCTGAGAAACTTCTTTGTGTTCTTTAAAATCATCTCACAGAGTTACAGCTTTCCCCTCAAGAAACCTTTCGCTAAGACAGTTCTTGTGGAATTGGCAAAGTGATATTTGGAAGCCCATAGAGGGCTATGGTGAAAAAGGAAATATCCTCAGATGAAATCTGGAAAGAAGCTTTCTGAGAAACTTCTCTGTGATGTGTGACTTCCACTCACAGAGTTACATGTGTATTTCTTGGATCTCTTTGCTAGCCTTATTTCTGTGGAATCTGAGAACAGATCTTTCGGATCCCTTTGAAGACTATACGGCCAAAGAAAATATCCTCCGATAACAAAGAGAAAGAAGCTTTCTGAGAAACTTCTTTGTGTTCTGTGAAATCATATCACAGAGTTACAGCTTTCCCCTCAAGAAGCCTTTCGCTGAGACAGTTCTTGTGGAATTGGCATAGTGATATTTGGAAGCCCATAGAGGGCCATGGTGAAAAAGGAAATATCCTCAGATGAAATCTGGAAAGAAGCTTTCTGAGAAACTGCTTAGTGTTCTGTTAATTCATCTCACAGAGTTACATCTGTGTTTCGTGGATCTCTTTGCTAGCCTTATTTTTGTGGAATCTGAGAACAGATATTTCGGATACCATTGAAGACTATAGGGCCAAAGGAAATATCCTCCGATAACAAAGAGAAAGAAGCTTTCTGAGAAACTTCTTTGTGTTCTCTGAAATCATCTCACAGAGTTACGGCTTTCCCCTCAAGAAACCTTTCGCTAAGACAGTTCTTGTGGAATTGGCAAAGTGATATTTGGAAGCCCATGGAGGGCTATGGTGAAAAAGGAAATATCCTCATCTGAAATCTGGAAAGAAGCTTTCTGAGAAACTGCTTAGTGTTCTGTTAATTCATCTCACAGAGTTACATCTGTGTTTCGTGGATCTCTTTGCTAGCCTTATTTTTGAGGAATCTGAGAACAGATATTTCGGATCCAATTGAAGACTATAGGGCCAAAGGAAATATCCTCCGATAACAAAGAGAAAGAAGCTTTCTGAGAAACTTCTTTGTGTTCTGTGAAATCATCTCACAGAGTTACGGCTTTCCCCTCAAGAAGCCTTTCGCTAAGACAGTTCTTGTGGAATTGGCAAAGTGATATTTGGAAGCCCATAGAGGGCTATGATGTAAAAGGAAATATCCTCAGATGAAATCTGGAAAGAAGCTTTCTGAGAAACTTCTCTGTGATGTGTGACTTCCACTCACAGAGTTACATCTGTATTTCGTGGATCTCTTTGCTAGCCGTATTTCTGTGGAATCTGAGAACAGATATTTCGGATCCCTTTGAAGACTATAGGGCCAAAGGAAATATCCTCCGATAACAAAGAGAAAGAAGCTTTCTGAGAAACTTCTTTGTGTTCTGTGAAATCATCTCACAGAGTTACAGCCTTCCCCTCAAGAAGCCTTTCGCTAAGACAGTTCTTGTGGAATTGGCAAAGTGATATTTGGAAGCCCATAGAGAGCTATGGTGGAAAGGGAAATATCCTCAGATGAAATCTGGAAAGAAGCTTTCTGAGAAACTGCTGAGTGTTCTGTTAATTCATCTCACAGAGTTACATCTGTATTTCGTGGATCTCTTTGCTAGCCTTATTTCTGTGGAATCTGAGAACAGATATTTCGGATCCCATTGAAGACTATAGGGGCAAAGGAAATATCGTCCGATAACAAAGAGAAAGAAGTGTTCCGAGAAACTTCTTTGTGTTCTGTGAAATCACCTCACAGAGTTACAGCTTTCCCCTCAAGAAGCCTTTCGCTAAGACAGTTCTTGTGGAATTGGCAAAGTGATATTTGGAAGCCCATAGAGGGCTAAGGTGAAAAAGGAAATATCCTCAGATGAAATCTGGAAAGAAGCTTTCTGAGAAACTGCTTAGTGTTCTGTTAATTCATCTCACAGAGTTACATCTGTGTTTCGTGGATCTCTTTGCTAGCCTTATTTTTGTGGAATCTGAGAACAGATATTTCGGATACCATTGAAGACTACAGGGCCAAAGGAAATATCCTCCGATAACAAAGAGAAAGAAGCTTTCTGAGAAACTTCTTTTTGTTCTCTCAAATCATCTCACAGAGTTACGGCTTTCCCCTCAAGAAACCTTTCGCTAAGACAGTTCTTGTGGAATTGGCAAAGTGATATTTTGAAGCCCATAGAGGGCTATGGTGAAAAAGGAAATATCCTCAGATGAAATCTGGAAAGAAGCTTTCTGAGAAACTGCTTAGTGTTCTGTTAATTCATCACACAGAGTTACATCTGTGTTTCGTGGATCTCTTTGCTAGCCTTATTTTTGAGGAATCTGAGAACAGATATTTCGGATCCAATTGAAGACTATAGGGCCAAAGGAAATATCCTCCGATAACAAAGAGAAGGAAGCTTTCTGAGAAACTTCTTTGTGTTCTGTGAAATCATCTCACAGAGTTACAGCTTTCCCCTCAAGAAGCCTTTCGCTAAGACAGTTCTTGTGGAATTGGCAAAGTGATATTTGGAAGCCCATAGAGGGCTATGGTGAAAAAGGAAATATCCTCAGATGAAATCTGGAAAGAAGCTTTCTGAGAAACTGCTTAGTGTTCTGTTAATTCATCTCACAGAGTTACATCTGTATTTCGTGGATCTCTTTTCTAGCCTTATTTCTGCGGAATCTGAGAACAGATATTTCGGATCCCATTGAAGACTATACGGCCAAAGGTAATATCCTCCGATAACAAAGAGAAAGAAGCTTTCTGAGAAACTTCTTTGTGTTCTCTGCAATCATCTCACAGAGTTACGGCTTTCCCCTCAAGAAGCCTTTCGCTAAGACAGTTCTTTTGGTACTGGCAAAGTGATATTTGGAAGTCCATAGAGGGCTATGGTGAAAAAGGAAATATCCTCAGATGAAATGTGGAAAGAAGCTTTCTGAGAAACTGCTGAGTGTTCTGTTAATTCATCTCACAGAGTTACATCTGTGTTTCGTGGATCTCTTTGCTAGCCTTATTTTTGTGGAATCTGAGAACAGATATTTCGGATCCCATTGAAGTCTATAGGGCCAAAGGAAATATCCTCCGATAACAAAGAGAAAGAAGCTTTCTGAGAAACTTCTTTGTGTTCTGTGAAATCATCTCACAGAGTTACAACTATCCCCTCAAGAAGCCTTTCGCTAAGACAGTTCTTGTGGAATTGGCAAGGTGATATTTGGAAGCCCATTCAGGGCTAGGTGAAAAAGGAAATATCCTCATCTGAAATCTGGAAAGAAGCTTTCTGAGAAACTGCTTAGTGTTCTGTTAATTCATCTCACAGAGTTACATCTGTATTTCGTGGATCTCTTTGCTAGCCTTATTTCTGTGAAATCTGAGAACAGATATTTCGGATCCCATTGAAGACTAAAGGGCCAAAGGAAATATCCTCCGATAACAAAGAGAAAGAAGCTTTCTGAGAAACTTCTTTGTGTTCTGTGAAATCATCTCACAGAGTTACAGCTTTCCCCTCAAGAAGCCTTTCGCTAAGACAGTTCTTGTGGAATTGGCAAAGTGATATTTGGAAGCCCATAGAGGGCTATGGTGAAAAGGGAAATATCCTCAGATGAAATCTGGAAAGAAGCTTTCTGAGAAACTGCTGAGTGTTCTGTTAATTCATCTCACTGAGTTACATCTGTATTTCGTGGATCTCTTTTCTAGCCTTATTTCTGTGGAATCTGAGAACAGATATTTCGGATCCCATTGAAGACCATAGGGCCAAAGGAAATATCATCCGATAACAAAGTGAAAGAAGTTTTCCGAGAAACTTCTTTTTGTTCTGTGAAATCATCTCACAGAGTTACAGCTTTCCCCTCAAGAAGCCTTTCGCTAAGACAGTTCTTGTGGAATTGGCAAAGTGATATTTGGAAGCCCATAGAGGGCTATGGTGAAAAAGGAAATATCCGCAGATAAAATCTGGAAAGAAGCTTTCTGAGAAACTGCTGAGTGTTCTGTTAGTTCTTCTCACAGATTTATATCTGTATTTAGTGGATCTCTTTGCTAGCCTTATTTCTCTGGAATCTGAGAACAGATATTTCGGATCCCATTGAAGACTATAGGGCCAAAGGAAATATCCTCCGATAACAAAGAGAAAGAAGCTTTCTGAGAAACTTCTTTGTGTTCTGTGAAATCATCTCACAGAGTTACAGCTTTCCCCTCAAGAAGCCTTTCGCTAAGAGAGTTCTTGTGGAATTGGCAAAGTGATATTTGGAAGCCCATAGAGGGCTATGGTGAAAAAGGAAATATCCTCAGATGAAATCTGGAAAGAAGCTTTCTGAGAAACTGCTTAGTGTTCTGTTAATTCATCTCACAGAGTTACATCTGTATTTCGTGGATCTCTTTGCTAGCCTTATTTCTGTGGAATCTGAGAACAGATATATCGGATCCCTTTGAAGACTATCGGGGCAAAGGAAATATCCTCCGATAACAAAGAGAAAGAAGTTTTCCGAGAAACTTCTTTGTGTTCTGTGAAATCATCTCACAGAGTTACAGCTTTCCCCTCAAGAAGCCTTTCGCTAAGACAGTTCTTGTGGAATTGGCAAAGTGATATTTGGAAGCCCATAGAGGGCTATGGTGAAAAAGGAAATATCCTCAGATGAAATCTGGAAAGAAGCTTTCTGAGAAACTGCTTAGTGTTCTGTTAATTCATCTCACAGAGTTACATCTGTATTTCGTGGATCTCTTTGCTAGCCTTATTTCTGTGGAATCTGAGAACAGATATTTCGGATACCATTGAAGAATATAGGGCCAAAGGAAATATCCTCCGATAACAAAGAGAAAGAAGCTTTCTGAGAAACTTCTTTGTGTTCTCTGAAATCATCTCACAGAGTTACGGCTTTCCCCTCAAGAAAACTTTCGCTAAGACAGTTCTTGTGGAATTGGCAAAGTGATATTTGGAAGCCCATAGAGGGCTATGGTGAAAAAGGAAATATCCTCAGATGAAATCTGGAAAGAAGCTTTCTGAGAAACTGCTTAGTGTTCTGTTAATTCATCACACAGAGTTACATCTGTGTTTCGTGGATCTCTTTGCTAGCCTTATTTTTGAGGAATCTGAGAACAGATATTTCGGATCCAATTGAAGACTATAGGGCCAAAGGAAATATCCTCCGATAACAAAGAGAAAGAAGCTTTCTGAGAAACTTCTTTGTGTTCTGTGAAATCATCTCACAGAGTTACAGCTTTCCCCTCAAGAAGCCTTTCGCTAAGACAGTTCTTGTGGAATTGGCAAAGTGATATTTGGAAGCCCTTAGAGGGCTATGGTGAAAAAGGAAATATCCTCAGATGAAATCTGGAAAGAAGCTTTCTGAGAAACTTCTCTGTGATGTGTGACTTCCACTCACAGAGTTACATCTGTATTTCGTGGATCTCTTTGCTAGCCGTATTTCTGTGGAATCTGAGAACAGATATTTTGGATCCCTTTGAAGACTATACGGCCAAAGGAAATATCCTCCAATAACAAAGAGAAAGAAGCTTTCTGAGAAACTTCTTTGTGTTCTGTGAAATCATCTCACAGAGTTACAGCTTTCCCCTCAAGATGCCTTTCGCTAAGACAGTTCTTGTGGAATTGGCAAAGTGATATTTGGAAGCCCATAGAGGGCTATGGTGAAAAAGGAAATATCCTCAGATGAAATCTGGAAAGAAGCTTTCTGAGAAACTGCTGAGTGTTCTGTTAATTCATCTCACAGAGTTACATCTGTATTTCGTGGATCTCTTTGCTAGCCTTATTTCTGTGATATCTGAGAACAGATATTTCGGATCCCATTGAAGACTATAGGGCCAAAGGAAATATCCTCCGATAACAAAGAGAAAGAAGCTTTCTGAGAAACTTCTTTGTGTTCTGTGAAATCATCTCACAGAGTTACAGCTTTCCCCTCAAGAAGCCTTTCGCTAAGACAGTTCTTGTGGAATTGGCAAAGTGATATTTGGAAGCCCATAGAGGGCTATGGTGAAAAGGGAAATATCCTCAGATGAAATCTGAAAAGAAGCTTTCTGAGAAACTGCTGAGTGTTCTGTTAATTCATCTCACAGAGTTACATCTGTATTTCGTGGATCTCTTTGCTAGCCTTATTTCTGTGGAATCTGAGAACAGATATTTCGGATCCCGTTGAAGACTATAGGGCAAAAGGAAATATCCTCCGATAACAAAGAGAAAGAAGCTTTCTGAGAAACTTCTTTGTGTTCTGTGAAATCATCTCACAGAGTTACAGCTTTCCCCTCAAGAAGCCTTTCGCTAAGACAGTTCTTGTGCAATTGGCAAAGTGATATTTGGAAGCCCATACATGGCTAGGTAAAAAAGGAAATATCCTCATCTGAAATCTGGAAAGAAGCTTTCTGAGAAACTGCTTCGTGTTCTGTTAATTCATCTCACAGAGTTACATCTGTATTTCGTGGATCTCTTTGCTAGCCTTATTTCTGTGGTATCTGAGAACAGATATTTCGGATCCCATTGAAGAGTATAGGGCCAAAGGAAATATCCTCCGATAACAAAGAGAAAGAAGCTTTCTGAGAAACTTCTTTGTGTTCTGTGAAATCATCTCCCAGAGTTACAGCTTTCCCCTCAAGAAGCCTTTCGCTAAGACAGTTCTTGTGGAATTGGCAAAGTGATATTTGGAAGCCCATAGAGGGCTATGGTGAAAAGGGAAATATCCTCAGATGAAATCTGAAAAGAAGCTTTCTGAGAAACTGCTGAGTGTTCTGTTAATTCATCTCACAGAGTTACATCTGTATTTCGTGGATCTCTTTGCTAGCCTTCTTTCTGTGGAATCTGAGAACAGATATTTCGGATCCCATTGAAGACTATAGGGACAAAGGAAATATCCTCAGATAACAAAGAGAAAGAAGTTTTCCGAGAAACTTCTTTGTGTTCTGTGAAATCATCTCACAGAGTTACAGCTTTCCCCTCAAGAAGCCTTTCGCTAAGACAGTTCTTGTGGAATTGGCAAAGTGATATTTGGAAGCCCATAGAGGGCTATGGTGAAAAAGGAAATATACTCAGATGAAATCTGGAAAGAAGCTTTCTGAGAAACTTCTCTGTGATGTGTCACTTCCACTCACAGAGTTACATCTGTATTTCGTGGATCTCTTTCTACCCGTATTTCTGAGGAATCTGAGAACAGATATTTCGGATCCCTTTGAAGAGTATACAGCCAAAGGAAATATCCTCCGATAACAAAGAGAAAGAAGCTTTCTGAGAAACTTCTTTGTGTTCTGTGAAATCATCTCACAGAGTTACAGCTTTCCCCTCAAGAAGCCTTTCGCTGAGACAGTTCTTGTGGAATTGGCAAAGTGATATTTGGAAGCCCATAGAGGGCTATGGTGAAAAAGGAAATATCCTCAGATGAAATCTGGAAAGAAGCTTTCTGAGAAACTGCTGAGTGTTCTGTTAATTCATCTCACAGAGTTACATCTGTAATTTGTGGATCTCTTTGCTAGCCTTATTTCTGTGGAATCTGAGAACAGATATTTCGGATCCCTTTGAAGACTATAGGGCCAAAGGAAATATCCTCCGATAACAAAGAGAAAGAAGCTTTCTGAGAAACTTCTTTGTGTTCTGTGAAATCAGCTCACAGAGTTACAGCTTTCCCCTCAAGAAGCCTTTCGCTAAGACAGTTCTTGTGGAATTGGCAAAGTGATATTTGGAAGCCCCTAGAGGGCTATGGTGAAAAAGGAAATATCCTCAGATGATATCTGGAAAGAAGCTTTCTGAGAAACTGCTTAGTGTTCTGTTAATTCATCTCACAGAGTTACATCTGTATTTCGTGGATCTCTTTGCTAGCCTTATTTCTGTGGAATCTGAGAACAGATATTTCGGATCCCATTGAAGACTATAAGGCCAAAGGAAATATCCTCCGATAACAAAGAGAAAGAAACTTTCTGAGAAACTTCTTTGTGTTCTGTGAAATCATCTCACAGAGTTACAGCTTTCCCCTGAAGAAGCCTTTCGCTAAGACAGTTCTTGTGGAATTGGCAAAGTGATATTTGGAAGCCCCTAGAGGGCTATGGTGAAAAAGGAAATATCCTCAGATGAAATCTGGAAAGAAGCTTTCTGAGAAACTGCTTAGTGTTCTGTTAATTCATCTCACAGAGTTACATCCGTATTTCGTGGATCTCTTTGCTAGCCTTATTTCTGTGGAATCTGAGAACAGATATTTCAGATCCCTTTGAAGACTATATGGCCAAAGGAAATATCCTCCGATAACAAAGAGAAAGAAGCTTTCTGAGAAACTTCTTTGTGTTCTTTAAAATCATCTCACAGAGTTACAGCTTTCCCCTCAAGAAACCTTTCGCTAAGACAGTTCTTGTGGAATTGGCAAAGTGATATTTGGAAGCCCATAGAGGGCTATGGTGAAAAAGGAAATATCCTCAGATGAAATCTGGAAAGAAGCTTTCTGAGAAACTTCTCTGTGATGTGTGACTTCCACTCACAGAGTTACATGTGTATTTCTTGGATCTCTTTGCTAGCCTTATTTCTGTGGAATCTGAGAACAGATCTTTCGGATCCCTTTGAAGACTATACGGCCAAAGAAAATATCCTCCGATAACAAAGAGAAAGAAGCTTTCTGAGAAACTTCTTTGTGTTCTGTGAAATCATATCACAGAGTTACAGCTTTCCCCTCAAGAAGCCTTTCGCTGAGACAGTTCTTGTGGAATTGGCATAGTGATATTTGGAAGCCCCTAGAAGGCCATGGTGAAAAAGGAAATATCCTCAGATGAAATCTGGAAAGAAGCTTTCTGAGAAACTGCTTAGTGTTCTGTTAATTCATCTCACAGAGTTACATCTGTATTTTGTGCATCTCTTTGCTAGCCTTATTTCTGTGGAATCTGAGAACAGATATTTCGGATCCCATTGAAGACTATAGGGCCAAAGGAAATATCCTCCGATAACAAAGAGAATGAAGCTTTCTGAGAAACTTCTTTGTGTTCTGTGAAATCATCTCACAGAGTTACAGCTTTCCCCTCAAGAAGCCTTTCGCTAAGACAGTTCTTGTGGAATTGGAAAAGTGATATTTGGAAGCCCATAGAGGGCTATGGTGAAAAAGGAAATATCCTCAGATGAAATCTGGAAAGAAGCTTTCTGAGAAACTGCTTAGTGTTCTGTTAATTCATCTCACAGAGTTACATCTGTATTTCGTGGATCTCTTTGCTAGCCTTATTTCTGTGGAATCTGAGAACAGATATTTCGGATCCCATTGAAGACTATAGGGCCAAAGGAAATATCCTCCGATAACAAAGAGAAAGAAGCTTTCTGAGAAACTTCTTTGTGTTCTGTAAAATCATCTCACGGAGTTACAGCTTTCCCCTCAAGAAGCCTTTCGCTAAGACAGTTCTTGTGGAATTGGCAAAGTGATATTTGTAAGCCCATAGAGGGCTATGGTGAAATAGGAAATATCCTCAGATGAAATATGGAAAGAAGCTTTCTGAGAAAGTGCTTAGTGTTCGGTAAATTCATCTCACAGTGTTACATATGTATTTTGTGGATCTCTTTGCTAGCCTTATTTCTGTGGAATCTGAGAACAGATATTTCGGATCCCATTGAAGACTATAGGGCCAAAGGAAATATCCTCCGATACCAAAGAGAAAGAAGCTTTCTGAGAAACTTCTTTGTGTTCTGTGAAATCATCTCACAGAGTTACAGCTTTCCACTCAAGAAGACTTTCGCTAAGACAGTTCTTGTGGAATTGGCAAAGTGATATTTGGAAGCCCATAGAGGGCTATGGTGAAAAAGGAAATATCCTCAGATGAAATCTGGAAAGAAGCTTTCTGAGAAACTGCTTAGTGTTCTGTTAATTCATCTCACAGAGTTACATCTGTATTTCGTGGATCTCTTTGTTAGCCTTATTTCTGTTGGATCTGAGAACAGATATTTCGGGTCCATTGCAGACTATAGGGCCAAAGGAAATATCCTCCGATAACAAAGAGAAAGAAGCTTTCTGAGAAACTTCTTTGTGTTCTGTGAAATCATCTCACAGAGTTACAGCTTTCCCCTCAAGAAGCCTTTCGCTAAGACAGTTCTTGTGCAATTGGCAAAGTGATATTTGGAAGCCCATACAGGGCTAGGTGAAAAAGGAAATATCCTCATCTGAAATCTGTAAAGAAGCTTTCTGAGAAACTGCTTAGTGTTCTGTTAATTCATCTCACAGAGTTACATCTGTATTTCGTGGATCTCTTTGCTAGCCTTATTTCTGTGATATCTGAGAACAGATATTTCGGATCCCATTGAAGACTATAGGGCCAAAGGAAATATCCTCCGATAACTAAGAGAAAGAAGCTTTCTGAGAAACTTCTTTGTGTTCTGTGAAATCATCTCACAGAGTTACAGCTTTCCCCTCAAGAAGCCTTTCGCTAAGACAGTTCTTGTGGAATTGGCAAAGTGATATTTGGAAGCCCATAGAGGGCTATGGTGATAAGGGAAATATCCTCCGATGAAATCTGAAAAGAAGCTTTCTGAGAAACAGCTGAGTGTTCTGTTAATTCATCTCACAGAGTTACATCTGTGTTTCGTGGATATCTTTGCTAGCCTTATTTTTGTGGAATCTGAGAACAGATATTTCGGATCCAATTGAAGACTATAGAGCCAAAGGAAATATCCTCCGATAACAAAGAGAAAGAATCTTTCTGAGAAACTTCTTTGTGTTCTGTGAAATCATCTCACAGAGTTACAGCTTTCCCCTCAAGAAGCCTTTCGCTAAGACAGTTCTTGTGCAATTGGCAAAGTGATATTTGGAAGCCCATACATGGCTAGGTGAAAAAGGAAATATCCTCATCTGAAATCTGGAAAGAAGCTTTCTGAGAAACTGCTTAGTGTTCTGTTAATTCATCTCACAGAGTTACATCTGTATTTCGTGGATCTCTTTGCTAGCCTTATTTCTGTGATATCTGAGAACACATATTTCGGATCCCATTGAAGACTATAGGGCCAAAGGAAATATCCTCCGATAACAAAGAGAAAGAAGCTTTCTGAGAAACTTCTTTGTGTCTGTGAAATCATCTCACAGAGTTACAGCTTTCCCCTCAAGAAGCCTTTCGATAAGACAGTTCTTGTGGAATTGGCAAAGTGATATTTGGAAGCCCATACAGGGCTATGGTGAAAAGGGAAATATCCTCAGATGAAATCTGAAAAGAAGCTTTCTGAGAAACTGCTGAGTGTTCTGTTAATTCATCTCACAGAGTTACATCTGTATTTCGTGGATCTCTTTGCTAGCCTTATTTCTGTGGAATCTGAGAACAGATATTTCGGATCCCATTGAAGACTATAGGGACAAAGGAAATATCCTCCGATAACAAAGAGAAAGAAGTTTTCCGAGAAACTTCTTTGTGTTCTGTGAAATCATCTCACAGAGTTACAGCTTTCCCCTCAAGAAGCCTTTCGCTAAGACAGTTTTTGTGGAATTGGCAAAGTGATATTTGGAAGCCCATAGAGGGCTATGGTGAAAAAGGAAATATCCTCAGATGAAATCTGGAAAGAAGCTTTCTGAGAAACTTCTCTGTGATGTGTGACTTCCACTCACAGAGTTACATGTGTATTTCTTGGATCTCTTTGCTAGCCTTATTTCTGTGGAATCTGAGAACAGATATTTCGGATCCCTTTGAAGACTATAGGGCCAAAGGAAATATCCTCCGATAACAAAGAGAAAGAAGCTTTCTGAGAAACTTCTTTGTGTTCTGTGAAATCATATCACAGAGTTACAGCTTTCCCCTCAAGAAGCCTTTCGCTGAGACAGTTCTTGTGGAATTGGCATAGTGATATTTGGAAGCCCATAGAGGGCCATGGTGAAAAAGGAAATATCCACAGATGAAATCTGGAAAGAAGCTTTCTGAGAAACTGCTTAGTGTTCTGTTAATTCATCTCACAGAGTTACATCTGTATTTTGTGGATCTCTTTGCTAGCCTTATTTCTGTGGAATCTGAGAACAGATATTTCGCATCCCATTGAAGACTATAGGGCCAAAGGAAATATCCTCCGATAACAAAGAGAAAGAAGCTTTCTGAGAAACTTCTTTGTGTTCTGTGAAATCATCTCACAGAGTTACAGCTTTCCCCTCAAGAAGCCTTTCGCTAAGACAGTTCTGGTGGAATTGGCAAAGTGATATTTGGAAGCCCATAGAGGGCTATGGTGAAAAAGGAAATATCCTCAGATGAAATCTGGAAAGAAGCTTTCTGAGAAACTGCTTAGTGTTCTGTTAATTCATCTCACAGAGTTACATCTGTATTTCGTGGATCTCTTTGCTAGCCTTATTTCTGTGGAATCTGAGAACAGATATTTCGGATCCCATTGAAGAGTATAGGGCCAAAGGAAATATCCTCCGATAATAAAGAGAAAGAAGCTTTCTGAGGAACTTCTTTGTGTTCTGTAAAATCATCTCACGGAGTTACAGCTTTCCCCTCAAGAAGCCTTTCGCTAAGACAGTTCTTGTGGAATTGGCAAAGTGATATTTGTAAGCCCATAGAGGGCTATGGTGAAATAGGAAATATCCTCAGATGAAATCTGGAAAGAAGCTTTCTGAGAAACTGCTTAGTGTTCGGTTAATTCATCTCACAGTGTTACATACGTATTTTGTGGATCTCTTTGCTAGCCTTATTTCTGTGGAATCTGAGAACAGATATTTCGGATCCCATTGAAGACTATAGGGCCAAAGGAAATATCCTCCGATAACAAAGAGAAAGAAGCTTTCTGAGAAACTTCTTTGTGTTCTGTGAAATCATCTCACAGAGTTACAGCTTTCCCCTCAAGAAGCCTTTCGCTAAGACAGTTCTTGTGGAATTGGCAAAGTGATATTTGGAAGCCCATAGAGGGCTATGGTGAAAAAGGAAATATGCTCAGATGAAATCTGGAAAGAAGCTTTCTGAGAAACTGCTTAGTGTTCTGTTAATTCATCTCACAGAGTTACATCTGTATTTCGTGGATCTCTTTGTTAGCCTTATTTCTGTGGAATCTGAGAACAGATATTTCGGGTCCATTGCAGACTATAGGGCCAAAGGAAATAACCTCCGATAACAAAGAGAAAGAAGCATTCTGAGAAACTTCTTTGTGTTCTGTGAAATCATCTCACAGAGTTACAGCTTTCCCCTCAAGAAGCCTTTCGCTAAGACAGTTCTTGTGGAATTGGCAAAGTGATATTTGGAAGCCCATAGAGGGCTATGGTGAAAAAGGATATATCCTCAGATGAAATCTGGAAAGAAGCATTCTGAGAAACTGCTGAGTGTTCTGTTAATTCATCTCACAGAGTTACATCTGTATTTCGTGGATCTCTTTGCTAGCCTTATTTCTGTGGAATCTGATAACAGATATTTCGGATCACATTGAAGACTATAGGGCCAAAGGAAATATCCTCCGATAACAAAGAGAAAGAAGCTTTCTGAGAAACTTCTTTGTGTTCTGTGAAATCATCTCACAGAGTTAAAGCTTTCCCCTCAAGAAGCCTTTCGCTAAGACAGTTCTTGTGGAATTGGCAAAGTGATATTTGGAAGCCCATAGAGGGCTATGGTGAAAAAGGAAATATCCTCAGATGAAATCTGGTAAGAAGCTTTCTGAGAAACTGCTTAGTGTTCTGTTAATTCATCTCACAGAGTTACATCTGTATTTCGTGGATCTCTTTGCTAGCCTTATTTCTGTGGAATCTGAGAACAGATATTTCGGATCCCATTGAAGACTATAGGGCCAAAGGAAATATCCTCCGATAACAAAGAGAAAGAAGCTTTCTGAGAAACTTCTTTGTGTTCTGTGAAATCATCTCACAGAGTTACAGCTTTCCCCTCAAGAAGCCTTTCGCTAAGACAGTTCTTTTGGAATTGGCAAAGTGATATTTGGAAGCCCATAGAGGGCTACGGTGAAAAAGGAAATATCCTCAGATGAAATCTGGAAAGAAGCTTTCTGAGAAACTTCTCTGTGATGTGTGACTTCCACTCACAGAGTTACATCTGTATTTCGTGGATCTCTTTCTAGCCGTATTTCTGAGGATTCTGAGAACAGATATTTCGGATCCCTTTGAAGACTATACAGCCAAAGGAAATATCCTCCGATAACAAAGAGAAAGAAGCTTTCTGAGAAACTTCTTTGTGTTCTGTGAAATCATCTCACAGAGTTACAGCTTTCCCCTCAAGAAGACTTTGGCTGAGACAGTTCTTGTGGAATTGGCAAAGTGATATTTGGAAGCCCATAGAGGGCTATGGTGAAAAGGGAAATATCCTCAGATGAAATCTGGAAAGAAGCTTTCTGAGAAACTGCTGAGTGTTCTGTTAATTCATCTCACAGAGTTACATCTGTATTTCGTGGATCTCTTTGCTAGCCTTATTTCTGTGGAATCTGAGAACAAATATTTCGGATCCCTTTGAAGACTATAGGGGCAAAGGAAATATCCTCCGATAACAAAGAGAAAGAAGTTTTCCGAGAAACTTCTTTGTGTTCTGTGAAATCATCTCACAGAGTTACAGCTTTCCCCTCAAGAAGCCTTTCGCTAAGACAGTTCTTGTGGAATTGGCAAAGTGATATTTGGAAGCCCATAGAGGGCTATGGTGAGAAGGGAAATATCCTCAGATGAAATCTGGAAAGAAGCTTTCTGAGAAACTGCTTAGTGTTCTGTTAATTCATCTCACAGAGTTACATCTGTGTTTCGTGGATCTCTTTGCTAGCCTTATTTTTGTGGAATCTGAGAACAGATATTTCGGATACCATTGAAGACTATAGGGCCAAAGGAAATATCCTCCGATAACAAAGATAAAGAAGCTTTCTGAGAAACTTCTTTGTGTTCTCTGAAATCATCTCACAGAGTTACGGCTTTCCCCTCAAGAAACCTTTCGCTAAGACAGTTCTTCTGGAATTGGCAAAGTGATATTTGGAAGCCCATAGAGGGCTATGGTGAAAAAGGAAATATCCTCAGATGAAATCTGGAAAGAAGCTTTCTGAGAAACTGCTTAGTGTTCTGTTAATTCATCTCACAGAGTTACATCTGTGTTTCGTGGATCTCTTTGCTAGCCTTATTTTTGAGGAATCTGAGAACAGATATTTCGGATCCAATTGAAGACTATAGGGCCAAAGGAAATATCCTCCGATAACAAAGAGAAAGAAGCTTTCTGAGAAACTTCTTTGTGTTCTGTGAAATCATCTCACAGAGTTACGGCTTTCCCCTCAAGAAGCCTTTCGCTAAGACAGTTCTTGTGGAATTGGCAAAGTGATATTTGGAAGCCCATAGAGGGCTATGGTGAAAAAGGAAATATACTCAGATGAAATCTGGAAAGAAGCGTTCTGAGAAACTGCTTAGTGTTCTGTTAATTCATCTCACAGAGTTACATCTGTATTTCGTGGATCTCTTTGCTAGCCTTATTTCTGGGGAATCTGAGAACAGATATTTCGGATCACATTGAAGACTATAGGGCCAAAGGAAATATCCTCCGATAACAAAGAGAAAGAAGCTTTCTGAGAAACTTCTTTGTGTTCTGTGAAATCATCTCACAGAGTTACAGCTTTCCCCTCAAGAAGCCTTTCGCTAAGACAGTTCTTGTGGAATTGGCAAAGTGATATTTGGAAGCCCATAGAGGGCTATGGTGAAAAAGGAAATATCCTCAGATGAAATCTGGAAAGAAGCTTTCTGAGAAACTGCTTAGTGTTCTGTTAATTCATCTCACAGAATTACATCTGTATTTCGTGGATCTCTTTGCTAGCCTTATTTCTGTGGAATCTGAGAACAGATATTTCGGATCCCATTGAAGACTATAGGGCCAAAGGAAATATCCTCCGATAACAAAGAGAAAGAAGCTTTCTGAGAAACTTCTTTGTGTTCTGTGAAATCATCTCACAGAGTTACAGCTTTCCCCTCAAGAAGCCTTTCGCTAAGACAGTTCTTGTGGAATTGGCAAAGTGATATTTGGAAGCCCATAGAGGGCTATGGTGAAAAAGGAAATATCCTCAGATGAAATCTGGAAAGAAGCTTTCTGAGAAACTTCTCTGTGATGTGTGACTTCCATTCACAGAGTTACATCTGTATTTCGTGGATCTCTTTCTAGCCGTATTTCTGAGGAATCTGAGAACAGATATTTCGGATCCCTTTGAATACTATACAGCCAAAGGAAATATCCTCCGATAACAAAGAGAAAGAAGCTTTCTGAGAAACTTCTTTGTGTTCTGTGAAATCATCTCACAGAGTTACAGCTTTCCCCTCAAGAAGACTTTGGCTGAGACAGTTCTTTTGGAATTGGCAAAGTGATATTTGGAAGCCCATAGAGGGCTATGGTGAAAAGGGAAATATCCTCAGATGAAATCTGGAAAGAAGCTTTCTGAGAAACTGCTGAGTGTTCTGTTAATTCATCACACAGAGTTACATCTGTATTTCGTGGATCTCTTTGCTAGCCTTTTTTCTGTGGAATCTGAGAACAGATATTTCGGATCCCATTGAAGACTATAGGGGCAAAGGAAATATCCTCCGATAACAAAGAGAAAGAAGTTTTCCGAGAAACTTCTTTGTGTTCTGTGAAATCCTCTCACAGAGTTACAGCTTTCCCCTCAAGAAGCCTTTCGCTGAGACAGTTCTTGTGGAATTGGCAAAGTGATATTTGGAAGCCCATAGAGGGCTATGGTGAAAAAGGAAATATCCTCAGATGAAATCTGGAAAGAAGCTTTCTGAGAAACTGCTTAGTGTTCTGTTAATTCATCTCACAGAGTTACATCTGTGTTTCGTGGATCTCTTTGCTAGCCTTATTTTTGTGGAATCTGAGAACAGATATTTCTGATCCCATTGAAGACTATAGGGCCAAAGGAAATATCCTCCGATAACAAAGAGAAAGAAGCTTTCTGAGAAACTTCTTTGTGTTCTGTGAAATCATCTCACAGAGTTACAGCTTTCCCCTCAAGAAGCCTTTCGCTAAGACAGTTCTTGTGGAATTGGCAAAGTGATATTTGGAAGCCCATAGAGGGCTATGGTGAAAAAGGAAATATCCTCAGATGAAATCTGGAAAGAAGCTTTCTGAGAAACTGCTTAGTGTTCTGTTAATTCATCTCACAGAGTTACATCTGTATTTCGTGGATCTCTTTGCTAGCCTTATTTCTGTGGAATCTGAGAACAGATATTTCGGATCCCATTGAAGACTATAGGGCCAAAGGAAATATCCTCCGATAACAAAGAGAAAGAAGCTTTCTGAGAAACTTCTTTGTGTTCTGTGAAATCATGTCACAGAGTTACAGCTTTCCCCTCAAGAAGCCTTTCGCTAAGACAGTTCTTGTGGAATTGGCAAAGTGATATTTGGAAGCCCATAGAGGGCTATGGTGAAAAAGGAAATATCCTCAGATGAAATCTGGAAAGATGCTTTCTGAGAAACTTCTCTGTGATGTGTGACTTCCACTCACAGAGTTACATCTGTATTTCGTGGATCTCTTTCTAGCCGTATTTCTGAGGAATCTGAGAACAGATATTTCGGATCCCTTTGAATACTATACAGCCAAAGGAAATATCCTCCGATAACAAAGAGAAAGAAGCTTTCTGAGAAACTTCTTTGTGTTCTGTGAAATCATCTCACAGAGTTACAGCTTTCCCCTCAAGAAGACTTTGGCTGAGACAGTTCTTTTGGAATTGGCAAAGTGATATTTGGAAGCCCATAGAGGGCTATGGTGAAAAGGGAAATATCCTCAGATGAAATCTGGAAAGAAGCTTTCTGAGAAACTGCTGAGTGTTCTGTTAATTCATCTCACAGAGTTACATCTGTATTTCGTGGATCTCTTTGCTAGCCTTATTTCTGTGGAATCTGAGAACAGATATTTCGGATCCCATTGAAGACTATAGGGGCAAAGGAAATATCCTACGATAACAAAGAGAAAGAAGTTTTCCGAGAAACTTCTTTGTGTTCTGTGAAATCATCTCACAGAGTTACAGCTTTCCCCTCAAGAAGCCTTTCGCTAAGACAGTTCTTGTGGAATTGGCAAAGTGATATTTGGAAGCCCATAGAGGGCTATGGTGAAAAAGGAAATATCCTCAGATGAAATCTGGAAAGAAGCTTTCTGAGAAACTGCTTAGTGTTCTGTTAATTCATCTCACAGAGTTACATCTGTGTTTCGTGGATCTCTTTGCTAGCCTTATTTTTGTGGAATCTGAGAACAGATATTTCGGATACCATTGAAGACTATAGGGCCAAAGGAAATATCCTCCGATAACAAAGAGAAAGAAGCTTTCTGAGAAACTTCTTTGTGTTCTCTGAAATCATCTCACAGAGTTACGGCTTTCCCCTCAAGAAACCTTTCGCTAAGACAGTTCTTGTGGAATTGGCAAAGTGATATTTCGAAGCCCATAGAGAGCTATGGTGAAAAAGGAAATATCCTCAGATGAAATCTGGAAAGAAGCTTTCTGAGAAACTGCTTAGTGTTCTGTTAATTCATCTCACAGAGTTACATCTGTGTTTCGTGGATCTCTTGGCTAGCCTTATTTTTGAGGAATCTGAGAACAGATATTTCGGATCCAATTGAAGACTATAGGGCCAAAGGAAATATCCTCCGATAACAAAGAGAAAGAAGCTTTCTGAGAAACTTCTTTGTGTTCTGTGAAATCATCTCACAGAGTTACGGCTTTCCCCTCAAGAAGCCTTTCGCTAAGACAGTTCTTGTGGAATTGGCAAAGTGATATTTGGAAGCCCATAGAGGGCTATGTTGAAAAAGGAAATATCCTCAGATGAAATCTCGAAAGAAGCTTTCTGAGAAACAGCTTAGTGTTCTGTTAATTCATCTCACAGAGTTACATCTGTGTTTCGTGGATCTCTTTCCTAGCCTTATTTTTGTGGAATCTGAGAACAGATATTTCGGATCTAATTGAAGACTATAGGGCCAAAGGAAATATCCTCCGATAACAAAGAGAAAGAAGCTTTCTGAGAAACTTCTTTGTGTTCTGTGAAATCATCTCACAGAGTTACAACTTTCCCCTCAAGAAGCCTTTCGCTAAGACAGTTCTTGTGGAATTGGCAAAGTGATATTTGGAAGCCCATTCAGGGCTAGGTGAAAAAGGAAATATCCTCATCTGAAATCTGGAAAGAAGCTTTCTGAGAAACTGCTTAGTGTTCTGTTAATTCATCTCACAGAGTTACATCTGTATTTCGTGGATCTCTTTGCTAGACTTATTTCTGGGGAATCTGAGAACAGATATTTCGGATCACATTGAAGACTATAGGGCCAAAGGAAATATCCTCCGATAACAAAGAGAAAGAAGCTTTCTGAGAAACTTCTTTGTGTTCTGTGAAATCATCTCACAGAGTTACAGCTTTCCCCTCAAGAAGCCTTTCGCTAAGACAGTTCTTGTGGAATTGGCAAAGTGATATTTGGAAGCCCATAGAGGGCTATGGTGAAAAAGGAAATATCCTCAGATGAAATCTGGAAAGAAGCTTTCTGAGAAACTGCTTAGTGTTCTGTTAATTCATCTCACAGAGTTACATCTGTATTTCGTGGATCTCTTTGCTAGCCTTATTTCTGTGGAATCTGAGAACAGATATTTCCGATCCCTTTGAAGACTATAGGGCCAAAGGAAATATCCTCCGATAACAAAGAGAAAGAAGCTTTCTGAGAAACTTCTTTGTGTTCTGTGAAATCATCTCACAGAGTTACAGCTTTCCCCTCAAGAAGCCTTTCGCTAAGACAGTTCTTGTGGAATTGGCAAAGTGATATTTGGAAGCCCATAGAGGGCTATGGTGAAAAAGGATATATCCTCAGATGAAATCTGGAAAGAAGCTTTCTGAGAAACTTCTCTGTGATGTGTGACTTCCGCTCACAGAGTTACATCTGTATTTCGTGGATCTCTTTCTAGCCGTATTTCTGAGGAATCTGAGAACAGATATTTCGGATCCCTTTGAAGACTATACAGCCAAAGGAAATATCCTCCGATAACAAAGAGAAAGAAGCTTTCTGAGAAACTTCTTTGTGTTCTGTGAAATCATCTCACAGAGTTACAGCTTTCCCCTCAAGAAGCCTTTCGCTAAGATAGTTCTTGTGGAATTGGCAAAGTGATATTTGGAAGCCCATAGAGGGCTATGGTGAAAAGGGAAATATCCTCAGATGAAATCTGGAAAGAAGCTTTCTGAGAAACTGCTGAGTGTTCTGTTAATTCATCTCACAGAGGTACATCTGTATTTCGTGGATCTCTTTGCTAGCCTTATTTCTGTGGAATCTGAGAACAGATATTTCGGATCCCATTGAAGACTATACAGCCAAAGGAAATATTCTCCGATAACAAAGAGAAAGAAGTTTTCCGAGAAACTTCTTTGTGTTCTGTGAAATCATCTCACAGAGTTACAGCTTTCCCCTCAAGAAGCCTTTCGCTAAGACAGTTCTTGTGGAATTGGCAAAGTGATATTTGGAAGCCCATAGAGGGCTATGGTGAAAAAGGAAATATCCTCAGATGAAATCTGGAAAGAAGCTTTCTGTGAAACTGCTTAGTGTTCTGTTAATTCATCTCACAGAGTTACATCTGTGTTTCGTGGATCTCTTTGCTAGCCTTATTTTTGTGGAATCTGAGAACAGATATTTCGGATACCATTGAAGACTATAGGGCCAAAGGAAATATCCTCCGATAAAAAAGAGAAAGAAGCTTTCTGAGAAACTTCTTTGTGTTCTCTGAAATCATCTCACAGAGTTACGGCTTTCCCCTCAAGAAACCTTTCGCTAAGACAGTTCTTGTGGAATTGGCAAAGTGATATTTGGAAGCCCATAGAGGGCTATGGTGAAAAAGGAAATATCCTCATCTGAAATCTGGAAAGAAGCTTTCTGAGAAACTGCTTAGTGTTCTGTTAATTCATCTCACAGAGTTACATCTGTGTTTCGTGGATCTCTTTGCTAGCCTTATTTTTGAGGAATCTGTGAACAGATATTTCGGATCCAATTGAAGACTATAGGGCCAAAGGAAATATCCTCCGATAACAAAGAGAAAGAAGCTTTCTGAGAAACTTCTTTGTGTTCTGTGAAATCATCTCACAGAGTTACGGCTTTCCCCTCAAGAAGCCTTTCGCTAAGACAGTTCTTGTGGAATTGGCAAAGTGATATTTGGAAGCCCATAGAGGGCTATGGTGAAAAAGGAAATATCCTCAGATGAAATCTGGAAAGAAGCTTTCTGAGAAACTGCTTAGTGTTCTGTTAATTCATCTCACAGAGTTACATCTGTATTTCGTGGATCTCTTTGCTAGACTTATTTCTGGGGAATCTGAGAACAGATATTTCGGATCACATTGAAGACTATAGGGCCAAAGGAAATATCCTCCGATAACAAAGAGAAAGAAGCTTTCTGAGAAACTTCTTTGTGTTCTGTGAAATCATCTCACAGAGTTACAGCTTTCCCCTCAAGAAGCCTTTCGCTAAGACAGTTCTTGTGGAATTGGCAAAGTGATATTTGGAAGCCCATAGACGGCTATGGTGAAAAAGGAAATATCCTCAGATGAAATCTGGAAAGAAGCTTTCTGAGAAACTGCTTAGTGTTCTGTTAGTTAATCTCACAGTGTTACATCTGTATTTCGTGGATCTCTTTGCTAGCCTTATTTCTGTGGAATCTGAGAACAGATATTTCGGATCCCATTGAAGACTATAGGGCCAAAGGAAATATCCTCCGATAACAAAGAGAAAGAAGCTTTCTGAGAAACTTCTTTGTGTTCTGTGAAATCATCTCACAGAGTTACAGCTTTCCCCTCAAGAAGCCTTTCGCTAAGATAGTTCTTGTGGAATTGGCAAAGTGATATTTGGAAGCCCATAGAGGGCTATGGTGAAAAAGGAAATATCCTCAGATGAAATCTGGAAAGAAGCTTTCTGAGAAACTTCTCTGTGATGTGTGACTTCCACTCACAGAGTTACATCTGTATTTCGTGGATCTCTTTCTAGCCGTATTTCTGAGGAATCTGAGAACAGTTATTTCGGATCCCTTTGAAGACTATACAGCCAAAGGAAATATCCTCCGATAACAAAGAGAAAGAAGCTTTCTGAGAAACTTCTTTGTGTTCTGTGAAATCATCTCACAGAGTTACAGCTTTCCCCTCAAGAAGACTTTGGCTGAGACAGTTCTTGTGGAATTGGCAAAGTGATATTTGGAAGCCCATAGAGGGCTATGGTGAAAAGGGAAATATCCTCAGATGAAATCTGGAAAGAAGCTTTCTGAGAAACTGCTGAGTGTTCTGTTAATTCATCTCACAGAGTTACATCTGTATTTCGTGGATCTCTTTGCTAGCCTTATTTCTGTGGAATCTGAGAACAGATATTTCGGATACCATTGAAGACTATAGGGCCAAAGGAAATATCCTCCGATAACAAAGAGAAAGAAGCTTTCTGAGAAACTTCTTTTTGTTCTCTGAAATCATCTCACAGAGTTACGGCTTTCCCCTCAAGAAACCTTTCGCTAAGACAGTTCTTGTGGAATTGGCAAAGTGATATTTGGCAGCCCATAGAGGGCTATGGTGAAAAAGGAAATATCCTCATCTGAAATCTGGAAAGAAGCTTTCTGAGAAACTGCTTAGTGTTCTGTTAATTCATCTCACAGAGTTACATCTGTGTTTCGTGGATCTCTTTGCTAGCCTTATTTTTGAGGAATCTGAGAACAGATATTTCGGATCCAATTGAAGACTATAGGGCCAAAGGAAATATCCTCCGATAACAAAGAGAAAGAAGCTTTCTGAGAAACTTCTTTGTGTTCTGTGAAATCATCTCACAGAGTTACGGCTTTCCCCTCAAGAAGCCTTTCGCTAAGACAGTTCTTGTGGAATTGGCAAAGTGATATTTGGAAGCCCATAGAGGGCTATGGTGAAAAAGGAAATATCCTCAGATGAAATCTGGAAAGAAGCTTTCTGAGAAACTGCTGAGTGTTCTGTTAATTCATCTCACAGAGATACATCTGTATTTCGTGGATCTCTTTGCTAGCCTTATTTCTGGGGAATCTGAGAACAGATATTTCTGATCCCATTGAAGACTATAGGGCCAAAGGAAATATCCTCCGATAACAAAGAGAAAGAAGCTTTCTGAGAAACTTCTTTGTGTTCTCTGAAATCATCTCACAGAGTTACGGCTTTCCCCTCAAGAAGCCTTTCGCTAGGACAGTTCTTGTGTTATTGGCAAAGTGATATTTGGAAGTCCATAGAGGGCTATGGTGAAAAAGGAAATATCCTCAGATGAAATGTGGAAAGAAGCTTTCTGAGAAACTGCTTAGTGTTCTGTTAATTCATCACACAGAGTTACATCTGTGTTTCTTGGATCTCTTTGCTAGCCTTATTTTTGTGGAATCTGAGAACAGATATTTCGGATCTAATTGAAGTCTATAGGGCCAAAGGAAATATCCTCCGATAACAAAGAGAAAGAAGCTTTCTGAGAAACTTCTTTGTGTTCTGTGAAATCATCTCACAGAGTTACAACTTTCCCCTCAAGAAGCCTTTCGCTAAGACAGTTCTTGTGGAATTGGCAAAGTGATATTTGGAAGCCCATTCAGGGCTAGGTGAAAAAGGAAATATCCTCATCTGAAATCTGGAAAGAAGCTTTCTGAGAAACTGCTTAGTGTTCTGTTAATTCATCTCACAGAGTTACATCTGTATTTCGTGGATCTCTTTGCTAGCCTTATTTCTGTGAAATCTGAGAACAGATATTTCTGATCCCATTGAAGACTAAAGGGCCAAAGTAAATATCCTCCGATAACAAAGAGAAAGAAGCTTTCTGAGAAACTTCTTTGTTTTCTGTGAAATCATCTCACAGAGTTACAGCTTTCCCCTCAAGAAGCCTTTCGCTAAGACAGTTCTTGTGGAATTGGCAAAGTGATATTTGGAAGCCCATAGAGGGCTATGGTGAAAAAGGAAATATCCTCAGATGAAATCTGGAAAGAAGCTTTCTGAGAAACTGCTTAGTGTTCTGTTAATTCATCTCACAGAGTTACATCTGTGTTTCGTGGATCTCTTTGCTAGCCTTATTTTTGTGGAATCTGAGAACAGATATTTCGGATACCATTGAAGACTATAGGGCCAATGGAAATATCCTCCGATAACAAAGAGAAAGAAGCTTTCTGAGAAACTTCTTTGTGTTCTCTGAAATCATCTCACAGAGTTACGGCTTTCCCCTCAAGAAACCTTTCGCTAAGACAGTTCTTGTGGAATTGGCAAAGTGATATTTGGAAGCCCATAGAGGGCTATGGTGAAAAAGGAAATATCCTCATCTGAAATCTGGAAAGAAGCTTTCTGAGAAACTGCTTAGTGTTCTGTTAATTCATCTCACAGAGTTACATCTGTATTTCGTGGATCTCTTTGCTAGCCTTATTTCTGTGGAATCTGAGAACAGATATTTCGGATCCCTTTGAAGACTATAGGGCCAAAGGAAATATCCTCCGATAACAAAGAGAAAGAAGCTTTCTGAGAAACTTCTTTGTGTTCTGTGAAATCATCTCACAGAGTTACAGCTTTCCCCTCAAGAAGCCTTTCGCTAAGACAGTTCTTGTGGAATTGGCAAAGTGATATTTGGAAGCCCATAGAGGGCTATGGTGTAAAAGGAAATATCCTCAGATGAAATCTGGAAAGAAGCTTTCTGAGAAACTTCTCTGTGATGTGTGACTTCCACTCACAGAGTTATATCTGTATTTCGTGGATCTCTTTGCTAGCCTTATTTCTGTGGAATCTGAGAACAGATATTTCGGATCCCTTTGAAGAATATACGGCCAAAGGAAATATCCTCCGATAACAAAGAGAAAGAAGCTTTCTGAGAAACTTCTTTGTGTTCTGTGAAATCATCTCGCAGAGTTACAGCTTTCCCCTCAAGAAGCCTTTCGCTAAGACAGTTCTTGTGGAATTGGCAAAGTGATATTTGGAAGCCCATAGAGGGCTATGGTGAAAAAGGAAATATCCTCAGATGAAATCTGGAAAGAAGCTTTCTGAGAAAGTGCTTAGTGTTCTGTTAATTCATCTCACAGAGTTACATCTGTGTTTCGTGGGTCTCTTTGCTAGCCTTATTTTTGTGGAATCTGAGAACAGATATTTCGGATACCATTGAAGACTATAGGGCCAAAGGAAATATCCTCCGATAACAAAGAGAAAGAAGTTTTCAGAGAAACTTCTTTGTGTTCTCTGAAATCATCTCACAGAGTTACGGCTTTCCCCTCAAGAAACCTTTCGCTAAGACAGTTCTTGTGGAATTGGCAAAGTGATATTTGGAAGCCCATAGATGGCTATGGTGAAAAAGGAAATATCCTCAGATGAAATCTGGAAAGAAGCTTTCTGAGAAACTGCTGAGTGTTCTGTTAATTCATCTCACAGGGTTACATCTGTGTTTCGTGGATCTCTTTGCTAGCCTTATTTTTGAGGAATCTGAGAACAGATATTTCGGATCCAATTGAAGACTATAGGGCCGAAGGAAATATCCTCCGATAACAAAGAGAAAGAAGCTTTCTCAGAAACTTATTTGTGTTCTGTGAAATCATCTCACAGAGTTACAGCTTTCCCCTCAAGAAGCCTTTCGCTAAGACAGTTCTTGTGGAATTGGCAAAGTGATATTTGGAAGCCCATAGAGGGCTATGGTGAAAAAGGAAATATCCTCAGATGAAATCTGGAAAGAAGCTTTCTGAGAAACTGCTTAGTGTTCTGTTAATTCATCTCACAGAGTTACATCTGTATTTCGTGGATCTCTTTGCTAGCCTTATTTCTGCGGAATCTGAGAACAGATATTTCGGATCCCATTGAAGACTATAGGGCCAAAGGAAATATCCTCCGATAACAAAGAGAAAGAAGCTTTCTGAGAAACTTCTTTGTGTTCTCTGAAATCATCTCACAGAGTTACGGCTTTCCCCTCAAGAAGCCTTTCGCTAAGACAGTTCTTGTGGTATTGGCAAAGTGATATTTGGAAGTCCATAGAGGGCTATGGTGAAAAAGGAAATATCCTCAGATGAAATCTGGAAAGAAGCTTTCTGAGAAACTGCTTAGTGTTCTGTTAATTCATCTCACAGAGTTACATCTGTGTTTCGTGGATCTCTTTGCTAGCCTTATTTCTCTGGAATCTGAGAACAGATATTTCGGTTCCCTCTAAAAACTATAGGGCCAAAGGAAATAACCTCCGATAACAAAGAGAAAGAAGCTTTCTGAGAAACTTCTTTGTGTTCTGTGAAATCATCTCACAGAGTTACAGCTTTCCCCTCAAGAAGCCTTTCGCTAAGACAGTTCTTGTGGAATTGGCAAAGTGATATTTGGAAGCCCATAGAGGGCTATGGTGAAAAAGGAAATATCCTCAGATGAAATCTGGAAAGAAGCTTTCTGAGAAACTGCTTAGTGTTCTGTTAATTCATCTCACAGAGTTACATCTGTATTTCCTGGATCTCTTTGCTAGCCTTATTTCTGTGGAATCTGAGAACAGATATTTCGGATCCCTTTGAAGACTATAGGGCCAAAGGAATTATCTCCCGATAACAAAGAGAAAGAAGCTTTCTGAGAAACTTCTTTGTGTTCTCTGAAATCATCTCACAGAGTTACAGCTTTTGCCTCAAGAAGACTTTCGCTAACACAGTTCTTGTGGAATTGGCAATGTGATATTTGGAAGCCCATAGAGGGCTATGGAGTAAAAGGAAATATCCTCAGATGAAATCTGGAAAGAAGCTTTCTGAGAAACTTCTCTGTGATGTGTGACTTCCACTCACAGAGTTACATCTGTATTTCGTGGATCTCTTTGCTAGCCTTATTTCTGTGGAATCTGAGAACAGATATTTCGGATCCCTTTGAAGACTATAGGGCCAAAGGAAATATCCTCCGATAACAAAGAGAAAGAAGATTTCTGAGAAACTTCTTTGTGTTCTGTGAAATCATCTCACAGAGTTACAGCTTTCGCCTCAAGAATCCTTTCGCTAAGACAGTTCTTGTGGAATTGGGAAAGTGATATTTGGAAGCCCATAGAGGGCTATGGTGTAAAAGGAAATATCCTCAGATGAAATCTGGAAAGAAGCTTTCGGAGAAACTTCTCTGTGATGTGTGACTTCCACTCACAGCGTTACATCTGTATTTCGTGGATCTCTTTGCTAGCCTTATTTCTGTGGAATCTGAGAACAGATATTTCGGATCCCTTTGAAGACTATACGGCCAAAGGAAATATTCTCCGATAACAAAGAGAAAGAAGCTTTCTGAGAAAGTTCTTTGTGTTCTGTGAAATCATCTCACAGAGTTACAGCTTTCCCCTCAAGAAGCCTTTCGCTAAGACAGTTCTTGTGGAATTGGCAAAGTGATATTTGGAAGCCCATAGAGGGCTATGGTGAAAAAGGAAATATCCTCAGATGAAATCTGGAAAGAAGCTTTCTGAGAAACTGCTTAGTGTTCTGTTAATTCATCTCACAGAGTTACATCTGTATTTCGTGGATCTCTTTGCTAGCCTTATTTCTGTGGAATCTGAGAACAGATATTTCGGATCCCCTTGAAGACTATAGGGCCAAAGGAAATATCCTCCGATAACAAAGAGAAAGAAGCTTTCTGAGAAACTTCTTTGTGTTCTGTGAAATCATCTCACAGAGTTACAGCCTTCCCCTCAAGAAGCCTTTCGCTAAGACAGTTCTTGTGGAATTGGCAAAGTGATATTTGGAAGCCCATAGAGGGCTATGGTGAAAAGGGAAATATCCTCAGATGAAATCTGGAAAGAAGCTTTCTGAGAAACTGCTTAGTGTTCTGTTAATTCATCTCACAAAGTTACATCTCTATTTTGTGGATCTCTTTCCTAGACTTATTTCTGTGGAATCTGAAAACAGATATTTCGGATCCCTTTGAAGACTATAGGGCTAAAGGAAATATCCTCCGATAACAAAGAGAAAGAAGCTTTCTGAGAAGCTTCTTTGTGTTCTGTGAAATCATCTCACAGTGTTACAGCTTTCCCCTCAAGAAGCCTTTCGCTGAGACAGTTCTTGTGGAATTGGCAAAGTGATATTTGGAAGCCCATAGAGGGCTATGGTGAAAAAGGAAATATTCCCAGATGAAATCTGGAAAGAAGCTTTCTGAGAAACTGCTTAGTGTTCTGTTAATTCATCTCACAGAGTTACATCTGTGTTTCGTGGATCTCTTTGCTAGCCTTATTTCTGTGGAATCTGAGAACAGATATTTCGGATCCCTTTGAAGACTATAGGGCCAAAGGAATTATCTCCCGATAACAAAGAGAAAGAAGCTTTCTGAGAAACTTCTTTGTGTTCTCTGAAATCATCTCACAGAGTTACAGCTTTTGCCTCAAGAAGACTTTCGCTAACACAGTTCTTGTGGAATTGGCAATGTGATATTTGGAAGCCCATAGAGGGCTATGGTGTAAAAGGAAATATCCTCAGATGAAATCTGGAAAGAAGCTTTCTGAGAAACTTCTCTGTGATGTGTGACTTCCACTCACAGAGTTACATCTGTATTTCGTGGATCTCTTTGCTAGCCTTATTTCTGTGGAATCTGAGAACAGATATTTCGGATCCCTTTGAAGACTATAGGGCCAAAGGAAATATCCTGCGATAACAAGGAGAAAAAAGCTTTCTGAGAAACTTCTTTGTGTTCTGTGAAATCATCTCACAGAGTTACAGCTTTCCCCTCAAGAAGCCTTTGGCTAAGAGAGTTCTTGTGGAATTGGCAAAGTGATATTTGGAAGCCCATAGAGGGCTGTGGTGAAAAAGGAAATATCCTCAGATGAAATCTGGAAAGAAGCTTTCTGAGAAACTGCTTAGTGTTCTGTAAATTCATCTCACAGAGTTACATCTGTATTTCGTGGATCTCTTTGCTAGCCTTATTTCTGTGGAATCTGAGAACAGATATTTCGGATCCCTTTGAAGACTATAGGGCCAAAGGAATTATCTCCCGATAACAAAGAGAAAGAAGCTTTCTGAGAAACTTCTTTGTGTTCTCTGAAATCATCTCACAGAGTTACAGCTTTGGCCTCAAGAAGACTTTCGCTAACACAGTTCTTGTGGAATTGGCAATGTGATATTTGGAAGCCCATAGAGGGCTATGGTGTAAAAGGAAATATCCTCAGATGAAATCTGGAAAGAAGCTTTCTGAGAAACTTCTCTGTGATGTGTGACTTCCACTCACAGAGTTACAACTGTATTTCGTGGATCTCTTTGCTAGCCTTATTTCTGTGGAATCTGAGAACAGATATTTCGGATCCCTTTGAAGACTATAGGGCCAAAGGAAATATCCTCCGATAACAAAGAGAAAGAAGATTTCTGAGAAACTTCTTTGTGTTCTCTGAAATCATCTCACAGAGTTACAGCTTTCGCCTCAAGAATCCTTTCGCTAAGACAGTTCTTGTGGAATTGGGAAAGTGGTATTTGGAAGCCCATAGAGGGCTAGGGTGTAAAAGGAAATATCCTCAGATGAAATCTGGAAAGAAGCTTTCGGAGAAACTTCTCTGTGATGTGAGACTTCCACTCACAGAGTTACATCTGTATTTCGTGGATCTCTTTGCTAGCCTTATTTCTGTGGAATCTGAGAACAGATATATCGGATCCCTTTGAAGACTATAGGGCCAAAGGAAATATCTCCCGATAACAAAGAGAAAGAAGCTTTCTGAGAAACTTCCTTGTGTTCTGTGAAATCATCTCACAGAGTTACAGCTTTCGCCTCAAGAAGCCTTTCGCTAACACAGTTCTTGTGTAATTGGCAAAGTGATATTTGGAAGCCCATAGAGGGCTGTGGTGTAAAAGGAAATATCCTCAGATGAAATCTGGAAAGAAGCTTTCTGAGAAACTTCTCTGTGATGTGTGACTTCCACTCACAGAGTTACATCTGTATTTCGTGGATCTCTTTGCTAGCCTTATTTCTGTGGAATCTGAGAACAGATATTTCGGATCCCTTTGAAGACTATAGGGCCAAAGGAAATATCCTATGATAACAAAGAGAAAGAAGCTTTCTGAGAAACTTCTTTGTGTTCCCTGAAATCATCTCACAGAGTTACAGCTTTCGCCTCAAGAAGCCTTTCGCTAAGACAGTTCTTGTGGAATTGGCAAAGTGGTATTTGGAAGCCCATAGAGGGCTATGGTGTAAAAGGAAATATCCTCACATGAAATCCGGAAAGAAGCTTTCGGAGAAACTTCTCTGTGATGTGTGACTTCCACTCACAGAGTTACATCTGTATTTCGTGGATCTCTTTGCTAGCCTTATTTCTGTGGAATCTGAGAACAGATATTTCGGATCCCTTTGAAGACTATAGGGCCAAAGGAAATATCCTCCGATAACAAAGAGAAAGAAGCTTTCTGAGAAACTTCTTTGTGTTCTGTGAAATCATCTCACAGAGTTACAGCTTTCCCCTCAAGAAGCCTTTCGCTAAGACAGTTCTTGTGGAATTGGCAAAGTGATATTTGGAAGCCCATAGAGGGCTATGGCGAAAAAGGAAATATCCTCATCTGAAATCTGGAAAGAAGCTTTCTGAGAAACTGCTTAGTGTTCTGTTAATTCATCTCACAGAGTTATATCTGTATTTCGTGGATCTCTTTGCTAGCCTTATTTCTGTGGAATCTGAGAACAGATATTTCGGTTCCCATTGAAGACTATAGGGCCAAAGGAAATATCCTCCGATAACAAAGAGAAAGAAGCTTTCTGAGAAACTTCTTTGTGTTCTGTGAAATCATCTCACAGAGTTACAGCCTTCCCCTCAAGAAGCCTTTCGCTAAGACAGTTCTTGTGGAATTGGCAAAGTGATATTTGGAAGCCCATAGAGGGCTATGGTGAAAAGGGAAATATCCTCAGATGAAATCTGGAAAGAAGCTTTCTGAGAAACTGCTTAGTGTTCTGTTAATTCATCTCACAGAGTTACATCTGTATTTCGTGGATCTCTTTGCTAGCCTTATTTCTGTGGAATCTGAGAACAGATATTTCGGATCCCATTGAAGACTACAGGGGCAAAGGAAATATCCTCCGATAACAAAGAGAAAGAAGTTTTCCGAGAAACTTCTTTGTGTTCTGTGAAATCATCTCACAGAGTTACAGCTTTCCCCTCAAGAAGCCTTTCGCTAAGACAGTTCTTGTGGAATTGGCAAAGTGATATTTGGAAGCCCATAGAGGGCTATGGTGAAAAGGGAAATATCTTCAGATGAAATATGGAAAGAAGCTTTCTGAGAAACTGCTGAGTGTTCAGTTAATTCATCTCACAGAGTTACATCTGTATTTCGTGGATCTCTTTTCTAGCCTTATTTCTGTGGAATCTGAGAACAGATATTTCGGATCCCTTTGAAGACTATAGGGCCAAAGGAAATATCCTCCGATAACAAAGAGAAAGAGGTTTTCCGAGAAACTTCTTTGTGTTCTGTGAAATCATCTCACAGAGTTACAGCTTTCCCCTCAAGAAGCCTTTCGCTAAGACAGTTCTTGTGGAATTGGCAAAGTGATATTTGGAAGCCCATAGAGGGCTATGGTGAAAAAGGAAATATCCTCAGATGAAATCTGGAAAGAAGCTTTCTGAGAAACTGCTGAGTGTTCTGTTAGTTCTTCTCACAGAGTTACATCTGTATTTCGTGGATCTCTTTGTTAGCCTTATTTCTCTGGAATATGAGAACAGATATATCGGTTCCCTCTAAAGACTATAGGGCCAAAGGAAATAACCTCCGATAACAAAGAGAAAGAAGCTTTCTGAGAAACTTCTCTGTGATGTGTGACTTCCATTCACAGAGTTACATCTGTATTTCGTGGATCTCTTTGCTAGCCTTATTTCTGTGGAATCTGAGAACAGATATTTAGGATCCCTTTGAAGACTATAAGGCCAAAGGAAATATCCTCCGATAACAAAGAGAAAGAAGCTTTCTGAGAAACTTCTTTGTGTTCTGTGAAATCATCTCACAGAGTTACAGTTTCCCCTCAAGAAGCCTTTCGCTGAGACAGTTCTTTTGGAATTGGCAAAGTGATATTTGGAAGCCCATAGAGGGCTATGGTGAAAAAGGAAATATCCACAGATGAAATCTGGAAAGAAGCTTTCTGAGAAACTGCTTAGTGTTCTGTTAATTCATCTCACCGAGTTACATCTGTATTTTGTGGATCTCTTTGCTAGCCTTATTTTTGTGGAATCTGAGAACAGATATTTCGGATCCCATTGAAGACTATAGGGCCAAAGGAAATATCCTCCGATAACAAAGAGAAAGAAGCTTTCTGAGAAACTTCTTTGTGTTCTGTGAAATCAACTCACCGAATTACAGCTTTCCCCTAAAGAAGCCTTTCGCTAAGACCGTTCTTGTGGAATTGGCAAAGTGATATTTGGAAGCCCATAGAGGGCTATGGTGAAAAAGGAAATATCCTCAGATGAAATCTGGAAAGAAGCTTCCTGAGAAACTGCTTAGTGTTCTGTTATTTCATCTCACAGAGTTACATCTGTATTTCGTGGATCTCTTTGCTAGCCTTATTTCTGTGGAATCTGAGAACAGATATTTCGGATCCCATTGAAGACTATAGGGCCAAAGGAAATATCCTCCGATAACAAAGAGAAAGAAGCTTTCTGAGAAACTTCTTTGTGTTCTGTGAAATCATCTCACAGAGTTACAGCTTTCCCCTCAAGAAGCCTTTCGCTAAGACAGTTCTTGTGGAATTGGCAAAGTGATATTTGGAAGCCCATAGATGCCTATGGTGAAAAAGGAAATATCCTCAGATGAAATCTGGAAAGAAGCTTTCTGAGAAACTGCTGAGTGTTCTGTTAGTTCTTCTCACAGAGTTACATCTGTATTTCGTGCATCTCTTTGTTAGCCTTATTTCTCTGGAATATGAGAACAGATATTTCGGTTCCCTCTAAAGACTATAGGGCCAAAGGAAATAACCTCCGATAACAAAGAGAAAGAAGCTTTCTGAGAAACTTCTTTGTGTTCTGTGAAATCATCTCACAGAGTTACAGCTTTCCCCTCAAGAAGCCTTTCGCTAAGACAGTTCTTGTGTAATTGCCAAAGTGATATTTGGAAGCCCATACAGGGCTATGGTGAAAAAGGAAATATCCTCATCTGAAATATGGAAAGAAGCTTTCTGAGAAACTGCTTAGTGTTCTGGTAATTCATCTCACAGAGTTACATCTGTATTTTGTGGATCTCTTTGCTAGCCTTATTTTTGTGGAATCTGAAAACAGATATTTCGGATCCCATTGAAGACTGTAGGGCCAAAGGAAATATCCTCCGATAACAAAGAGAAAGAAGCTTTCTGAGAAACTTCTTTGTGTTCTGTGAAATCATCTCACAGAGTTACAGCTTTCCCCTCAAGAAGCCTTTCGCTAAGACAGTTCTTGTGGAATTGGCAAAGTGATATTCGGAAGCCCATAGAGGCCTATGGTGAAAAAGGAAATATCCTCAGATGAAATCTGGAAAGAAGCTTTCTGAGAAACTGCTTAGTGTTCTGTAAATTCATCTCACAGAGTTACATCTGTATTTCGTGGATCTCTTTGTTAGCCTTATTTCTGTGGAACCTGAGAACAGATATTTCGGATCCCTTTGAAGACTATAGGGCCAAAGGAAATATCCTCCGATAATAAAGAGAAAAAAGCTTTCTGAGAAATTTCTTTGTGTTCTGTGAAATCATCTCACAGAGTTACAGCTTTCTCCTCAAGAAGCCTTTCGCTAAGACAGTTCTTGTGGAATTGGCAAAGTGATATTTGGAAGCCCATAGAGGGCTATGGTGAAAAAGGTAATATCCTCAGATGAAATCTGGAAAGAAGCTTTCTGAGAAACTGCTTAGTGTTCTGTTAATTCATCTCACAGAGTTACATCTGTATTTCGTGGATCTCTTTGCTAGCCTTATTTCTGTGGAATCTGAGAACAGATATTTCGGATCCCATTGAAGACTATAGGGCTAAAGGAAATATCCTCCGATAACAAAGAGAAAGAAGCTTTCTGAGAAACTTCTTTGTGTTCTGTGAAATCATCTCACAGAGTTACAGCCTTCCCCTCAAGAAGCCTTTCGCTAAGACAGTTCTTGTGGAATTGGCAAAGTGATATTTGGAAGCCCATAGAGGGCTATGGTGAAAAGGGAAATATCCTCAGATGAAATCTGGAAAGAAGCTTTCTGAGAAACTGCTTAGTGTTCTGTTAATTCATCTCACAGAGTTACATCTGTATTTCGTGGATTTCTTTGCTAGCCTTATTTCTGTGGAATCTGAGAACAGATATTTCGGATCCCATTGAAGACTACAGGGGCAAAGGAAATATCCTCCGATAACAAAGAGAAAGAAGTTTTCCGAGAAACTTCTTTGTGTTCTGTGAAATCATCTCACAGAGTTACAGCTTTCCCCTCAAGAAGCCTTTCTCTAAGACAGTTCTTGTGGAATTGGCAAAGTGATATTTGGAAGCCCATAGAGGGCTATGGTGAAAAAGGAAATATCCTCAGATGAAATCTGGAAAGAAGCTTTCTGAGAAACTGCTTAGTGTTCTGTTAATTCATCTCACAAAGTTACATCTCTATTTTGTGGATCTCTTTCCTAGACTTATTTGTGTGGAATCTGAGAACAGATATTTCGGATTCCTTTGAAGACTATAGGGCTAAAGGAAATATCCTCCGATAACAAAGAGAACGAAGCTTTCTGAGAAACTTCTTTGTGTTCTGTGAAATCATCTCACAGTGTTACAGCTTTCCCCTCAAGAAGCCTTTCGCTGAGACAGTTCTTGTGGAATTGGCAAAGTGATATTTGGAAGCCCATAGAGGGCTATGGTGAAAAAGGAAATATTCCCAGATGAAATCTGGAAAGAAGCTTTCTGAGAAACTGCTGAGTGTTCTGTTAGTTCTTCTCATAGAGTTACATCTGTATTTCGTGGATCTCTTTGTTAGCCTTATTTCTCTGGAATATGAGAACAGACATTTCGGTTCCCTCTAAGACTATAGGGCCAAAGGAAATATCCTCCGATAACATAGAGAAAGAAGCTTTCTGAGAAACTTCTTTGTGTTCTGTGAAATCATCTCACAGAGTTACAGCTTTTCCCTCAAGAAGCCTTTCGCTAAGACAGTTCTTGTGGAATTGGCAAAGTGATATTTGGAAGCCCATAGAGGCCTAGGGTGAAAAAGGAAATATCCTCAGATGAAATCTGGAAAGAAGCTTTCTGAGAAACTGCTGAGTGTTCTGTTAGTTCTTCTCACAGAGTTACATCTGTATTTCGTGGATCTCTTTGTTAGCCTTATTTCTCTGGAATATGAGAACAGATATATCGGTTCCCTCTAAAGACTATAGGGCCAAAGGAAATAACCTCCGATAACAAAGAGAAAGAAGCTTTCTGAGAAACTTCTCTGTGATGTGTGACTTCCACTCTCAGAGTTACATCTGTATTTCGTGGATCTCTTTGCTAGCCTTATTTCTGTGGAATCTGAGAACAGATATTTAGGATCCCTTTGAAGACTATAAGGCCAAAGGAAATATCCTCCGATAACAAAGAGAAAGAAGCTTTCTGAGAAACTTCTTTGTGTTCTGTGAAATCATCTCACAGAGTTACAGTTTCCCCTCAAGAAGCCTTTCGCTGAGACAGTTCTTTTGGAATTGGCAAAGTGATATTTGGAAGCCCATAGAGGGCTCTGGTGAAAAAGGAAATATCCACAGATGAAATCTGGAAAGAAGCTTTCTGAGAAACTGCTTAGTGTTCTGTTAATTCATCTCACCGAGTTACATCTGTATTTTGTGGATCTCTTTGCTAGCCTTATTTTTGTGGAATCTGAGAACAGACATTTCGGATCCCATTGAAGACTATAGGGCCAAAGGAAATATCCTCCGATAACAAAGAGAAAGAAGCTTTCTGAGAAACTTCTTTGTGTTCTGTGAAATCATCTCACAGAGTTACAGCTTTCCCCTCAAGAAGCCTTTCGCTAAGACAGTTCTTGTGGAATTGGCAAAGTGATATTTGGAAGCCCATAGATGCCTATGGTGAAAAAGGAAATATCCTCAGATGAAATCTGGAAAGAAGCTTTCTGAGAAACTGCTGAGTGTTCTGTTAGTTCTTCTCACAGAGTTACATCTGTATTTCGTGCATCTCTTTGTTAGCCTTATTTCTCTGGAATATGAGAACAGATATTTCGGTTCCCTCTAAAGACTATAGGGCCAAAGGAAATAACCTCCGATAACAAAGAGAAAGAAGCTTTCTGAGAAACTTCTTTGTGTTCTGTGAAATCATCTCACAGAGTTACAGCTTTCCCCTCAAGAAGCCTTTCGCTAAGACAGTTCTTGTGGAATTGGCAAAGTGATATTTGGAAGCCCATACAGGGCTATGGTGAAAAAGGAAATATCCTCATCTGAAATCTGGAAAGAAGCTTTCTGAGAAACTGCTTAGTGTTCTGGTAATTCATCTCACAGAGTTACATCTGTATTTTGTGGATCTCTTTGCTAGCCTTATTTTTGTGGAATCTGAGAACAGATATTTCGGATCCCATTGAAGACTGTAGGGCCAAAGGAAATATCCTCCGATAACAAAGAGAAAGAAGCTTTCTGAGAAACTTCTTTGTGTTCTGTGAAATCATCTCACAGAGTTACAGCTTTCCCCTCAAGAAGCCTTTCGCTAAGACAGTTCTTGTGGAATTGGCAAAGTGATATTCGGAAGCCCATAGAGGCCTATGGTGAAAAAGGAAATATCCTCAGATGAAATCTGGAAAGAAGCTTTCTGAGAAACTGCTTAGTGTTCTGTTAATTCATCTCACAGAGTTACATCTCTATTTTGTGGATCTCTTTGCTAGCCTTATTTCTGTGGAATCTGAGAACAGATATTTCGGATCCCTTTGAAGACTATAGGGCCAAAGGAAATATCCTCCGATAACAAAGAGAAAGAAGCTTTCTGAGAAACTTCTTTGTGTTCTGTGAAATCATCTCACAGAGTTACAGCTTTCCCCTCAAGAAGCCTTTCGCTGAGACAGTTCTTGTGGAATTGGCAAAGTGATATTTGGAAGCCCATAGAGGGCTATGGTGAAAAAGGAAATATCCTCAGATGAAATCTGGAAAGAAGCTTTCTGAGAAACTTCTCTGTGATGTGTGACTTCCACTCACAGAGTTACATCTGTATTTCGTGGATCTCTTTGCTAGCCTTATTTCTGTGGAATATGAGAACAGATATTTCGGATCCCTTTGAAGACTATACGGCCGAAGGAAATATCCTCCGATAACAAAGAGAAAGAAGCTTTCTGAGAAACTTCTTTGTGTTCTGTGAAATCATCTCACAGAGTTACAGCTTTCCCCTCAAGAAGCCTTTCGCTAAGACAGTTCTTGTGGAATTGGCAAAGTGATATTTGGAAGCCCATAGAGGGCTATGGTGAAAAAGGAAATATCCTCAGATGAAATCTGGAAAGAAGCTTTCTGAGAAACTGCTTAGTGTTCTGTAAATTCATCTCACAGAGTTACATCTGTATTTCGTGGATCTCTTTGCTAGCCTTATTTCTGTGGAACCTGAGAACAGATATTTCGGATCCCTTTGAAGACTATAGGGCCAAAGGAAATATCCTCCGATAATAAAGAGAAAAAAGCTTTCTGAGAAATTTCTTTGTGTTCTGTGAAATCATCTCACAGAGTTACAGCTTTCTCCTCAAGAAGCCTTTCGCTAAGACAGTTCTTGTGGAATTGGCAAAGTGATATTTGGAAGCCCATAGAGGGCTATGGTGAAAAAGGTAATATCCTCAGATGAAATCTGGAAAGAAGCTTTCTGAGAAACTGCTTAGTGTTCTGTTAATTCATCTCACAGAGTTACATCTGTATTTCGTGGATCTCTTTGCTAGCCTTATTTCTGTGGAATCTGAGAACAGATATTTCGGATCCCTTTGAAGACTATAGGGCCAAAGGAAATATCCTCCGATACCAAAGAGAAAGAAGCTTTCTGAGAATCTTCTTTGTGTTCTCTGAAATCATCTCACAGAGTTACAGCTTTCCCCTCAAGAAGCCTTTCGCTAAGACAGTTCTTGTGGAATTGGCAATGTGATATTTGGAAGCCGATACAGGGCTATGGTGAAAAAGGAAATATCCTCATCTGAAATGTGGAAAGAAGCTTTCTGAGAAACTGCTTAGTGTTCTGTTAATTCATCTCACAGAGTTACATCTGTATTTCGTGGATCTCTTTGCTAGCCTTATTTCTGTGGAATCTGAGAACAGATATTTAGGATCCCTTTGAAGACTATACGGCCAAAGGAAATATCCTCCGATAACAAAGAGAAAGAAGCTTTCTGAGAAACTTCTTTGTGTTCTGTGAAATAATCTCACAGAGTTACAGCTTTCCCCTCAAGATGCCTTTCGCGGAGACAGTTCTTGTGGAATTGGCAACGTGATATTTGGAAGCCGATACAGGGCTATGGTGAAAAAGGAAATATCCTCAGATGAAATCTGGAAAGAAGCTTTCTGAGAAACTTCTCTGTGATGTGTGACTTCCACTCACAGAGTTACATCTGTATTTCGTGGATCTCTTTGCTAGCCTTATTTCTGTGGAATCTGAGAACAGATATTTCGGATCCCATTGAAGACTATAGGGCCAAAGGAAATATCCTCCGATAACAAAGAGAAAGAAGCTTTCTGAGAAACTTCTTTGTGTTCTGTGAAATCATCTCACAGAATTACAGCTTTCCCCTCAAGAAGCCTTTCGCTAAGACCGTTCTTGTGGAATTGGCAAAGTGATATTTGGAAGCCCATAGAGGGCTACGGTGAAAAAGGAAATATCCTCAGATGAAATCTGGAAAGAAGCTTTCTGAGAAACTGCTTAGTGTTCTGTTATTTCATCTCACAGAGTTACATCTGTATTTCGTGGATCTCTTTGCTAGCCTTATTTCTGTGGAATCTGAGAACAGATATTTCGGATCCCATTGAAGACTATAGGGCCAAAGGAAATATCCTCCGATAACAAAGAGATAGAAGCTTTCTGAGAAACTTCTTTGTGTTCTCTGAAATCATCTCACAGAGTTACAGCTTTCCCCTCAAGAAGACTTTCGCTAAGACAGTTCTTGTGGAATTGGCAAAGTGATATTTGGAAGCCCATAGAGGCCTAGGGTGAAAAAGGAAATATCCTCAGATGAAATCTGGAAAGAAGCTTTCTGAGAAACTGCTGAGTGTTCTGTTAGTTCTTCTCACAGAGTTACATCTGTATTTCGTGGATCTCTTTGTTAGCCTTATTTCCCTGAAATATGAGAACAGATATTTCGGTTCCCTCTGAAGACTATAGGGCCAAAGGAAATAACCTCCGATTACAAAGAGAAAGAAGCCTTCTGAGAAGCTTCTTTGTGTTCTGTGAAATCATCTCACAGAGTTACAGCTTTCCCCTCAAGAAGCCTTTCGCTAAGACAGTTCTTGTGGAATTGGCAAAGTGATATTTGGAAGCCCATAGAGGGCTATGGTGAAAAAGGAAATATCCTCAGATGAAATCTGGAAAGAAGCTTTCTGAGAAACTGCTTAGTGTTCTGTTAATTCATCTCACAGAGTTACATCTGTATTTCGTGGATCTCTTTGCTAGCCTTATTTCTGTGGAACCTGAGAACAGATATTTCGGATCCCATTGAAGACTGTAGGGCCAAAGGAAATATCCTCCGATAACAAAGAGAAAGAAGCTTTCTGAGAAACTTCTTTGTGTTCTGTGAAATCATCTCACAGAGTTACAGCTTTCCCCTCAAGAAGCCTTTCGCTAAGACAGTTCTTGTGGAATTGGCAAAGTGATATTTGGAAGCCCATAGATGCCTATGGTGAAAAAGGAAATATCCTCAGATGAAATCTGGAAAGAAGCTTTCTGAGAAACTGCTGAGTGTTCTGTTAGTTCTTCTCACAGAGTTACATCTGTATTTCGTGCATCTCTTTGTTAGCCTTATTTCTCTGGAATATGAGAACAGATATTTCGGTTGCCTCTAAAGACTATAGGGCCAAAGGAAATAACCTCCAATAACAAAGAGAAAGAAGCTTTCTGAGAAACTTCTTTGTGTTCTGTGAAATCATCTCACAGAGTTACAGCTCTCCCCTCAAGAAGCCTTTCGCTAAGACAGTTCTTGTGGAATTGGCAAAGTGATATTTGGAAGCCCATACAGGGCTATGGTGAAAAAGGAAATATCCTCATCTGAAATCTGGAAAGAAGCTTTCTGAGAAACTGCTTAGTGTTCTGGTAATTCATCTCACAGAATTACATCTGTATTTTGTGGATCTCTTTGCTAGCCTTATTTTTGTGGAATCTGAGAACAGATATTTCGGATCCCATTGAAGACTGTAGGGCCAAAGGAAATATCCTCCGATAACAAAGAGAAAGAAGCTTTCTGAGAAACTTCTTTGTGTTCTGTGAAATCATCTCACAGAGTTACAGCTTTCCCCTCAAGAAGCCTTTCGCTAAGACAGTTCTTGTGGAATTGGCAAAGTGATATTCGGAAGCCCATAGAGGCCTATGGTGAAAAAGGAAATATCCTCAGATGAAATCTGGAAAGAAGCTTTCTGAGAAACTGCTTAGTGTTCTGTTAATTCATCTCACAGAGTTACATCTCTATTTTGTGGATCTCTTTGCTGGCCTTATTTCTGTGGAATCTGAGAACAGATATTTCGGATCCCTTTGAAGACTATAGGGCCAAAGGAAATATCCTCCGATAACAAAGAGAAAGAAGCTTTCTGAGAAACTTCTTTGTGTTCTGTGAAATCATCTCACAGAGTTACAGCTTTCCCCTCAAGAAGCCTTTCGCTGAGACAGTTCTTGTGGAATTGGCAAAGTGATATTTGGAAGCCCATAGAGGGCTATGGTGAAAAAGGAAATATCCTCAGATGAAATCTGGAAAGAAGCTTTCTGAGAAACTTCTCTGTGATGTGTGACTTCCACTCACAGAGTTACATCTGTATTTCGTGGATCTCTTTGCTAGCCTTATTTCTGTGGAATCTGAGAACAGATATTTCGGATCCCTTTGAAGACTATACGGCCGAAGGAAATATCCTCCGATAACAAAGAGAAAGAAGCTTTCTGAGAAACTTCTTTGTGTTCTGTGAAATCATCTCACAGAGTTACAGCTTTCCCCTCAAGAAGCCTTTCGCTAAGACAGTTCTTGTGGAATTGGCAAAGTGATATTTGGAAGCCCATAGAGGGCTATGGTGAAAAAGGAAATATCCTCAGATGAAATCTGGAAAGAAGCTTTCTGAGAAACTGCTTAGTGTTCTGTAAATTCATCTCACAGAGTTACATCTGTATTTCGTGGATCTCTTTGCTAGCCTTATTTCTGTGGAACCTGAGAACAGATATTTCGGATCCCTTTGAAGACTATAGGGCCAAAGGAAATATCCTCCGATAATAAAGAGAAAAAAGCTTTCTGAGAAATTTCTTTGTGTTCTGTGAAATCATCTCACAGAGTTACAGCTTTCTCCTCAAGAAGCCTTTCGCTAAGACAGTTCTTGTGGAATTGGCAAAGTGATATTTGGAAGCCCATAGAGGGCTATGGTGAAAAAGGTAATATCCTCAGATGAAATCTGGAAAGAAGCTTTCTGAGAAACTGCTTAGTGTTCTGTTAATTCATCTCACAGAGTTACATCTGTATTTCGTGGATCTCTTTGCTAGCCTTATTTCTGTGGAATCTGAGAACAGATATTTCGGATCCCATTGAAGACTATAGGGCCAAAGGAAATATCCTCCGATACCAAAGAGAAAGAAGCTTTCTGAGAATCTTCTTTGTGTTCTCTGAAATCATCTCACAGAGTTACAGCTTTCCCCTCAAGAAGCCTTTCGCTAAGACAGTTCTTGTGGAATTGGCAAAGTGATATTTGGAAGCCGATACAGCGCTATGGTGAAAAAGGAAATATCCTCATCTGAAATCTGGAAAGAAGCTTTCTGAGAAACTGCTTAGTGTTCTGTTAATTCATCTCACAGAGTTACATCTGTATTTCGTGGATCTCTTTGCTAGCCTTATTTCTGTGGAATCTGAGAACAGATATTTAGGATCCCTTTGAAGACTATACGGCCAAAGGAAATATCCTCCGATAACAAAGAGAAAGAACCTTTCTGAGAAACTTCTTTGTGTTCTGTGAAATAATCTCACAGAGTTACAGCTTTCCCCTCAAGATGCCTTTCGCGGAGACAGTTCTTGTGGAATTGGCAAAGTGATATTTGGAAGCCGATACAGGGCTATGGTGAAAAAGGAAATATCCTCAGATGAAATCTGGAAAGAAGCTTTCTGAGAAACTTCTCTGTGATGTGTGACTTCCACTCACAGAGTTACATCTGTATTTCGTGGATCTCTTTGCTAGCCTTATTTCTGTGGAATCTGAGAACAGATATTTCGGATCCCATTGAAGACTATAGGGCCAAAGGAAATATCCTCCGATAACAAAGAGAAAGAAGCTTTCTGAGAAACTTCTTTGTGTTCTGTGAAATCATCTCACGGAATTACAGCTTTCCCCTCAAGAAGCCTTTCGCTAAGACCGTTCTTGTGGAATTGGCAAAGTGATATTTGGAAGCCCATAGAGGGCTATGGTGAAAAAGGAAATATCCTCAGATGAAATCTGGAAAGAAGCTTTCTGAGAAACTGCTTAGTGTTCTGTTATTTCATCTCACAGAGTTACATCTGTATTTCGTGGATCTATTTGCTAGCCTTATTTCTGTGGAATCTGAGAACAGATATTTCGGATCCCATTGAAGACTATAGGGCCAAAGGAAATATCCTCCGATAACAAAGAGATAGAAGCTTTCTGAGAAACTTCTTTGTGTTCTCTGAAATCATCTGACAGAGTTACAGCTTTCCCCTCAAGAAGACTTTCGCTAAGACAGTTCTTGTGGAATTGGCAAAGTGATATTTGGAAGCCCATAGAGGCCTAGGGTGAAAAAGGAAATATCCTCAGATGAAATCTGGAAAGAAGCTTTCTGAGAAACTGCTGAGTGTTCTGTTAGTTCTTCTCACAGAGTTACATCTGTATTTCGTGGATCTCTTTGTTAGCCTTATTTCTCTGAAATATGAGAACAGATATTTCGGTTCCCTCTGAAGACTATAGGGCCAAAGGAAATAACCTCCGATTACAAAGAGAAAGAAGCCTTCTGAGAAGCTTCTTTGTGTTCTGTGAAATCATCTCACAGAGTTACAGCTTTCCCCTCAAGAAGCCTTTCGCTAAGACAGTTCTTGTGGAATTGGCAAAGTGATATTCGGAAGCCCATAGAGGCCTATGGTGAAAAAGGAAATATCCTCAGATGAAATCTGGAAAGAAGCTTTCTGAGAAACTGCTTAGTGTTCTGTTAATTCATCTCACAGAGTTACATCTCTATTTTGTGGATCTCTTTGCCAGCCTTATTTCTGTGTAATCTGAGAACAGATATTTCGGATCACTTTGAAGACTATAGGGCCAAAGGAAATATCCTCCGATAACAAAGAGAAAGAAGCTTTCTGAGAAACTTCTTTGTGTTCTGTGAAATCATCTCACAGAGTTACAGCTTTCCCCTCAAGAAGCCTTTCGCTGAGACAGTTCTTGTGGAATTGGCAAAGTGATATTTGGAAGCCCATAGAGGGCTATGGTGAAAAAGGAAATATCCTCAGATGAAATCTGGAAAGAAGCTTTCTGAGAAACTTCTCTGTGATGTGTGACTTCCACTCACAGAGTTACATCTGTATTTCGTGGATCTCTTTGCTAGCCTTATTTCTGTGGAATCTGAGAACAGATATTTCGGATCCCTTTGAAGACTATACGGCCGAAGGAAATATCCTCCGATAACAAAGAGAAAGAAGCTTTCTGAGAAACTTCTTTGTGTTCTGTGAAATCATCTCACAGAGTTACAGCTTTCCCCTCAAGAAGCCTTTCGCTAAGACAGTTCTTGTGGAATTGGCAAAGTGATATTTGGAAGCCCATAGAGGGCTATGGTGAAAAAGGAAATATCCTCAGATGAAATCTGGAAAGAAGCTTTCTGAGAAACTGCTTAGTGTTCTGTAAATTCATCTCACAGAGTTACATCTGTATTTCGTGGATCTCTTTGCTAGCCTTATTTCTGTGGAACCTGAGAACAGATATTTCGGATCCCTTTGAAGACTATAGGGCCAAAGGAAATATCCTCCGATAATAAAGAGAAAAAAGCTTTCTGAGAAATTTCTTTGTGTTCTGTGAAATCATCTCACAGAGTTACAGCTTTCTCCTCAAGAAGCCTTTCGCTAAGACAGTTCTTGTGGAATTGGCAAAGTGATATTTGGAAGCCCATAGAGGGCTATGGTGAAAAAGGAAATATCCTCAGATGAAATCTGGAAAGAAGCTTTCTGAGAAACTGCTTAGTGTTCTGTTAATTCATCTCACAGAGTTACATCTGTATTTCGTGGATCTCTTTGCTAGCCTTATTTCTGTGGAATCTGAGAACAGATATTTCGGATCCCTTTGAAGACTACAGGGCCAAAGGAAATATCCTCCGATACCAAAGAGAAAGAAGCTTTCTGAGAATCTTCTTTGTGTTCTCTGAAATCATCTCACAGAGTTACAGCTTTCCCCTCAAGAAGCCTTTCGCTAAGACAGTTCTTGTGGAATTGGCAAAGTGATATTTGGAAGCCGATACAGGGCTATGGTGAAAAAGGAAATATCCTCATCTGAAATCTGGAAAGAAGCTTTCTGAGAAACTGCTTAGTGTTCTGTTAATTCATCTCACAGAGTTACATCTGTATTTCGTGGATCTCTTTGCTAGCCTTATTTCTGTGGAATCTGAGAACAGATATTTAGGATCCCTTTGAAGACTATACGGCCAAAGGAAATATCCTCCGATAACAAAGAGAAAGAAGCTTTCTGAGAAACTTCTTTGTGTTCTGTGAAATAATCTCACAGAGTTACAGCTTTCCCCTCAAGATGCCTTTCGCGGAGACAGTTCTTGTGGAATTGGCAACGTGATATTTGGAAGCCGATACAGGGCTATGGTGAAAAAGGAAATATCCTCAGATGAAATCTGGAAAGAAGCTTTCTGATAAACTTCTCTGTGATGAGTGACTTCCACTCACAGAGTTACATCTGTATTTCGTGGATCTCTTTGCTAGCCTTATTTCTGTGGAATCTGAGAACAGATATTTCGGATCCCATTGAAGACTATAGGGCCAAAGGAAATATCCTCCGATAACAAAGAGAAAGAAGCTTTCTGAGAAACTTCTTTGTGTTCTGTGAAATCATCTCACAGAATTACAGCTTTCCCCTCAAGAAGCCTTTCGCTAAGACCGTTCTTGTGGAATTGGCAAAGTGATATTTGGAAGCCCATAGAGGGCTATGGTGAAAAAGGAAATATCCTCAGATGAAATCTGGAAAGAAGCTTTCTGAGAAACTGCTTAGTGTTCTGTTATTTCATCTCACAGAGTTACATCTGTATTTCGTGGATCTCTTTGCTAGCCTTATTTCTGTGGAATCTGAGAACAGATATTTCGGATCTCATTGAAGACTATAGGGCCAAAGGAAATATCCTCCGATAACAAAGAGATAGAAGCTTTCTGAGAAACTTCTTTGTGTTCTCTGAAATCATCTCACAGAGTTACAGCTTTCCCCTCAAGAAGACTTTCGCTAAGACAGTTCTTGTGGAATTGGCAAAGTGATATTTGGAAGCCCATAGAGGGCTATGGTGAAAAAGGAAATATCCTCAGATGAAATCTGGAAAGAAGCTTTCTGAGAAACTGCTGAGTGTTCTGTTAGTTCTTCTCACAGAGTTACATCTGTATTTCGTGGATCTCTTTGTTAGCCTTATTTCTCTGAAATATGAGAACAGATATTTCGGTTCCCTCTGAAGACTATAGGGCCAAAGGAAATAAACTCCGATTACAAAGAGAAAGAAGCCTTCTGAGAAGCTTCTTTGTGTTCTGTGAAATCATCTCACAGAGTTACAGCTTTCCCCTCAAGAAGCCTTTCGCTAAGACAGTTCTTGTGGAATTGGCAAAGTGATATTTGGAAGCCCATAGAAGGCTATGGTGAAAAAGGAAATGTCCTCAGATGAAATCTGGAAAGAAGCTTTCTGAGAAACTGCTTAGTGTTCTGTTAATTCATCTCACAGAGTTACATCTGTATTTCGTGGATCTCTTTGCTAGCCTTATTTCTGAGGAACCTGAGAACAGATATTTCGGATCCCTTTGAAGACTATAGGGCCAAAGGAAATATCCTCCGATAACAAAGAGAAAAAAGCTTTCTGAGAACTTTCTTTGTGTTCTGTGAAATCATCTCATAGAGTTACAGCTTTCTCCTCAAGAAGCCTTTCGCTAAGACAGTTCTTGTGGAATTGGCAAGGTGATATTTGGAATCACATAGAGGGCTATGGTGAAAAAGGAAATATCCTCTGATGAAATCTGGAAAGAAGCTTTCTGAGAAACTGCTTAGTGTTCTGTTCATTTATCTCACAGAGTTACATCTGTATTTCGTGGATCTCTTTGCTAGCCTTATTGCTGTGGAATCTGAGAACAGATATTTCGGATCCCTTTGAAGACTATAGGGCCAAAGGAAATATCCTCCGATAACAAAGAGAAAGAAGCTTTCTGAGAAACTTCTTTGTGTTCTCTGAAATCATCTCACAGAGTTACAGCTTTCCCCTCAAGAAGTCTTTCGCTAAGACAGTTCTTGTGGAATTGGCAAAGTGATATTTGGAAGCCCATAGAGGGCTATGGTGAAAAAGGAAATATCCTCAGATGAAATCTGGAAAGAAGCTTTCTGAGAAACTTCTCTGTGATGTGTGACTTCCACTCACAGAGTTACATCTGTATTTCGTGGATCTCTTTGCTAGCCTTATTTCTGTGGAATATGAGAACAGATATTTCGGATCCCTTTGAAGACTATACGGCCAAAGGAAATATCCTCCGATAACAAAGAGAAAGAAGCTTTCTGAGAAACTTCTTTGTGTTCTGTGAAATCATATCACAGAGTTACAGCTTTCCCCTCAAGAAGCCTTTCGCTGAGACAGTTCATGTGGAATTGGCATAGTGATATTTAGAAGCCCATAGAGGGCTATGGTGAAAAAGGAAATATCCTCAGATGAAATCTGGAAAGAAGCTTTCTGAGAAACTGCTTAGTGTTCTGTTAATTCATCTCACAGAGTTACATCTGTATTTCGTGGATCTCTTTGCTAGCCTTATTTCTGTGGAATCTGAGAACAGATATTTCGGATCCCATTGAAGACTATAGGGCCAAAGGAAATATCCTCCGATAACAAAGAGAAAGAAGCTTTCTGAGAAACTTCTTTGTGTTCTGTGAAATCATCTCACAGAGTTACAGCTTTCCCCTCAAGAAGCCTTTCGCTAAGACAGTTCTTGTGGAATTGGCAAAGTGATATTTGGAAGCCCATAGAGGGCTATGGTGAAAAAGGAAATATCCTCAGATGAAATCTGGAAAGAAGCTTTCTGAGAAACTTCTCTGTGATGTGTGACTTCCACTCACAGAGTTACATGTGTATTTCGTGGATCTCTTTGCTAGCCTTATTTCTGTGGAATCTGAGAACAGATATTTAGGATCCCTTTGAAGACTATACGGCCAAAGGAAATATCCTCCGATAACAAAGAGAAAGAAGCTTTCTGAGAAACTTCTTTGTGTTCTGGGAAATCATCTCACAGAGTTACAGCTTTCCCCTCAAGAAGCCTTTCGCTAAGACAGTTCTTGTGGAATTGGCAAAGTGATATTTGGAAGCCCATAGAGGGCTATGGTGAAAAAGGAAATATCCTCAGATGAAATCTGGAAAGAAGCTTACTGAGAAACTTCTCTGTGATGTGTGACTTCCACTCACAGAGTTACATCTGTATTTCGTGGATCTCTTTGCTAGCCTTATTTCTGTGGAATCTGAGAACAGATATTTCGGATCCCTTTGAAGACTATACGGCTGAAGGAAATATCCTCCGATAACAAAGAGAAAGAAGCTTTCTGAGAAACTTCTTTGTGTTCTGTGAAATCATCTCACAGAGTTACAGCTTTCCCCTCAAGAAGCCTTTCGCTAAGACAGTTCTTGTGGAATTGGCAAAGTGATATTTGGAAGCCCATAGAGGGCTATGGTGATAAAGGAAATATCCTCAGATGAAATCTGGAAAGAAGCTTTCTGAGAAACTGCTTAGTGTTCTGTTAATTCAACTCACAGAGTTACATCTGTATTTCGTGGATCTCTTTGCTAGCCTTATTTCTGTGGAATCTGAGAACAGATATTTCGGATCCCATTGAAGACTATAGGGCCAAAGGAAATATCCTCCGATAACAAAGAGAAAGAAGCTTTCAAGAAACTTCTTTGTGTTCAGTGAAATCATCTCACAGAATTACAGCTTTCCCCTCAAGAAGCCTTTCGCTAAGACAGTTCTTGTGGAATTGGCAAAGTGATATTTGGAAGCCCATAGAGGGCTATGGTGAAAAAGGTAATATCCTCAGATGAAATCTGGAAAGAAGCTTTCTGAGAAACTGCTTAGTGTTCTGTTAATTCATCTCACAGAGTTACATCTGTATTTCGTGGATCTCTTTGCTAGCCTTATTTCTGTGGAATCTGAGAACAGATATTTCGGATCCCATTGAAGACTGTAGGGTCAAAGGAAATATGCTCCGATAACATAGAGAAAGAAGCTTTCTGAGAAACTTCCTTGTCTTCTCTGAAATCATATCACAGAGTTACAGCTTTCCCCTCAAGAAGCCTTTCGCTAAAACAGTTCTTGTGGAATTGGCAAAGTGATATTTGGAAGCCCATAGAGGGCTATGGTGAAAAAGGAAATATCCTCAGATGAAATCTGGAAAGAAGCTTTCTGAGAAACTTCTCTGTGATGTGTGACTTCCACTCACAGAGTTACATGTGTATTTCGTGGATCTCTTTGCTAGCCTTATTTCTGTGGAATCTGAGAACAGATATTTAGGATCCCTTTGAAGACTATACGGCCAAAGGAAATATCCTCCGATAACAAAGAGAAAGAAGCTTTCTGAGAAACTTCTTTGTGTTCTGGGAAATCATCTCACAGAGTTACAGCTTTCCCCTCAAGAAGCCTTTCGCTAAGACAGTTCTTGTGGAATTGGCAAAGTGATATTTGGAAGCCCATAGAGGGCTATGGTGAAAAAGGAAATATCCTCAGATGAAATCTGGAAAGAAGCTTTCTGAGAAACTGCTTAGTGTTCTGTTAATTCATCTCACAGAGTTACATCTGTATTTTGTGGATCTCTTTGCTAGCCTTATTTTTGTGGAATCTGAGAACAGATATTTCGGATCCCATTGAAGACTATAGTGCCAAAGGAAATATCCTCCGATAACAAAGAGAAAGAAGCTTTCTGAGAAACTTCTTTGTGTTCTGTGAAATCATCTCACAGAGTTACAGCTTTCCCCTCAAGAAGCTTTTCGCTAAGACAGTTCTTGTGGAATTGGCAAAGTGATATTTGGAAGCCCATAGAGGGCTATGGTGAAAAAGGAAATATCCTCAGATGAAATCTGGAAAGAAGCTTTCTGAGAAACTGCTTAGTGTTCTGTTAATTCATCTCACAGAGTTACATCTGTATTTCGTGGATCTCTTTGCTAGCCTTATTTCTGTGGAATCTGAGAACAGATATTTCGGATCCCATTGAAGACTACAGGGGCAAAGGAAATATCCTCCGATAACAAAGAGAAAGAAGTTTTCCGAGAAACTTCTTTGTGTTCTGTGAAATCATCTCACAGAGTTACAGCTTTCCCCTCAAGAAGCCTTTCGCTAAGACAGTTCTTGTGCAATTGGCAAAGTGATATTTGGAAGCCCATAGAGGGCTATGGTGAAAAAGGAAATATCCTCAGATGAAATCTGGAAAGAAGCTTTCTGAGAAACTGCTTAGTGTTCTGTTAATTCATCTCACAAAGTTACATCTCTATTTTGTGGATCTCTTTCCTAGACTTATTTCTGTGGAATCTGAGAACAGATATTTCGGATCCCTTTGAAGACTATAGGGCTAAAGGAAATATCCTCCGATAACAAAGAGAAAGAAGCTTTCTGAGAAACTTCTTTGTGTTCTGTGAAATCATCTCACAGAGTTACAGCTTTCCCCTCAAGAAGCCTTTCGTTGAGACAGTTCTTGTGGAATTGGCAAAGTGATATTTGGAAGCCCATAGAGGGCTATGGTGAAAAAGGAAATATTCCCAGAAGAAATCTGGAAAGAAGCTTTCTGAGAAACTGCTGAGTGTTCTGTTAATTCTTCTCACAGAGTTACATCTGTATTTCGTGGATCTCTTTGTTAGCCTTATTTCTCTGGAATATGAGAACAGACATTTCGGTTCCCTCTAAGAGTATAGGGCCAAAGGAAATATCCTCCGATAACATAGAGAAAGAAGCTTTCTGAGAAACTTCTTTGTGTTCTGTGAAATCATCTCACAGAGTTACAGCTTTCCCCTCAAGAAGCCTTTCGCTAAGACAGTTCTTGTGGAATTGGCAAAGTGATATTTGGAAGCCCTTAGAGGGCTATGGTGAAAAAGGAAATATCCTCATCTGAAATCTGGAAAGAAGCTTTCTGAGAAACTGCTTAGTGTTCTGTTAATTCATCTCACAGAGTTACATCTGCATTTTGTGGATCTCTTTGCTAGCCTTATTTTTGTGGAATCTGAGAACAGATATTTCGGATCCCTTTGAAGACTATAGGGCCAAAGGAAATATCCTCCGATAACAAAGAGAAAGAAGCTTTCTGAGAAACTTCTTTGTGTTCTGTGAAATCATCTCACAGAGTTACAGCTTTCCCCTCAAGAAGCCTTTCGCTAAGACAGTTCTTGTGGAATTAGCAAAGTGATATTTGGAAGCCCATAGAGGGCTTTGGTGAAAAGGGAAATATCTTCAGATGAAATATGGAAAGAAGCTTTCTGAGAAACTGCTGAGTGTTCAGTTAATTCATCTCACAGAGTTACATCTGTATTTCGTGGATCTCTTTTCTAGCCTTATTTCTGTGGAATCTGAGAACAGATATTTCTGATCCCATTGAAGACTATAGGGCCAAAGGAAATATCCTCCGATAACAAAGAGAAAGAGGTTTTCCGAGAAACTTCTTTGTGTTCTGTGAAATCATCTCACAGAGTTACAGCTTTCCCCTCAAGAAGCCTTTCGCTAAGACAGTTCTTGTGGAATTGGCAAAGTGATATTTGGAAGCCCATAGAGGGCTATGGTGAAAAAGGAAATATCCTCAGATGAAATCTGGAAAGAAGCTTTCTGAGAAACTGCTGAGTGTTCTGTTAGTTCTTCTCACAGAGTTACATCTGTATTTCGTGGATCTCTTTGTTAGCCTTATTTCTCTGGAATATGAGAACAGATATATCGGTTCCCTCTAAAGACTATAGGGCCAAAGGAAATAACCTCCGATAACAAAGAGAAAGAAGCTTTCTGAGAAACTTCTCTGTGATGTGTGACTTCCACTCACAGAGTTACATCTGTATTTCGTGGATCTCTTTGCTAGCCTTATTTCTGTGGAATCTGAGAACAGATATTTAGGATCCCTTTGAAGACTATAAGGCCAAAGGAAATATCCTCCGATAACAAAGAGAAAGAAGCTTTCTGAGAAACTTCTTTGTGTTCTGTGAAATCATCTCACAGAGTTACAGTTTCCCCTCAAGAAGCCTTTCGCTGAGACAGTTCTTTTGGAATTGGCAAGGTGATATTGGGAAGCCCATAGAGGGCTATGGTGAAAAAGGAAATATCCACAGATGAAATCTGGAAAGAAGCTTTCTGAGAAACTGCTTAGTGTTCTGTTAATTCATCTCACCGAGTTACATCTGTATTTTGTGGATCTCTTTGCTAGCCTTATTTTTGTGGAATCTGAGAACAGATATTTCGGATCCCATTGAAGACTATAGGGCCAAAGGAAATATCCTCCGATAACAAAGAGAAAGAAGCTTTCTGAGAAACTTCTTTGTGTTCTGTGAAATCAACTCACCGAATTACAGCTTTCCCCTCAAGAAGCCTTTCGCTAAGACCGTTCTTGTGGAATTGGCAAAGTGATATTTGGAAGCCCATAGAGGGCTATGGTGAAAAAGGAAATATCCTCAGATGAAATCTGGAAAGAAGCTTCCTGAGAAACTGCTTAGTGTTCTGTTATTTCATCTCACAGAGTTACATCTGTATTTCGTGGATCTCTTTGCTAGCCTTATTTCTGTGGAATCTGAGAACAGATATTTCGGATCCCTTTGAAGACTATAGGGCCAAAGGAAATATCCTCCGATACCAAAGAGAAAGAAGCTTTCTGAGAAACTTCTTTGTGTTCTGTGAAATCATCTCACAGAGTTACAGCTTTCCCCTCAAGAAGCCTTTCGCTAAGACAGTTCTTGTGGAATTGGCAAAGTGATATTTGGAAGCCCATAGATGCCTATGGTCAAAAAGGAAATATCCTCAGATGAAATCTGGAAAGAAGCTTTCTGAGAAACTGCTGAGTGTTCTGTTAGTTCTTCTCACAGAGTTACATCTGTATTTCGTGCATCTCTTTGTTAGCCTTATTTCTCTGGAATATGAGAACAGATATTTCGGTTCCCTCTAAAGACTATAGGGCCAAAGGAAATAACCTCCGATAACAAAGAGAAAGAAGCTTTCTGAGAAACTTCTTTGTGTTCTGTGAAATCATCTCACAGAGTTACAGCTTTCCCCTCAAGAAGCCTTTCGCTAAGACAGTTCTTGTGGAATTGGCAAAGTGATATTTGGAAGCCCATACAGGGCTATGGTGAAAAAGGAAATATCCTCATCTGAAATCTGGAAAGAAGCTTTCTGAGAAACTGCTTAGTGTTCTGGTAATTCATCTCACAGAGTTACATCTGTATTTTGTGGATCTCTTTGCTAGCCTTATTTTTGTGGAATCTGAGAACAGATATTTCGGATCCCATTGAAGACTGCAGGGCCAAAGGAAATATCCTCCGATAACAAAGAGAAAGAAGCTTTCTGAGAAACTTCTTTGTGTTCTGTGAAATCATCTCACAGAGTTACAGCTTTCCCCTCAAGAAGCCTTTCGCTAAGACAGTTCTTGTGGAATTGGCAAAGTCATATTCGGAAGCCCATAGAGGCCTATGGTGAAAAAGGAAATATCCTCAGATGAAATCTGGAAAGAAGCTTTCTGAGAAACTGCTTAGTGTTCTGTTAATTCATCTCACAGAGTTACATCTCTATTTTGTGGATCTCTTTGCTAGCCTTATTTCTGTGGAATCTGAGAACAGATATTTCGGATCCCTTTGAAGACTATAGGGCCAAAGGAAATATCCTCCGATAACAAAGAGAAAGAAGCTTTCTGAGAAACTTCTTTGTGTTCTGTGAAATCATCTCACAGAGCTACAGCTTTCCCCTCAAGAAGCCTTTCGCTGAGACAGTTCTTGTGGAATTGGCAAAGTGATATTTGGAAGCCCATAGAGGGCTATGGTGAAAAAGGAAATATCCTCAGATGAAATCTGGAAAGAAGCTTTCTGAGAAACTTCTCTGTGATGTGTGACTTCCACTCACAGAGTTACATCTGTATTTCGTGGATCTCTTTGCTAGCCTTATTTCTGTGGAATCTGAGAACAGATATTTCGGATCCCTTTGAAGACTATACGGCCGAAGGAAATATCCTCCGATAACAAAGAGAAAGAAGCTTTCTGAGAAACTTCTTTGTGTTCTGTGAAATCATCTCACAGAGTTACAGCTTTCCCCTCAAGAAGCCTTTCGCTAAGACAGTTCTTGTGGAATTGGCAAAGTGATATTTGGAAGCCCATAGAGGGCTATGGTGAAAAAGGAAATATCCTCAGATGAAATCTGGAAAGAAGCTTTCTGAGAAACTGCTTAGTGTTCTGTTATTTCATCTCACAGAGTTACATCTGTATTTCGTGGATCTCTTTGCTAGCCTTATTTCTGTGGAATCTGAGAACAGATATTTCGGATCCCATTGAAGACTATAGGGCCAAAGGAAATATCCTCCGATAACAAAGAGATAGAAGCTTTCTGAGAAACTTCTTTGTGTTCTCTGAAATCATCTCACAGAGTTACAGCTTTCCCCTCAAGAAGACTTTCGCTAAGACAGTTCTTGTGGAATTGGCAAAGTGATATTTGGAAGCCCATAGAGGCCTAGGGTGAAAAAGGAAATATCCTCAGATGAAATCTGGAAAGAAGCTTTCTGAGAAACTGCTGAGTGTTCTGTTAGTTCTTCTCACAGAGTTACATCTGTATTTCGTGGATCTCTTTGTTAGCCTTATTTCCCTGAAATATGAGAACAGATATTTCGGTTCCCTCTGAAGACTATAGGGCCAAAGGAAATAACCTCCGATTACAAAGAGAAAGAAGCCTTCTGAGAAGCTTCTTTGTGTTCTGTGAAATCATCTCACAGAGTTACAGCTTTCCCCTCAAGAAGCCTTTCGCTAAGACAGTTCTTGTGGAATTGGCAAAGTGATATTTGGAAGCCCATAGAGGGCTATGGTGAAAAAGGAAATATCCTCAGATGAAATCTGGAAAGAAGCTTTCTGAGAAACTGCTTAGTGTTCTGTTAATTCATCTCACAGAGTTACATCTGTATTTCGTGGATCTCTTTGCTAGCCTTATTTCTGTGGAACCTGAGAACAGATATTTCGGATCCCATTGAAGACTGTAGGGCCAAAGGAAATATCCTCCGATAACAAAGAGAAAGAAGCTTTCTGAGAAACTTCTTTGTGTTCTGTGAAATCATCTCACAGAGTTACAGCTTTCCCCTCAAGAAGCCTTTCGCTAAGACAGTTCTTGTGGAATTGGCAAAGTGATATTTGGAAGCCCATAGATGCCTATGGTGAAAAAGGAAATATCCTCAGATGAAATCTGGAAAGAAGCTTTCTGAGAAACTGCTGAGTGTTCTGTTAGTTCTTCTCACAGAGTTACATCTGTATTTCGTGCATCTCTTTGTTAGCCTTATTTCTCTGGAATATGAGAACAGATATTTCGGTTCCCTCTAAAGAGTATAGGGCCAAAGGAAATAACCTCCGATAACAAAGAGAAAGAAGCTTTCTGAGAAACTTCTTTGTGTTCTGTGAAATCATCTCACAGAGTTACAGCTTTCCCCTCAAGAAGCCTTTCGCTAAGACAGTTCTTGTGGAATTGGCAAAGTGATATTTGGAAGCCCATACAGGGCTATGGTGAAAAAGGAAATATCCTCATCTGAAATCTGGAAAGAAGCTTTCTGAGAAACTGCTTAGTGTTCTGGTAATTCATCTCACAGAGTTACATCTGTATTTTGTGGATCTCTTTGCTAGCCTTATTTTTGTGGAATCTGAGAACAGATATTTCGGATCCCATTGAAGACTGTAGGGCCAAAGGAAATATCCTCCGATAACAAAGAGAAAGAAGCTTTCTGAGAAACTTCTTTGTGTTCTGTGAAATCATCTCACAGAGTTACAGCTTTCCCCTCAAGAAGCCTTTCGCTAAGACAGTTCTTGTGGAATTGGCAAAGTGATATTCGGAAGCCCATAGAGGCCTATGGTGAAAAAGGAAATATCCTCAGATGAAATCTGGAAAGAAGCTTTCTGAGAAACTGCTTAGTGTTCTGTTAATTCATCTCACAGAGTTACATCTCTATTTTGTGGATCTCTTTGCTAGCCTTATTTCTGTGGAATCTGAGAACAGATATTTCGGATCCCTTTGAAGAGTATAGGGCCAAAGGAAATATCCTCCGATAACAAAGAGAAAGAAGCTTTCTGAGAAACTTCTTTGTGTTCTGTGAAATCATCTCACAGAGTTACAGCTTTCCCCTCAAGAAGCCTTTCGCTGAGACAGTTCTTGTGGAATTGGCAAAGTGATATTTGGAAGCCCATAGAGGGCTATGGTGAAAAAGGAAATATCCTCAGATGAAATCTGGAAAGAAGCTTTCTGAGAAACTTCTCTGTGATGTGTGACTTCCACTCACAGAGTTACATCTGTATTTCGTGGATCTCTTTGCTAGCCTTATTTCTGTGGAATCTGAGAACAGATATTTCGGATCCCTTTGAAGACTATATGGCGGAAGGAAATATCCTCCGATAACAAAGAGAAAGAAGCTTTCTGAGAAACTTCTTTGTGTTCTGTGAAATCATCTCACAGAGTTACAGCTTTCCCCTCAAGAAGCCTTTCGCTAAGACAGTTCTTGTGGAATTGGCAAAGTGATATTTGGAAGCCCATAGAGGGCTATGGTGAAAAAGGAAATATCCTCAGATGAAATCTGGAAAGAAGCTTTCTGAGAAACTGCTTAGTGTTCTGTTATTTCATCTCACAGAGTTACATCTGTATTTCGTGGATCTCTTTGCTAGCCTTATTTCTGTGGAATCTGAGAACAGATATTTCGGATCCCATTGAAGACTATAGGGCCAAAGGAAATATCCTCCGATAACAAAGAGATAGAAGCTTTCTGAGAAACTTCTTTGTGTTCTCTGAAATCATCTCACAGAGTTACAGCTTTCCCCTCAAGAAGACTTTCGCTAAGACAGTTCTTGTGGAATTGGCAAAGTGATATTTGGAAGCCCATAGAGGCCTAGGGTGAAAAAGGAAATATCCTCAGATGAAATCTGGAAAGAAGCTTTCTGAGAAACTGCTGAGTGTTCTGTTAGTTCTTCTCACAGAGTTACATCTGTATTTCGTGGATCTCTTTGTTAGCCTTATTTCCCTGAAATATGAGAACAGATATTTCGGTTCCCTCTGAAGACTATAGGGCCAAAGGAAATAACCTCCGATTACAAAGAGAAAGAAGCCTTCTGAGAAGCTTCTTTGTGTTCTGTGAAATCATCTCACAGAGTTACAGCTTTCCCCTCAAGAAGCCTTTCGCTAAGACAGTTCTTGTGGAATTGGCAAAGTGATATTTGGAAGCCCATAGAGGGCTATGGTGAAAAAGGAAATATCCTCAGATGAAATCTGGAAAGAAGCTTTCTGAGAAACTGCTTAGTGTTCTGTTAATTCATCTCACAGAGTTACATCTGTATTTCGTGGATCTCTTTGCTAGCCTTATTTCTGTGGAACCTGAGAACAGATATTTCGGATCCCATTGAAGACTGTAGGGCCAAAGGAAATATCCTCCGATAACAAAGAGAAAGAAGCTTTCTGAGAAACTTCTTTGTGTTCTGTGAAATCATCTCACAGAGTTACAGCTTTCCCCTCAAGAAGCCTTTCGCTAAGACAGTTCTTGTGGAATTGGCAAAGTGATATTTGGAAGCCCATAGATGCCTATGGTGAAAAAGGAAATATCCTCAGATGAAATCTGGAAAGAAGCTTTCTGAGAAACTGCTGAGTGTTCTGTTAGTTCTTCTCACAGAGTTACATCTGTATTTCGTGCATCTCTTTGTTAGCCTTATTTCTCTGGAATATGAGAACAGATATTTCGGTTCCCTCTAAAGACTATAGGGCCAAAGGAAATAACCTCCGATAACAAAGAGAAAGAAGCTTTCTGAGAAACTTCTTTGTGTTCTGTGAAATCATCTCACAGAGTTACAGCTTTCCCCTCAAGAAGCCTTTCGCTAAGACAGTTCTTGTGGAATTGGCAAAGTGATATTTGGAAGCCCATACAGGGCTATGGTGAAAAAGGAAATATCCTCATCTGAAATCTGGAAAGAAGCTTTCTGAGAAACTGCTTAGTGTTCTGGTAATTCATCTCACAGAGTTACATCTGTATTTTGTGGATCTCTTTGCTAGCCTTATTTTTGTGGAATCTGAGAACAGATATTTCGGATCCCATTGAAGACTGTAGGGCCAAAGGAAATATCCTCCGATAACAAAGAGAAAGAAGCTTTCTGAGAAACTTCTTTGTGTTCTGTGAAATCATCTCACAGAGTTACAGCTTTCCCCTCAAGAAGCCTTTCGCTAAGACAGTTCTTGTGGAATTGGCAAAGTGATATTCGGAAGCCCATAGAGGCCTATGGTGAAAAAGGAAATATCCTCAGATGAAATCTGGAAAGAAGCTTTCTGAGAAACTGCTTAGTGTTCTGTTAATTCATCTCACAGAGTTACATCTCTATTTTGTGGATCTCTTTGCTAGCCTTATTTCTGTGGAATCTGAGAACAGATATTTCGGATCCCTTTGAAGAGTATAGGGCCAAAGGAAATATCCTCCGATAACAAAGAGAAAGAAGCTTTCTGAGAAACTTCTTTGTGTTCTGTGAAATCATCTCACAGAGTTACAGCTTTCCCCTCAAGAAGCCTTTCGCTGAGACAGTTCTTGTGGAATTGGCAAAGTGATATTTGGAAGCCCATAGAGGGCTATGGTGAAAAAGGAAATATCCTCAGATGAAATCTGGAAAGAAGCTTTCTGAGAAACTTCTCTGTGATGTGTGACTTCCACTCACAGAGTTACATCTGTATTTCGTGGATCTCTTTGCTAGCCTTATTTCTGTGGAATCTGAGAACAGATATTTCGGATCCCTTTGAAGACTATATGGCGGAAGGAAATATCCTCCGATAACAAAGAGAAAGAAGCTTTCTGAGAAACTTCTTTGTGTTCTGTGAAATCATCTCACAGAGTTACAGCTTTCCCCTCAAGAAGCCTTTCGCTAAGACAGTTCTTGTGGAATTGGCAAAGTGATATTTGGAAGCCCATAGAGGGCTATGGTGAAAAAGGAAATATCCTCAGATGAAATCTGGAAAGAAGCTTTCTGAGAAACTGCTTAGTGTTCTGTTATTTCATCTCACAGAGTTACATCTGTATTTCGTGGATCTCTTTGCTAGCCTTATTTCTGTGGAATCTGAGAACAGATATTTCGGATCCCATTGAAGACTATAGGGCCAAAGGAAATATCCTCCGATAACAAAGAGATAGAAGCTTTCTGAGAAACTTCTTTGTGTTCTCTGAAATCATCTCACAGAGTTACAGCTTTCCCCTCAAGAAGACTTTCGCTAAGACAGTTCTTGTGGAATTGGCAAAGTGATATTTGGAAGCCCATAGAGGCCTAGGGTGAAAAAGGAAATATCCTCAGATGAAATCTGGAAAGAAGCTTTCTGAGAAACTGCTGAGTGTTCTGTTAGTTCTTCTCACAGAGTTACATCTGTATTTCGTGGATCTCTTTGTTAGCCTTATTTCCCTGAAATATGAGAACAGATATTTCGGTTCCCTCTGAAGACTATAGGGCCAAAGGAAATAACCTCCGATTACAAAGAGAAAGAAGCCTTCTGAGAAGCTTCTTTGTGTTCTGTGAAATCATCTCACAGAGTTACAGCTTTCCCCTCAAGAAGCCTTTCGCTAAGACAGTTCTTGTGGAATTGGCAAAGTGATATTTGGAAGCCCATAGAGGGCTATGGTGAAAAAGGAAATATCCTCAGATGAAATCTGGAAAGAAGCTTTCTGAGAAACTGCTTAGTGTTCTGTTAATTCATCTCACAGAGTTACATCTGTATTTCGTGGATCTCTTTGCTAGCCTTATTTCTGTGGAACCTGAGAACAGATATTTCGGATCCCATTGAAGACTGTAGGGCCAAAGGAAATATCCTCCGATAACAAAGAGAAAGAAGCTTTCTGAGAAACTTCTTTGTGTTCTGTGAAATCATCTCACAGAGTTACAGCTTTCCCCTCAAGAAGCCTTTCGCTAAGACAGTTCTTGTGGAATTGGCAAAGTGATATTTGGAAGCCCATAGATGCCTATGGTGAAAAAGGAAATATCCTCAGATGAAATCTGGAAAGAAGCTTTCTGAGAAACTGCTGAGTGTTCTGTTAGTTCTTCTCACAGAGTTACATCTGTATTTCGTGCATCTCTTTGTTAGCCTTATTTCTCTGGAATATGAGAACAGATATTTCGGTTCCCTCTAAAGACTATAGGGCCAAAGGAAATAACCTCCGATAACAAAGAGAAAGAAGCTTTCTGAGAAACTTCTTTGTGTTCTGTGAAATCATCTCACAGAGTTACAGCTTTCCCCTCAAGAAGCCTTTCGCTAAGACAGTTCTTGTGGAATTGGCAAAGTGATATTTGGAAGCCCATAGAGGCCTATGGTGAAAAAGGAAATATCCTCATCTGAAATCTGGAAAGAAGCTTTCTGAGAAACTGCTTAGTGTTCTGGTAATTCATCTCACAGAGTTACATCTGTATTTTGTGGATCTCTTTGCTAGCCTTATTTTTGTGGAATCTGAGAACAGATATTTCGGATCCCATTGAAGACTGTAGGGCCAAAGGAAATATCCTCCGATAACAAAGAGAAAGAAGCTTTCTGAGAAACTTCTTTGTGTTCTGTGAAATCATCTCACAGAGTTACAGCTTTCCCCTCAAGAAACCTTTCGCTAAGACAGTTCTTGTGGAATTGGCAAAGTCATATTCGGAAGCCCATAGAGGCCTATGGTGAAAAAGGAAATATCCTCAGATGAAATCTGGAAAGAAGCTTTCTGAGAAACTGCTTAGTGTTCTGTTAATTCATCTCACAGAGTTACATCTCTATTTTGTGGATCTCTTTACTAGCCTTATTTCTGTGGAATCTGAGAACAGATATTTCGGATCCCTTTGAAGACTATAGGGCCAAAGGAAATATCCTCCGATAACAAAGAGAAAGAAGCTTTCTGAGAAACTTCTTTGTGTTCTGTGAAATCATCTCACAGAGTTACAGCTTTCCCCTCAAGAAGCCTTTCGCTGAGACAGTTCTTGTGGAATTGGCAAAGTGATATTTGGAAGCCCATAGAGGGCTATGGTGAAAAAGGAAATATCCTCAGATGAAATCTGGAAAGAAGCTTTCTGAGAAACTTCTCTGTGATGTGTGACTTCCACTCACAGAGTTACATCTGTATTTCGTGGATCTCTTTGCTAGCCTTATTTCTGTGGAATCTGAGAACAGATATTTCGGATCCCTTTGAAGACTATACGGCGGAAGGAAATATCCTCCGATAACAAAGAGAAAGAAGCTTTCTGAGAAACTTCTTTGTGTTCTGTGAAATCATCTCACAGAGTTACAGCTTTCCCCTCAAGAAGCGTTTCGCTAAGACAGTTCTTGTGGAATTGGCAAAGTGATATTTGGAAGCCCATAGAGGGCTATGGTGAAAAAGGAAATATCCTCAGATGAAATCTGGAAAGAAGCTTTCTGAGAAACTGCTTAGTGTTCTGTAAATTCATCTCACAGAGTTATATCTGTATTTCGTGGATCTCTTTGCTAGCCTTATTTCTGTGGAACCTGAGAACAGATATTTCGGATCCCTTTGAAGACTATAGGGCCAAAGGAAATATCCTCCGATAATAAAGAGAAAAAAGCTTTCTGAGAAATTTCTTTGTGTTCTGTGAAATCATCTCACAGAGTTACAGCTTTCTCCTCAAGAAGCCTTTCGCTAAGACAGTTCTTGTGGAATTGGCAAAGTGATATTTGGAAGCCCATAGAGGGCTATGGTGAAAAAGGTAATATCCTCAGATGAAATCTGGAAAGAAGCTTTCTGAGAAACTGCTTAGTGTTCTGTTAATTCATCTCACAGAGTTACATCTGTATTTCGTGGATCTCTTTGCTAGCCTTATTTCTGTGGAATCTGAGAACAGATATTTCGGATCCCTTTGAAGACTATAGGGCCAAAGGAAATATCCTCCGATACCAAAGAGAAAGAAGCTTTCTGAGAATCTTCTTTGTGTTCTCTGAAATCATCTCACAGAGTTACAGCTTTCCCCTCAAGAAGCCTTTCGCTAAGACAGTTCTTGTGGAATTGGCAAAGTGATATTTGGAAGCCGATACAGGGCTATGGTGAAAAAGGAAATATCCTCATCTGAAATCTGGAAAGAAGCTTTCTGAGAAACTGCTTAGTGTTCTGTTAATTCATCTCACAGAGTTACATCTGTATTTCGTGGATCTCTTTGCTAGCCTTATTTCTGTGGAATCTGAGAACAGATATTTAGGATCCCTTTGAAGACTATACGGCCAAAGGAAATATCCTCCGATAACAAAGAGAAAGAAGCTTTCTGAGAAACTTGTTTGTGTTCTGTGAAATAATCTCACAGAGTTACAGCTTTCCCCTCAAGATGCCTTTCGCGGAGACAGTTCTTGTGGAATTGGCAACGTGATATTTGGAAGCCGATACAGGGCTATGGTGAAAAAGGAAATATCCTCAGATGAAATCTGGAAAGAAGCTTTCTGAGAAACTTCTCTGTGATGTGTGACTTCCACTCACAGAGTTACATCTGTATTTCGTGGATCTCTTTGCTAGCCTTATTTCTGTGGAATCTGAGAACAGATATTTCGGATCCCATTGAAGACTATAGGGCCAAAGGAAATATCCTCCGATAACAAAGAGAAAGAAGCTGTCTGAGAAACTTCTTTGTGTTCTGTGAAATCATCTCACAGAATTACAGCTTTCCCCTCAAGAAGCCTTTCGCTAAGACCGTTCTTGTGGAATTGGCAAAGTGATATTTGGAAGCCCATAGAGGGCTATGGTGAAAAAGGAAATATCCTCAGATGAAATCTGGAAAGAAGCTTTCTGAGAAACTGCTTAGTGTTCTGTTATTTCATCTCACAGAGTTACATCTGTATTTCGTGGATCTCTTTGCTAGCCTTATTTCTGTGGAATCTGAGAACAGATATTTCGGATCCCATTGAAGACTATAGGGCCAAAGGAAATATCCTCCGATAACAAAGAGATAGAAGCTTTCTGAGAAACTTCTTTGTGTTCTGTGAAATCATCTCACAGAGTTACAGCTTTCCCCTCAAGAAGACTTTCGCTAAGACAGTTCTTGTGGAATTGGCAAAGTGATATTTGGAAGCCCATAGAGGCCTAGGGTGAAAAAGGAAATATCCTCAGATGAAATCTGGAAAGAAGCTTTCTGAGAAACTGCTGAGTGTTCTGTTAGTTCTTCTCACAGAGTTACATCTGTATTTCGTGGATCTCTTTGTTAGCCTTATTTCTCTGAAATATGAGAACAGATATTTCGGTTCCCTCTGAAGACTTTAGGGCCAAAGGAAATAACCTCCGATTACAAAGAGAAAGAAGCCTTCTGAGAAGCTTCTTTGTGTTCTGTGAAATCATCTCACAGAGTTACAGCTTTCCCCTCAAGAAGCCTTTCGCTAAGACAGTTCTTGTGGAATTGGCAAAGTGATATTTGGAAGCCCATAGAGGGCTATGGTGAAAAAGGAAATATCCTCAGATGAAATCTGGAAAGAAGCTTTCTGAGAAACTGCTTAGTGTTCTGTTAATTCATCTCACAGACTTACATCTGTATTTCGTGGATCTCTTTGCTAGCCTTATTTCTGTGGAACCTGAGAACAGATATTTCGGATCCCATTGAAGATTGTAGGGCCAAAGGAAATATCCTCCGATAACAAAGAGAAAGAAGCTTTCTGAGAAACTTCTTTGTGTTCTGTGAAATCATCTCACAGAGTTACAGCTTTCCCCTCAAGAAGCCTTTCGCTAAGACAGTTCTTGTGGAATTGGCAAAGTGATATTTGGAAGCCCATAGAGGGCTATGGTGAAAAAGGAAATATCCTCAGATGAAATCTGGAAAGAAGCTTTCTGAGAAACTGCTTAGTGTTCTGTAAATTCATCTCACAGAGTTACATCTGTATTTCGTGGATCTCTTTGCTAGCCTTATTTCTGTGGAACCTGAAAACAGATATTTCGGATCCCTTTGAAGACTATAGGGCCAAAGGAAATATCCTCCGATAATAAAGAGAAAAAAGCTTTCTGAGAAATTTCTTTGTGTTCTGTGAAATAATCTCACAGAGTTACAGCTTTCTCCTCAAGAAGCCTTTCGCTAAGACAGTTCTTGTGGAATTGGCAAAGTGATATTTGGAAGCCCATAGAGGGCTATGGTGAAAAAGGTAATATCCTCAGATGAAATCTGGAAAGAAGCTTTCTGAGAAACTGCTTAGTGTTCTGTTAATTCATCTCACAGAGTTACATCTGTATTTCGTGGATCTCTTTGCTAGCCTTATTTCTGTGGAATCTGAGAACAGATATTTCGGATCCCTTTGAAGACTATAGTGCCAAAGGAAATATCCTCCGATACCAAAGAGAAAGAAGCTTTCTGAGAATCTTCTTTGTGTTCTCTGAAATCATCTCACAGAGTTACAGCTTTCCCCTCAAGAAGCCTTTCGCTAAGACAGTTCTTGTGGAATTGGCAAAGTGATATTTGGAAGCCGATACAGGGCTATGGTGAAAAAGGAAATATCCTCATCTGAAATCTGGAAAGAAGCTTCCTGAGAAACTGCTTAGTGTTCTGTTAATTCATCTCACAGAGTTACATCTGTATTTCGTGGATCTCTTTGCTAGCCTTATTTCTGTGGAATCTGAGAACAGATATTTAGGATCCCTTTGAAGACTATACGGCCAAAGGAAATATCCTCCGATAACAAAGAGAAAGAAGCTTTCTGAGAAACTTCTTTGTGTTCTGTGAAATAATCTCACAGAGTTACAGCTTTCCCCTCAAGATGCCTTTCGCGGAGACAGTTCTTGTGGAATTGGCAACGTGATATTTGGAAGCCGATACAGGGCTATGGTGAAAAAGGAAATATCCTCAGATGAAATCTGGAAAGAAGCTTTCTGATAAACTTCTCTGTGATGAGTGACTTCCACTCACAGAGTTACATCTGTATTTCGTGGATCTCTTTGCTAGCCTTATTTCTGTGGAATCTGAGAACAGATATTTCGGATCCCATTGAAGACTATAGGGCCAAAGGAAATATCCTCCGATAACAAAGAGAAAGAAGCTTTCTGAGAAACTTCTTTGTGTTCTGTGAAATCATCTCACAGAATTACAGCTTTCCCCTCAAGAAGCCTTTCGCTAAGACCGTTCTTGTGGAATTGGCAAAGTGATATTTGGAAGCCCATAGAGGGCTATGGTGAAAAAGGAAATATCCTCAGATGAAATCTGGAAAGAAGCTTTCTGAGAAACTGCTTAGTGTTCTCTTATTTCATCTCACAGAGTTACATCTGTATTTCGTGGATCTCTTTGCTAGCCTTATTACTGTGGAATCTGAGAACAGATATTTCGGATCCCATTGAAGACTATAGGGCCAAAGGAAATATCCTCCGATAACAAAGAGATAGAAGCTTTCTGAGAAACTTCTTTGTGTTCTCTGAAATCATCTCACAGAGTTACAGCTTTCCCCTCAAGAAGACTTTCGCTAAGACAGTTCTTGTGGAATTGGCAAAGTGATATTTGGAAGCCCATAGAGGCCTAGGGTGAAAAAGGAAATATCCTCAGATGAAATCTGGAAAGAAGCTTTCTGAGAAACTGCTGAGTGTTCTGTTAGTTCTTCTCACAGAGTTACATCTGTATTTCGTGGATCTCTTTGTTAGCCTTATTTCTCTGAAATATGAGAACAGATATTTCGGTTCCCTCTGAAGACTATAGGGCCAAAGGAAATAACCTCCGATTACAAAGAGAAAGAAGCCTTCTGAGAAGCTTCTTTGTGTTCTGTGAAATCATCTCACAGAGTTACAGCTTTCCCCTCAAGAAGCCTTTCGCTAAGACAGTTCTTGTGGAATTGGCAAAGTGATATTTGGAAGCCCATAGAGGGCTATGGTGAAAAAGGAAATATCCTCAGATGAAATCTGGAAAGAAGCTTTCTGAGAAACTGCTTAGTGTTCTGTTAATTCATCTCACAGAGTTACATCTGTATTTCGTGGATCTCTTTGCTAGCCTTATTTCTGTGGAACCTGAGAACAGATATTTCGGATCCCTTTGAAGACTATAGGGCCAAAGGAAATATCCTCCGATAACAAAGAGAAAAAAGCTTTCTGAGAACTTTCTTTGTGTTCTGTGAAATCATCTCACAGAGTTACAGCTTTCTCCTCAAGAAGCCTTTCGCTAAGACAGTTCTTGTGGAATTGGCAAGGTGATATTTGGAATCACATAGAGGGCTATGGTGAAAAAGGAAATATCCTCTGATGAAATCTGGAAAGAAGCTTTCTGAGAAACTGCTTAGTGTTCTGTTAATTTATCTCACAGAGTTACATCTGTATTTCGTGGATCTCTTTGCTAGCCTTATTTCTGTGGAATCTGAGAACAGATATTTCGGATCCCTTTGAAGACTATAGGGCCAAAGGAAATATCCTCCGATAACAAAGAGAAAGAAGCTTTCTGAGAAACTTCTTTGTGTTCTCTGAAATCATCTCACAGAGTTACAGCTTTCCACTCAAGAAGTCTTTCGCTAAGACAGTTCTTGTGGAATTGGCAAAGTGATATTTGGAAGCCCATAGAGGGCTATGGTGAAAAAGGAAATATCCTCAGATGAAATCTGGAAAGAAGCTTTCTGAGAAACTTCTCTGTGATGTGTGACTTCCACTCACAGAGTTACATCTGTATTTCGTGGATCTCTTTGCTAGCCTTATTTCTGTGGAATATGAGAACAGATATTTCGGATCCCTTTGAAGACTCTACGGCCAAAGGAAATATCCTCCGATAACAAAGAGAAAGAAGCTTTCTGAGAAACTTCTTTGTGTTCTGTGAAATCATATCACAGAGTTACAGCTTTCCCCTCAAGAAGCCTTTCGCTGAGACAGTTCATGTGGAATTGGCATAGTGATATTTAGAAGCCCTTAGAGGGCTATGGTGAAAAAGGAAATATCCTCAGATGAAATCTGGAAAGAAGCTTTCTGAGAAACTGCTTAGTGTTCTGTTAATTCATCTCACAGAGTTACATCTGTATTTCGTGGATCTCTTTGCTAGCCTTATTTCTGTGAAATCTGAGAACAGATATTTCGGATCCCATTGAAGACTATAGGGCCAAAGGAAATATCCTCCGATAACAAAGAGAAAGAAGCTTTCTGAGAAACTTCTTTGTGTTCTGTGAAATCATCTCACAGAGTTACAGCTTTCCCCTCAAGAAGCCTTTCGCTAAGACAGTTCTTGTGGAATTGGCAAAGTGATATTTTGAAGCCCATAGAGGGCTATGGTGAAAAAGGAAATATCCTCATCTGAAATCTGGAAAGAAGCTTTCTGAGAAACTGCTTAGTGTTCTGTTAATTCATCTCACAGAGTTACATCTGTATTTCGTGGATCTCTTTGCTAGCCTTATTTCTGTGGAATCTGAGAACAGATATTTCGGATCCCATTGAAGACTATAGGGCCAAGGAAATATCCTCCGATAACAAAGAGAAAGAAGCTTTCTGAGAAACTTCTTTGTGTTCTGTGAAATCATCTCACAGAGTTACAGCTTTCCCCTCAAGAAGCCTTTCGCTAAGACAGTTCTTGTGGAATTGGCAAAGTGATATTTGGAAGCCCATAGAGGGCTATGGTGAAAAAGGAAATATCCTCAGATGAAATCTGGAAAGAAGCTTACTGAGAAACTTCTCTGTGATGTGTGACTTCCACTCACAGAGTTACATCTGTATTTCGTGCATCTCTTTGCTAGCCTTATTTCTGTGGAATCTGAGAACAGATATTTCGGATCCCTTTGAAGACTATACGGCTGAAGGAAATATCCTCCGATAACAAAGAGAAAGAAGCTTTCTGAGAAACTTCTTTGTGTTCTGTGAAATCATCTCACAGAGTTACAGCTTTCCCCTCAAGAAGCCTTTCGCTAAGACCGTTCTTGTGGAATTGGCAAAGTGATATTTGGAAGCCCATAGAGGGCTATGGTGAAAAAGGAAATATCCTCAGATGAAATCTGGAAAGAAGCTTTCTGAGAAACTGCTTAGTGTTCTCTTATTTCATCTCACAGAGTTACATCTGTATTTCGTGGATCTCTTTGCTAGCCTTATTACTGTGGAATCTGAGAACAGATATTTCGGATCCCATTGAAGACTATAGGGCCAAAGGAAATATCCTCCGATAACAAAGAGATAGAAGCTTTCTGAGAAACTTCTTTGTGTTCTCTGAAATCATCTCACAGAGTTACAGCTTTCCCCTCAAGAAGACTTTCGCTAAGACAGTTCTTGTGGAATTGGCAAAGTGATATTTGGAAGCCCATAGAGGCCTAGGGTGAAAAAGGAAATATCCTCAGATGAAATCTGGAAAGAAGCTTTCTGAGAAACTGCTGAGTGTTCTGTTAGTTCTTCTCACAGAGTTACATCTGTATTTCGTGGATCTCTTTGTTAGCCTTATTTCTCTGAAATATGAGAACAGATATTTCGGTTCCCTCTGAAGACTATAGGGCCAAAGGAAATAACCTCCGATTACAAAGAGAAAGAAGCCTTCTGAGAAGCTTCTTTGTGTTCTGTGAAATCATCTCACAGAGTTACAGCTTTCCCCTCAAGAAGCCTTTCGCTAAGACAGTTCTTGTGGAATTGGCAAAGTGATATTTGGAAGCCCATAGAGGGCTATGGTGAAAAAGGAAATATCCTCAGATGAAATCTGGAAAGAAGCTTTCTGAGAAACTGCTTAGTGTTCTGTTAATTCATCTCACAGAGTTACATCTGTATTTCGTGGATCTCTTTGCTAGCCTTATTTCTGTGGAACCTGAGAACAGATATTTCGGATCCCTTTGAAGACTATAGGGCCAAAGGAAATATCCTCCGATAACAAAGAGAAAAAAGCTTTCTGAGAACTTTCTTTGTGTTCTGTGAAATCATCTCACAGAGTTACAGCTTTCTCCTCAAGAAGCCTTTCGCTAAGACAGTTCTTGTGGAATTGGCAAGGTGATATTTGGAATCACATAGAGGGCTATGGTGAAAAAGGAAATATCCTCTGATGAAATCTGGAAAGAAGCTTTCTGAGAAACTGCTTAGTGTTCTGTTAATTTATCTCACAGAGTTACATCTGTATTTCGTGGATCTCTTTGCTAGCCTTATTTCTGTGGAATCTGAGAACAGATATTTCGGATCCCTTTGAAGACTATAGGGCCAAAGGAAATATCCTCCGATAACAAAGAGAAAGAAGCTTTCTGAGAAACTTCTTTGTGTTCTCTGAAATCATCTCACAGAGTTACAGCTTTCCACTCAAGAAGTCTTTCGCTAAGACAGTTCTTGTGGAATTGGCAAAGTGATATTTGGAAGCCCATAGAGGGCTATGGTGAAAAAGGAAATATCCTCAGATGAAATCTGGAAAGAAGCTTTCTGAGAAACTTCTCTGTGATGTGTGACTTCCACTCACAGAGTTACATCTGTATTTCGTGGATCTCTTTGCTAGCCTTATTTCTGTGGAATATGAGAACAGATATTTCGGATCCCTTTGAAGACTCTACGGCCAAAGGAAATATCCTCCGATAACAAAGAGAAAGAAGCTTTCTGAGAAACTTCTTTGTGTTCTGTGAAATCATATCACAGAGTTACAGCTTTCCCCTCAAGAAGCCTTTCGCTGAGACAGTTCATGTGGAATTGGCATAGTGATATTTAGAAGCCCATAGAGGGCTATGGTGAAAAAGGAAATATCCTCAGATGAAATCTGGAAAGAAGCTTTCTGAGAAACTGCTTAGTGTTCTGTTAATTCATCTCACAGAGTTACATCTGTATTTCGTGGATCTCTTTGCTAGCCTTATTTCTGTGGAATCTGAGAACAGATATTTCGGATCCCATTGAAGACTATAGGGCCAAAGGAAATATCCTCCGATAACAAAGAGAAAGAAGCTTTCTGAGAAACTTCTTTGTGTTCTGTGAAATCATCTCACAGAGTTACAGCTTTCCCCTCAAGAAGCCTTTCGCTAAGACAGTTCTTGTGGAATTGGCAAAGTGATATTTTGAAGCCCATAGAGGGCTATGGTGAAAAAGGAAATATCCTCATCTGAAATCTGGAAAGAAGCTTTCTGAGAAACTGCTTAGTGTTCTGTTAATTCATCTCACAGAGTTACATCTGTATTTCGTGGATCTCTTTGCTAGCCTTATTTCTGTGGAATCTGAGAACAGATATTTCGGATCCCATTGAAGACTATAGGGCCAAGGAAATATCCTCCGATAACAAAGAGAAAGAAGCTTTCTGAGAAACTTCTTTGTGTTCTGTGAAATCATCTCACAGAGTTACAGCTTTCCCCTCAAGAAGCCTTTCGCTAAGACAGTTCTTGTGGAATTGGCAAAGTGATATTTGGAAGCCCATAGAGGGCTATGGTGAAAAAGGAAATATCCTCAGATGAAATCTGGAAAGAAGCTTACTGAGAAACTTCTCTGTGATGTGTGACTTCCACTCACAGAGTTACATCTGTATTTCGTGCATCTCTTTGCTAGCCTTTTTTCTGTGGAATCTGAGAACAGATATTTCGGATCCCTTTGAAGACTATACGGCTGAAGGAAATATCCTCCGATAACAAAGAGAAAGAAGCTTTCTGAGAAACTTCTTTGTGTTCTGTGAAATCATCTCACAGAGTTACAGCTTTCCCCTCAAGAAGCCTTTCGCTAAGACAGTTCTTGTGGAATTGGCAAAGTGATATTTGGAAGCCCATAGAGGGCTATGGTGATAAAGGAAATATCCTCAGATGAAATCTGGAAAGAAGCTTTCTGAGAAACTGCTTAGTGTTCTGTTAATTCAACTCACAGAGTTACATCTGTATTTTGTGGATCTCTTTGCTAGCCTTATTTCTGTGGAATCTGAGAACAGATATTTCGGATCCCATTGAAGACTATAGGGCCAAAGGAAATATCCTCCGATAACAAAGAGAAAGAAGCTTTCAAGAAACTTCTTTGTGTTCAGTGAAATCATCTCACAGAATTACAGCTTTCCCCTCAAGAAGCCTTTCGCTAAGACAGTTCTTGTGGAATTGGCAAAGTGATATTTGGAAGCCCATAGAGGGCTATGGTGAAAAAGGTAATATCCTCAGATGAAATCTGGAAAGAAGCTTTCTGAGAAACTGCTTAGTGTTCTGTTAATTCATCTCGCAGAGTTACATCTGTATTTCGTGGATCTCTTTGCTAGCCTTATTTCTGTGGAATCTGAGAACAGATATTTCGGATCCCATTGAAGACTATAGGGTCAAAGGAAATATCCTCCGATAACATAGAGAAAGAAGCTTTCTGAGAAACTTCTTTGTCTTCTCTGAAATCATATCACAGAGTTACAGCTTTCCCCTCAAGAAGCCTTTCGCTAAGACAGTTCTTGTGGAATTGGCAAAGTGATATTTGGAAGCCCATAGAGGGCTATGGTGAAAAAGGAAATATCCTCAGATGAAATCTGGAAAGAAGCTTTCTGAGAAACTTCTCTGTGATGTGTGACTTCCACTCACAGAGTTACATGTGTATTTCGTGGATCTCTTTGCTAGCCTTATTTCTGTGGAATCTGAGAACAGATATTTCGGATCCCTTTGAAGACTATACGGCCAAAGGAAATATCCTCCGATAACAAAGAGAAAGAAGCTTTCTGAGAAACTTCTTTGTGTTCTGGGAAATCATTTCACAGAGTTACAGCTTTCCCCTCAAGAAGCCTTTCGCTAAGACAGTTCTTGTGGAATTGGCAAAGTGATATTTGGAAGCCCATAGAGGGCTATGGTGAAAAAGGAAATATCCTCAGATGAAATCTGGAAAGAAGCTTTCTGAGAAACTGCTTAGTGTTCTGTTAATTCATCTCACAGAGTTACATCTGTATTTTGTGGATCTCTTTGCTAGCCTTATTTTTGTGGAATCTGAGAACAGATATTTCGGATCCCATTGAAGACTATAGGGCCAAAGGAAATATCCTCCGATAACAAAGAGAAAGAAGCTTTCTGAGAAACTTCTTTGTGTTCTGTGAAATCATCTCACAGAGTTACAGCTTTCCCCTCAAGAAGCCTTTCGCTAAGACAGTTCTTGTGGAATTGGCAAAGTGATATTTGGAAGCCCTTAGAGGGCTATGGTGAAAAAGGAAATATCCTCAGATGAAATCTGGAAAGAAGCTTTCTGAGAAACTGCTGAGTGTTCTGTTAGTTCTTCTCACAGAGTTACATCTATATTTCGTGGATCTCTTTGCTAGCCTTTATCTGTGGAATCTGAGAACAGATATTTCGGATCCCTTTGAAGACTGTAGGACCAAAGGAAACATCCTCCGATAACAAAGAGAAAGAAGCTTTCTGAGAAACTTCTTTGGGTTCTGTGAAATCATCTCACAGAGTTACAGCTTTCCCCTCAAGAAGCCTTTCGCTAAGACAGTTCTTGTGGAATTGGCAAAGTGATATTTGGAGGCCCATAGGGGGCTATGGTGAAAAGGGAAATATCCTCAAATGAAATCTGGAAAGAAGCTTTCTGAGAAACTACTTAGTGTTCTGTTAATTCATCTCACAGAATTACATCTATATTTTGTGGATCTCATTGCCAGCCTTCTTTCTGTGGAATCTGAGAACAGATATTTCGGATCCCTATGAAGACTATAGGGGCAAAGGAAATATCCTCCGATAACAAAGAGAAAGAAGCTTTCTGAGAAACTTCTTTGTGTTCTGTGAAATCATCTCACAGAGTTACAGCTTTCGCCTCAAGAAGTCTTTCGCTAAAACATTTCTTGTGGAATTTGCAAAGTGATATTTGGAAGCCCATAGAGGGCTATGGTGAAAAAGAAAATATCCTCAGATGAAATCTGGAAAGAAGCTTTCTGAGAAACTGCTCTGTGATGTGTGACTTCCACTCACAGAGTTACATCTGTATTTCGTGGATCTCTTTAGCTTCATTATTTCTGTGGAATCTGAGAACAGATATTTCGGATCCCTTTGAAGACTATAGGGCTAAGGAAATATCCTCCGATAACAAAGAAAAGAAGCTTTCTGAGAAACTTCTTTGTGTTCTGTGAAATCATCTCACAGAGTTACAGCTTTCCCCTCAAGAAGCCTTTCGCTAAGACAGTTCTTGTGGAATTGGCAAAGTGATATTTGGAAGCCCATAGAGGGCTATGGTGAAAAAGGAAATATCCTCAGATGAAATCTGGAAAGAAGCTGTCTGAGAAACTGCTTAGTGTTCTGTTAATTCATCTCACAGAGTTACCTCTGTATTTCGTGGATCTCTTTGCTAGCCTTATTTCTGTGGAATCTGAGAACAGATATTTCAGATCCCATTGAAGACTATAGGGCCAAAGGAAATATCCTCCGATAACAAAGAGAAAGAAGCTTTCTGAGTAACTTCTTTGTGTTCTGTGAAATCATCTCACAGAGTTACAGCTGTACCCTCAAGAAGTCTTTCGCTAAGACAGTTCTTGTGGAATTTGCAATGCGATATTTGGAAGCCCATAGAGGGCTATGGTGAAAAAGGAAATATCCTCAGATGAAATCTGGAAAGAAGCTTTCTGAGAAACTGCTTAGTGTTCTGTTAATTCATCTCACAGAGTTACATCTGTATTTCTTGGATCTCTTTGCTAGACTTATTTCTGTGGAATCTGAGAACAGATATTTCGGATCCCTTTGAAGACTATAGGGCCAAAGGAAATATCCTCCGATAACAAAGAGAAAGAAGCTTTCTGAGAAACTTCTTTGTGTTCTGTGAAATCATCTCACAGAGTTACACCTTTCCCTCAAGAAGCCTTTCGCTAAGACAGTTCTTGTGGAATTGGCAAAGTGATATTTGGAAGCCCCTAGAGGGCTATGGTGATAAAGGAAATATCCTCAGATGAAATCTGGAAAGAAGCTTTCTGAGAAACTGCTTAGTGTTCTGTTATTTCATCTCACAGAGTTACATCTGTATTTCGTGGATCTCTTTGCTAGCCTTATTTCTGTGGAATCTGAGAACAGATATTTCGGATCCCATTGAAGACTATAGGGCCAAAGGAAATATCCTCCGATAACAAAGAGATAGAAGCTTTCCTGAGAAACTTCTTTGTGTTCTCTGAAATCATCTCACAGAGTTACAGCTTTCCACTCAAGAAGCCTTTCGCTAAGACAGTTCTTGTGGAATTGGCAAAGTGATATTTGGAAGCCCAAAGAGGCCTATGGTGAAAAAGGAAATATCCTCAGATGAAATCTGGAAAGAAGCTTTCTGAGAAACTGCTGAGTGTTCTGTTAGTTCTTCTCACAGAGTTACATCTGTATTTCGTGGATCTCTTTGTTAGCCTTATTTCTCTGGAATATGAGAACAGATATTTCGGTTCCCTCTGAAGACTATAGGGTCAAAGGAAATAACCTCCGATTACAAAGAGAAAGAAGCCTTCTGAGAAACTTCTTTGTGTTCTGTGAAATCATCTCACAGAGTTACAGCTTTCCCCTCAAGAAGCCTTTCGCTAAGACAGTTCTTGTGGAATTGGCAAAGTGATATTTGGAAGCCCATAGAGGGCTATGGTGAAAAAGGAAATATCCTCAGATGAAATCTGGAAAGAAGGTTTCTGAGAAACTACTTAGTGTTCTGTTCATTCATCTCACAGAGTTACATCTGTATTTCGTGGATCTCTTTGATAGACTTATTTCTGTGGAATCTGAGAACAGATATTTCGGATCCCTTTGAAGACTATAGGGCCTAAGGAAATATCCTCCGATAACAAAGAATAAGAAGCTTTCTGAGAAACGTCTTTGTGTTCTGTGAAATCATCTCACAGAGGTACAGCTTTCCCTTCAAGAAGCCTTTCACTTAGACAGTTCTTGTGGAATTGGCAAAGTGATATTTGGAAGCCCATAGAGGGCTATGGTGAAAAAGGAAATATCCTCAGATGAAATCTGGAAAGAAGCTTTCTGAGAAACTGCTTAGTGTTCTGTTAATTCATCTCACAGAGTTACATCTGTATTTCGTGGATCTCTTTGCTAGCCTTATTTCTGTGGAATCTGAGAACAGATATTTCGGATCCCTTTGAAGACTAGAGGGCCAAAGGAAATATCCTCCGATAACAAAGAGAAAGAAGCTTTCTGAGAAACTTATTTGTGTTCTGTGAAATCATCTCACAGAGTTACAGCTTTCCCCTCAAGAAGCCTTTCGCTAAGACAGTTCTTGTGGAATTGGCAAAGTGATATTTGGAAGCCCATAGAGGGCTATGGTGATAAAGGAAATATCCTCAGATGAAATCTGGAAAGAAGCTTTCTGAGAAACTGCTTAGTGTTCTGTTAATTCAACTCACAGAGTTACATCTGTATTTTGTGGATCTCTTTGCTAGCCTTATTTCTGTGGAATCTGAGAACAGATATTTCGGATCCCATTGAAGACTATAGGGCCAAAGGAAATATCCTCCGATAACAAAGAGAAAGCAGCTTTCTGAGAAACTTCTTTGTGTTCAGTGAAATCATCTCACAGAATTACAGCTTTCCCCTCAAGAAGCCTTTCGCTAAGACAGTTCTTGTGGAATTGGCAAAGTGATATTTGGAAGCCCATAGAGGGCTATGGTGAAAAAGGTAATATCCTCAGATGAAATCTGGAAAGAAGCTTTCTGAGAAACTGCTTAGTGTTCTGTTAATTCATCTCACAGAGTTACATCTGTATTTCGTGGATCTCTTTGCTAGCCTTATTTCTGTGGAATCTGAGAACAGATATTTCGGATCCCATTGAAGACTATAGGGTCAAAGGAATTATCCTCCGATAACAAAGAGAAAGAAGGTTTCTGAGAAACTTCTTTGTCTTCTCTGAAATCATATCACAGAGTTACAGCTTTCCCCTCAAGAAGCCTTTCGCTAAGACAGTTCTTGTGGAATTGGCAAAGTGATATTTGGAAGCCCATAGAGGGCTATGGTGAAAAAGGAAATATCCTCAGATGAAATCTGGAAAGAAGCTTTCTGAGAAACTGCTTAGTGTTCTGTTAATTCATCTCACAGAGTTACATCCGTATTTCGTGGATCTCTTTGCTAGCCTTATTTCTGTGGAATCTGAGAACAGATATTTCCGATCCCTTTGAAGACTATAGGGCCAAAGGAAATATCCTCCGATAACAAAGAGAAAGAAGCTTTCTGAGAAACTTCTTTGTGTTCTGTGAAATCATCTCACAGAGTTACAGCTTTCCCCTCAAGAAGCCTTTCGCTAACACAGTTCTTGTGGAATTGGCAAAGTGATATTTGGAAGTCCCTAGAGGGCTATGGTGAAAAAGGAAATATTCTTAGATGAAATCTGGAAAGAAGCTTTCTGAGAAACTGCTTAGTGTTCTGTTAATTCATCTCACAGAGTTACATCTCTGTTTCGTGGATCTCTTTCCTAGCCTTGTTTCTGTGGAATCTGAGAACAGATATTTCGGATCCCTTTGAAGACTATAGGGCCAAAGGAAATATCCTCCGATAACAAAGAGAAAGAAGCTTTCTGAGAAACTTCTTTGTGTTCTGTGAAATCATCTCACAGAGTTACAGCTTTCCCCTCAAGAAGCCTTTCGCTAAGACAGTTCTTGTGGAATTGGCAAAGTGATATTTGGAAGCCCATAGAGGGCTATGGTGAAAAAGGAAATATCCTCAGATGAAATCTGGAAAGAAGCTTTCTGAGAAACTTCTCTGTGATGTGTGACTTCCACTCACAGAGTTACATCTGTATTTCGTGGATCTCTTTGCTAGCCTTATTTCTGTGGAATATGAGAACAGATATTTCGGATCCCTTTGAAGACTATACGGCCAAAGGAAATATCCTCCGATAACAAAGAGAAAGAAGCTTTCTGAGAAACTTCTTTGTGTTCTGTGAAATCATATCACAGAGTTACAGCTTTCCCCTCAAGAAGCCTTTCGCTGAGACAGTTCATGTGGAATTGGCATAGTGATATTTAGAAGTCCATAGAGGGCTATGGTGAAAAAGGAAATATCCTCAGATGAAATCTGGAAAGAAGCTTTCTGAGAAACTGCTTAGTGTTCTGTTAATTCATCTCACAGAGTTACATCTGTATTTCGTGGATCTCTTTGCTAGCCTTATTTCTGTGGAATCTGAGAACAGATATTTCGGATCCCATTGAAGAATATAGGGCCAAAGGAAATATCCTCCGATAACAAAGAGAAAGAAGCTTTCTGAGAAACTTCTTTGTGTTCTGTGAAATCATCTCACAGAGTTACAGCTTTCCCCTCAAGAAGCCTTTCGCTAAGACAGTTCTTGTGGAATTGGCAAAGTGATATTTTGAAGCCCATAGAGGGCTATGGTGAAAAAGGAAATATCCTCATCTGAAATCTGGAAAGAAGCTTTCTGAGAAACTGCTTAGTGTTCTGTTAATTCATCTCACAGAGTTACATCTGTATTTCCTGGATCTCTTTGCTAGCCTTATTTCTGTGGAATCTGAGAACAGATATTTCGGATCCCATTGAAGACTATAGGGCCAAGGAAATATCCTCCGATAACAAAGAGAAAGAAGCTTTCTGAGAAACTTCTTTGTGTTCTGTGAAATCATCTCACAGAGTTACAGCTTTCCCCTCAAGAAGCCTTTCGCTAAGACAGTTCTTGTGGAATTGGCAAAGTGATATTTGGAAGCCCATAGAGGGCTATGGTGAAAAAGGAAATATCCTCAGATGAAATATGGAAAGAAGCTTACTGAGAAACTTCTCTGTGATGTGTGACTTCCACTCACAGAGTTACATCTGTATTTCGTGGATCTCATTGCTAGCCTTATTTCTGTGGAATCTGAGAACAGATATTTCGGATCCCTTTGAAGACTATACGGCTGAAGGAAATATCCTCCGATAACAAAGAGAAAGAAGCTTTCTGAGAAACTTCTTTGTGTTCTGTGAAATCATCTCACAGAGTTACAGCTTTCCCCTCAAGAAGCCTTTCGCTAAGACAGTTCTTGTGGAATTGGCAAAGTGATATTTGGAAGCCCATAGAGGGCTATGGTGATAAAGGAAATATCCTCAGATGAAATCTGGAAAGAAGCTTTCTGATAAACTGCTTAGTGTTCTGTGAATTCAACTCACAGAGTTACATCTGTATTTTGTGCATCTCTTTGCTAGCCTTATTTCTGTGGAATCTGAGAACAGATATTTCGGATCCCATTGAAGACTATAGGGCCAAAGGAAATATCCTCCGATAACAAAGAGAAAGAAGCTTTCAAGAAACTTCTTTGTGTTCAGTGAAATCATCTCACAGAATTACAGCTTTCCCCTCAAGAAGCCTTTCGCTAAGACAGTTCTTGTGGAATTGGCAAAGTGATATTTGGAAGCCCATAGAGGGCTATGGTGAAAAAGGTAATATCCTCAGATGAAATCTGGAAAGAAGCTTTCTGAGAAACTGCTTAGTGTTCTGTTAATTCATCTCACAGAGTTACATCTGTATTTCGTGGATCTCTTTGCTAGCCTTATTTCTGTGGAATCTGAGAACAGATAGTTCGGATCCCATTGAAGACTATAGGGTCAAAGGAAATATCCTCCGATAACATAGAGAAAGAAGCTTTCTGAGAAACTTCTTTGTCTTCTCTGAAATCATATCACAGAGTTACAGCTTTCCCCTCAAGAAGCCTTTCGCTAAGACAGTTCTTGTGGAATTGGCAAAGTGATATTTGGAAGCCCATAGAGGGCTATGGTGAAAAAGGAAATATCCTCAGATGAAATCTGGAAAGAAGCTTTCTGAGAAACTTCTCTGTGATGTGTGACTTCCACTCACAGAGTTACATGTGTATTTCGTGGATCTCTTTGCTAGCCTTATTTCTGTGGAATCTGAGAACAGATATTTAGGATCCCTTTGAAGACTATACGGCCAAAGGAAATATCCTCCGATAACAAAGAGAAAGAAGCTTTCTGAGAAACTTCTTTGTGTTCTGGGAAATCATCTCAAAGAGTTACAGCTTTCCCCTCAAGAAGCCTTTCGCTAAGACAGTTCTTGTGGAATTGGCAAAGTGATATTTGGAAGCCCATAGAGGGCTATGGTGAAAAAGGAAATATCCTCAGATGAAATCTGGAAAGAAGCTTTCTGAGAAACTGCTTAGTGTTCTGTTAATTCATCTCACAGAGTTACATCTGTATTTTGTGGATCTCTTTGCTAGCCTTATTTTTGTGGAATCTGAGAACAGATATTTCGGATCCCATTGAAGACTATAGGGCCAAAGGAAATATCCTCCGATAACAAAGAGAAAGAAGCTTTCTGAGAAACTTCTTTGTGTTCTGTGAAATCATCTCACAGAGTTACAGCTTTCCCCTCAAGAAGCCTTTCGCTAAGACAGTTCTTGTGGAATTGGCAAAGTGATATTTGGAAGCCCATAGAGGGCTATGGTGAAAAAGGAAATATCCTCAGATGAAATCTGGAAAGAAGCTTTCTGAGAAACCGCTTAGTGTTCTGTTATTTCATCTCACAGAGTTACATCTGTATTTCGTGGATCTCTTTGCTAGCCTTATTTCTGTGGAATCTTAGAACAGATATTTCGGATCCCATTGAAGACTATAGGGCCAAAGGAAATATCCTCCGATAACAAAGAGATAGAAGCTTTCTGAGAAACTTCTTTGTGTTCTCTGAAATCATCTCACAGAGTTACAGCTTTCCACTCAAGAAGCCTTTCGCTAAGACAGTTCTTTTGGAATTGGCAAAGTGATATTTGGAAGCCCAAAGAGGCCTATGGTGAAAAAGGAAATATCCTCAGATGAAATCTGGAAAGAAGCTTTCTGAGAAACTGCTGAGTGTTCTGTTAGTTCTTCTCACAGAGTTACATCTGTATTTCGTGGATCTCTTTGTTAGCCTTATTTCTCTGGAATATGAGAACAGATATTTCGGTTCCCTCTGAAGACTATAGGGTCAAAGGAAATAACCTCCGATTACAAAGAGAAAGAAGCCTTCTGAGAAACTTCTTTGTGTTCTGTGAAATCATCTCACAGAGTTACAGCTTTCCCCTCAGGAAGCCTTTCGCTAAGACAGTTCTTGTGGAATTGGCAAAGTGATATTTGGAAGCCCATAGAGGGCTATGGTGAAAAAGGAAATATCCTCAGATGAAATCTGGAAAGAAGCTTTCTGAGAAACTGCTGAGTGTTCTGTTAGTTCTTCTCACAGAGTTACATCTGTATTTCGTGGATCTCTTTGCTAGCCTTTATCTGTGGAATCTGAGAACAGATATTTCGGATCCCTTTGAAGACTGTAGGACCAAAGGAAACATCCTCCGATAACAAAGAGAAAGAAGCTTTCTGAGAAACTTCTTTGTGTTCTGTGAAATCATCTCACAGAGTTACAGCTTTCCCCTCAAGAAGCCTTTCGCTAAGACAGTTCTTGTGGAATTGGCAAAGTGATATTTGGAAGCCCATAGAGGGCTATGGTGAAAAAGGAAATATCCTCAGATGAAATCTGGAAAGAAGCTTTCTGAGAAACTTCTCTGTGATGTGTGACTTCCACTCACAGAGTTACATCTGTATTTCATGGATCTCATTGCTAGCCTTATTTCTGTGGAATCTGAGAACAGATATTTCGGATCCCTTTGAAGACTATACGGCTGAAGGAAATATCCTCCGATAACAAAGAGAAAGAAGCTTTCTGAGAAACTTCTTTGTGTTCTGTGAAATCATCTCACAGAGTTACAGCTTTCCCCTCAAGAAGCCTTTCGCTAAGACAGTTCTTGTGGAATTGGCAAAGTGATATTTGGAAGCCCATAGAGGGCTATGGTGATAAAGGAAATATCCTCAGATGAAATCTGGAAAGAAGCTTTCTGAGAAACTGCTTAGTGTTCTGTGAATTCAACTCACAGAGTTACATCTGTATTTTGTGCATCTCTTTGCTAGCCTTATTTCTGTGGAATCTGAGAACAGATATTTCGGATCCCATTGAAGACTATAGGGCCAAAGGAAATATCCTCCGATAACAAAGAGAAAGAAGCTTTCAAGAAACTTCTTTGTGTTCAGTGAAATCATCTCACAGAATTACAGCTTTCCCCTCAAGAAGCCTTTCGCTAAGACAGTTCTTGTGGAATTGGCAAAGTGATATTTGGAAGCCCATAGAGGGCTATGGTGAAAAAGGTAATATCCTCAGATGAAATCTGGAAAGAAGCTTTCTGAGAAACTGCTTAGTGTTCTGTTAATTCATCTCACAGAGTTACATCTGTATTTCGTGGGTCTCTTTGCTAGCCTTATTTCTGTGGAATCTGAGAACAGATAGTTCGGATCCCATTGAAGACTATAGGGTCAAAGGAAATATCCTCCGATAACATAGAGAAAGAAGCTTTCTGAGAAACTTCTTTGTCTTCTCTGAAATCATATCACAGAGTTACAGCTTTCCCCTCAAGAAGCCTTTCGCTAAGACAGTTCTTGTGGAATTGGCAAAGTGATATTTGGAAGCCCATAGAGGGCTATGGTGAAAAAGGAAATATCCTCAGATGAAATCTGGAAAGAAGCTTTATGAGAAACTTCTCTGTGATGTGTGACTTCCACTCACAGAGTTACATGTGTATTTCGTGGATCTCTTTGCTAGCCTTATTTCTGTGGAATCTGAGAACAGATATTTAGGATCCCTTTGAAGACTATACGGCCAAAGGAAATATCCTCCGATAACAAAGAGAAAGAAGCTTTCTGAGAAACTTCTTTGTGTTCTGGGAAATCATCTCAAAGAGTTACAGCTTTCCCCTCAAGAAGCCTTTCGCTAAGACAGTTCTTGTGGAATTGGCAAAGTGATATTTGGAAGCCCATAGAGGGCTATGGTGAAAAAGGAAATATCCTCAGATGAAATCTGGAAAGAAGCTTTCTGAGAAACTGCTGAGTGTTCTGTTAGTTCTTCTCACAGAGTTACATCTGTATTTCGTGGATCTCTTTGTTAGCCTTATTTCTCTGGAATATGAGAACAGATATTTCGGTTCCCTCTGAAGACTATAGGGTCAAAGGAAATAACCTCCGATTACAAAGAGAAAGAAGCCTTCTGAGAAACTTCTTTGTGTTCTGTGAAATCATCTCACAGAGTTACAGCTTTCCCCTCAGGAAGCCTTTCGCTAAGACAGTTCTTGTGGAATTGGCAAAGTGATATTTGGAAGCCCATAGAGGGCTATGGTGAAAAAGGAAATATCCTCAGATGAAATCTGGAAAGAAGCTTTCTGAGAAACTGCTGAGTGTTCTGTTAGTTCTTCTCACAGAGTTACATCTGTATTTCGTGGATCTCTTTGCTAGCCTTTATCTGTGGAATCTGAGAACAGATATTTCGGATCCCTTTGAAGACTGTAGGACCAAAGGAAACATCCTCCGATAACAAAGAGAAAGAAGCTTTCTGAGAAACTTCTTTGTGTTCTGTGAAATCATCTCACAGAGTTACAGCTTTCGCCTCAAGAAGTCTTTCGCTAAAACATTTCTTGTGGAATTTGCAAAGTGATATTTGGAAGCCCATAGAGGGCTATGGTGAAAAAGAAAATATCCTCAGATGAAATCTGGAAAGAAGCTTTCTGAGAAACTGCTCTGTGATGTGTGACTTCCACTCACAGAGTTACATCTGTATTTCGTGGATCTCTTTAGCTTCATTATTTCTGTGGAATCTGAGAACAGATATTTCGGATCCCTTTGAAGACTATAGGGCTAAGGAAATATCCTCCGATAACAAAGAAAAGAAGCTTTCTGAGAAACTTCTTTGTGTTCTGTGAAATCATCTCACAGAGTTACATCTTTCCCCTCAAGAAGCCTTTCGCTAAGACAGTTCTTGTGGAATTGGCAAAGTGATATTTGGAAGCCCATAGAGGGCTATGGTGAAAAAGGAAATATCCTCAAATGAAATCTGGAAAGAAGCTTTCTGAGAAACTGCTTAGTGTTCTGTTAATTCATCTCACAGAGTTACCTCTGTATTTCGTGGATCTCTTTGCTAGCCTTATTTCTGTGGAATCTGAGAACAGATATTTCAGATCCCATTGAAGACTATAGGGCCAAAGGAAATATCCTCCGATAACAAAGAGAAAGAAGCTTTCTGAGTAACTTCTTTGTGTTCTGTGAAATCATCTCACAGAGTTACAGCTGTACCCTCAAGAAGCCTTTCGCTAAGACAGTTCTTGTGGAATTTGCAATGCGATATTTGGAAGCCCATAGAGGGCTATGGTGAAAAAGGAAATATCCTCAGATGAAATCTGGAAAGAAGCTTTCTGAGAAACTGCTTAGTGTTCTGTTAATTCATCTCACAGAGTTACATCTGTATTTCTTGGATCTCTTTGCTAGACTTATTTCTGTGGAATCTGAGAACAGATATTTCGGATCCCTTTGAAGACTATAGGGCCAAAGGAAATATCCTCCGATAACAAAGAGAAAGAAGCTTTCTGAGAAACTTCTTTGTGTTCTGTGAAATCATCTGACAGAGTTACACCTTTCCCTCAAGAAGCCTCTCGCTAAGACAGTTCTTGTGGAATTGGCAAAGTGATATTTGGAAGCCCCTAGAGGGCTATGGTGAAAAAGGAAATATACTCAGATGAAATCTGGAAAGAAGCTTTCTGAGAAACTGCTTAGTGTTCTGTTATTTCATCTCACAGAGTTACATCTGTATTTCGTGGATCTCTTTGCTAGCCTTATTTCTGTGGAATCTGAGAACAGATATTTCGGATCCCATTGAAGACTATAGGGCCAAAGAAAATATCCTCCGATAACAAAGAGATAGAAGCTTTCTGAGAAACTTCTTTGTGTTCTCTGAAATCATCTCACAGAGTTACAGCTTTCCACTCAAGAAGCCTTTCGCTAAGACAGTTCTTGTGGAATTGGCAAAGTGATATTTGGAAGCCCAAAGAGGCCTATGGTGAAAAAGGAAATATCCTCAGATGAAATCTGGAAAGAAGCTTTCTGAGAAACTGCTGAGTGTTCTGTTAGTTCTTCTCACAGAGTTACATCTGTATTTCGTGGATCTCTTTGTTAGCCTTATTTCTCTGGAATATGAGAACAGATATTTCGGTTCCCTCTGAAGACTATAGGGTCGAAGGAAATAACCTCCGATTACAAAGAGAAAGAAGCCTTCTGAGAAACTTCTTTGTGTTCTGTGAAATCATCTCACAGAGTTACAGCTTTCCCCTCAAGAAGCCTTTCGCTAAGACAGTTCTTGTGGAATTGGCAAAGTGATATTTGGAAGCCCATAGAGGGCTATGGTGAAAAAGGAAATATCCTCAGATGAAATCTGGAAAGAAGGTTTCTGAGAAACTGCTTAGTGTTCTGTTCATTCATCTCACAGAGTTACATCTGTATTTCGTGGATCTCTTTGATAGACTTATTTCTGTGGAATCTGAGAACAGATATTTCGGATCCCTTTGAAGACTATAGGGCCTAAGGAAATATCCTCCGATAACAAAGAGAAAGAAGCTTTCTGAGAAACGTCTTTGTGTTCTGTGAAATCATCTCACAGAGGTACAGCTTTCCCTTCAAGAAGCCTTTCACTTAGACAGTTCTTGTGGAATTGGCAAAGTGATATTTGGAAGCCGATAGAGGGCTATGGTGAAAAAGGAAATATCCTCAGATGAAATCTGGAAAGAAGCTTTCTGAGAAACTGCTTAGTGTTCTGTTAATTCATCTCACAGAGTTACATCTGTATTTCGTGGATCTCTTTGCTAGCCTTATTTCTGTGGAATCTGAGAACAGATATTTCGGATCCCTTTGAAGACTAGAGGGCCAAAGGAAATATCCTCCGATAACAAAGAGAAAGAAGCTTTCTGAGAAACTTCTTTGTGTTCTCTGATATCATCTCACAGAGTTACAGCTTTCCCCTCAAGAAGCCTTTCGCTAAGACAGTTCTTGTGGAATTGGCAAAGTGATATTTGGAAGCCCATAGAGGGCTATGGTGAAAAAGGAAATATCCTCAGATGAAATCTGGAAAGAAGCTTTCTGAGAAACTTCTCTGTGATGTGTGACTTCCACTCACAGAGTTACATCTGTATTTCGTGGATCTCTTTGCTAGCCTTATTTCTGTGGAATATGAGAACAGATATTTCGGATCCCTTTGAAGACTATACGGCCAAAGGAAATATCCTACGATAACAAAGAGAAAGAAGCTTTCTGAGAAACTTTTTTGTGTTCTGTGAAATCATATCACAGAGTTACAGCTTTCCCCTCAAGAAGCCTTTCGCTGAGACAGTTCTTGTGGAATTGGCATAGTGATATTTAGAAGCCCATAGAGGGCTATGGTGAAAAAGGAAATATCCTCAGATGAAATCTGGAAAGAAGCTTTCTGAGAAACTGCTTAGTGTTCTGTTAATTCATCTCACAGAGTTACATCTGTATTTCGTGGATCTCTTTGCTAGCCTTATTTCTGTGGAATCTGAGAACAGATATTTCGGATCCCTTTGAAGACTATAGGGCCAAAGGAAATATCCTCCGATAACAAGGAGAAAGAAGTTTTCCGAGAAACTTCTTTGTGTTCTGTGAAATCATCTCACAGAGTTACAGCTTTCCCCTCAAGAAGCCTTTCGCTAAGACAGTTCTTGTGGAATTGGCAAAGTGATATTTGGAAGCCCATAGAGGGCTATGGTGAAAAAGGAAATATCCTCAGATGAAATCTGGAAAGAAGCTTACTGAGAAACTTCTCTGTGATGTGTGACTTCCACTCACAGAGTTACATCTGTATTTCGTGTATCTCTTTGCTAGCCTTATTTCTGTGGAATCTGAGAACAGATATTTCGGATCCCTTTGAAGACTATACGGCTGAAGGAAATATCCTCCGATAACAAAGAGAAAGAAGCTTTCTGAGAAACTTATTTGTGTTCTGTGAAATCATCTCACAGAGTTACAGCTTTCCCCTCAAGAAGCCTTTCGCTAAGACAGTTCTTGTGGAATTGGCAAAGTGATATTTGGAAGCCCATAGAGGGCTATGGTGATAAAGGAAATATCCTCAGATGAAATCTGGAAAGAAGCTTTCTGAGAAACTGCTTAGTGTTCTGTTAATTCAACTCACAGAGTTACATCTGTATTTTGTGGATCTCTTTGCTAGCCTTATTTCTGTGGAATCTGAGAACAGATATTTCGGATCCCATTGAAGACTATAGGGCCAAAGGAAATATCCTCCGATAACAAAGAGAAAGAAGCTTTCTGAGAAACTTCTTTGTGTTCAGTGAAATCATCTCACAGAATTACAGCTTTCCCCTCAAGAAGCCTTTCGCTAAGACAGTTCTTGTGGAATTGGCAAAGTGATATTTGGAAGCCCATAGAGGGCTATGGTGAAAAAGGTAATATCCTCAGATGAAATCTGGAAAGAAGCTTTCTGAGAAACTGCTTAGTGTTCTGTTAATTCATCTCACAGAGTTACATCTGTATTTCGTGGATCTCTTGCTAGCCTTATTTCTGTGGAATCTGAGAACAGATATTTCGGATCCCATTGAAGACTATAGGGTCAAAGGAATTATCCTCCGATAACAAAGAGAAAGAAGGTTTCTGAGAAACTTCTTTGTCTTCTCTGAAATCATATCACAGAGTTACAGCTTTCCCCTCAAGAATCCTTTCGCTAAGACAGTTCTTGTGGAATTGGCAAAGTGATATTTGGAAGCCCATAGAGGGCTATGGTGAAAAAGGAAATATCCTCAGATGAAATCTGGAAAGAAGCTTTCTGAGAAACTGCTTAGTGTTCTGTTAATTCATCTCACAGAGTTATATCCGTATTTCGTGGATCTCTTTGCTAGCCTTATTTCTGTGGAATCTGAGAACAGATATTTCCGATCCCTTTGAAGACTATAGGGCCAAAGGAAATATCCTCCGATAACAAAGAGAAAGAAGCTTTCTGAGAAACTTCTTTGTGTTCTGTGAAATCATCTCACAGAGTTACAGCTTTCCCCTCAAGAAGCCTTTCGCTAACACAGTTCTTGTGGAATTGGCAAAGTGATATTTGGAAGTCCCTAGAGGGCTATGGTGAAAAAGGAAATATTCTTAGATGAAATCTGGAAAGAAGCTTTCTGAGAAACTGCTTAGTGTTCTGTTAATTCATCTCACAGAGTTACATCTCTGTTTCGTGGATCACTTTCCTAGCCTTGTTTCTGTGGAATCTGAGAACAGATATTTCGGATCCCTTTGAAGACTATAGGGCCAAAGGAAATATCCTCCGATAACAAAGAGAAAGAAGCTTTCTGAGAAACTTCTTTGTGTTCTGTGAAATAATCTCACAGAGTTACAGCTTTCCCCTCAAGAAGCCTTTCGCTAAGACAGTTCTTGTGGAATTGGCAAAGTGATATTTGGAAGCCCATAGAGGGCTACGGTGAAAAAGGAAATATCCTAAGATGAAATCTGGAAAGAAGCTTTCTGAAAAACTGCTGAGTGTTCTGTTAGTTCTTCTCACCGAGTTACATCTGTATTTCGTGTATCTCTTTGTTAGCCTTATTTCTCTGGAATATGAGAACAGATATTTCGGTTCCCACTAAAGACTATAGGGCCAAAGGAAATAACTTCCGATAACAAAGAGAAAGAAGCTTCTTGAGAAACTTCTTTCTGTTCTGTGAAATCATCTCACAGAGTTACAGCTTTCCCCTCAAGAAGCCTTTCGCTAAGACAGTTCTTGTGGAATTGGCAAAGTGATATTTGGAAGCCCCTAGAGTGCTATTGTGAAAAAGGAAATATCCTCAGATGAAATCTGGAAAGAAGCTTTCTGAGAAACTGCTTAGTGTTCTGTTAATTCATCTCACAGAATTACATCTATATTTTGTTGATCTCGTTGCTAGCCTTATTTCTGTGGAATCTGAGAACAGTTATTTCGGATACCTATGAAGACTATAGGGGCAAAGGAAATATCCTCCGATAACAAAGAGAAAGAAGCTTTCTGAGAAACTTCTTTGTGTTCTGTGAAATCATCTCACAGAGTTAGAGCTTTCTCCTCAAGAAGCCTTTCGCTAAGACAGTTCTTGTGGAATTAGCAAAGTGATATTTGGAAGCCCATAGAGGGCTATGGTGAAAAAGGAAATATTCTCAGATGAAATCTGGAAAGAAGCTTTCTGAGAAACTGCTGAGTGTTCTGTTCATTCATCTCACCGAGTTACATCTGTATTTCGTGGATCTCTTTGATAGACTTTTTTCTGTGGAATCTGAGAACAGATATTTCGGATCCCTTTGAAGACTATAGGGCCTAAGGAAATATCCTCCGATAACAAAGAATAAGAAGCTTTCTGAGAAACGTCTTTGTGTTCTGTGAAATCATCTCACAGAGGTACAGCTTTCCCTTCAAGAAGCCTTTCACTTAGACAGTTCTTGTGGAATTGGCAAAGTGATATTTGGAAGCCCATAGAGGGCTATGGTGAAAAAGGAAATATCCTGAGATGAAATCTGGAAAGAAGCTTTCTGAGAAACTGCTTAGTGTTCTGTTAATTCATCTCACAGAGTTACATCTGTATTTCGTGGATCTCTTTGCTAGCCTTATTTCTGTGGAATCTGAGAACAGATATTTCGGATCCCTTTGAAGACTAGAGGGCCAAAGGAAATATCCTCCGATAACAAAGAGAAAGAAGCTTTCTGAGAAACTTCTTTGTGTTCTCTGATATCATCTCACAGAGTTACAGCTTTCCCCTCAAGAAGCCTTTCGCTAAGACAGTTCTTGTGGAATTGGCAAAGTGATATTTGGAAGCCCATAGAGGGCTATGGTGAAAAAGGAAATATCCTCAGATGAAATCTGGAAAGAAGCTTTCTGAGAAACTTCTCTGTGATGTGTGACTTCCACTCACAGAGTTACATCTGTATTTCGTGGATCTCTTTGCTAGCCTTATTTCTGTGGAATATGAGAACAGATATTTCGGATCCCTTTGAAGACTATACGGCCAAAGGAAATATCCTACGATAACAAAGAGAAAGAAGCTTTCTGAGAAACTTCTTTGTGTTCTGTGAAATCATATCACAGAGTTACAGCTTTCCCCTCAAGAAGCCTTTCGCTGAGACAGTTCTTGTGGAATTGGCATAGTGATATTTAGAAGCCCATAGAGGGCTATGGTGAAAAAGGAAATATCCTCAGATGAAATCTGGAAAGAAGCTTTCTGAGAAACTGCTTAGTGTTCTGTTAATTCATCTCACAGAGTTACATCTGTATTTCGTGGATCTCTTTGCTAGCCTTATTTCTGTGGAATCTGAGAACAGATATTTCGGATCCCTTTGAAGACTATAGGGCCAAAGGAAATAACCTCCGATAACAAAGAGAAAGAAGCTTTCTGAGAAACTTCTTTGTGTTCTGTGAAATCATCTCACTGAGTTACATCTTTCCCCTCAAGAAGCCTTTCGCTAAGACAGTTCTTGTGGAATTGGCAAAGTGATATTTGGAAGCCCATAGAGGGCTATCGTGAAAAGGGAAATATCCTCAGATGAAATCTGGAAAGAAGCTTTCTGAGAAACTGCTTAGTGTTCTGTTAATTCATCTCACAGAGTTACATCTGTATTTCGTGGATCTCTTTGCTAGCCTTATTTCTGTGGAATCTGAGAACAGATATTTCGGATCCCATTGAACACTATAGGGCCAAAGGAAATATCCTCCGATAACAAGGAGAAAGAAGTTTTCCGAGAAACTTCTTTGTGTTCTGTGAAATCATCTCACAGAGTTACAGCTTTCCCCTCAAGAAGCCTTTCGCTAAGACAGTTCTTGTGGAATTGGCAAAGTGATATTTGGAAGCCCATAGAGGGCTATGGTGAAAAAGGAAATATCCTCAGATGAAATCTGGAAAGAAGCTTACTGAGAAACTTCTCTGTGATGTGTGACTTCCACTCACAGAGTTACATCTGTATTTCGTGTATCTCTTTGCTAGCCTTATTTCTGTGGAATCTGAGAACAGATATTTCAGATCCCTTTGAAGACTATACGGCTGAAGGAAATATCCTCCGATAACAAAGAGAAAGAAGCTTTCTGAGAAACTTATTTGTGTTCTGTGAAATCATCTCACAGAGTTACAGCTTTCCCCTCAAGAAGCCTTTCGCTAAGACAGTTCTTGTGGAATTGGCAAAGTGATATTTGGAAGCCCATAGAGGGCTATGGTGATAAAGGAAATATCCTCAGATGAAATCTGGAAAGAAGCTTTCTGAGAAACTGCTTAGTGTTCTGTTAATTCAACTCACAGAGTTACATCTGTATTTTGTGGATCTCTTTGCTAGCCTTATTTCTGTGGAATCTGAGAACAGATATTTCGGATCCCATTGAAGACTATAGGGCCAAAGGAAATATCCTCCGATAACAAAGAGAAAGCAGCTTTCTGAGAAACTTCTTTGTGTTCAGTGAAATCATCTCACAGAATTACAGCTTTCCCCTCAAGAAGCCTTTCGCTAAGACAGTTCTTGTGGAATTGGCAAAGTGATATTTGGAAGCCCATAGAGGGCTATGGTGAAAAAGGTAATATCCTCAGATGAAATCTGGAAAGAAGCTTTCTGAGAAACTGCTTAGTGTTCTGTTAATTCATCTCACAGAGTTACATCTGTATTTCGTGGATCTCTTTGCTAGCCTTATTTCTGTGGAATCTGAGAACAGATATTTCGGATCCCATTGAAGACTATAGGGTCAAAGGAATTATCCTCCGATAACAAAGAGAAAGAAGGTTTCTGAGAAACTTCTTTGTCTTCTCTGAAATCATATCACAGAGTTACAGCTTTCCCCTCAAGAAGCCTTTCGCTAAGACAGTTCTTGTGGAATTGGCAAAGTGATATTTGGAAGCCCATAGAGGGCTATGGTGAAAAAGGAAATATCCTCAGATGAAATCTGGAAAGAAGCTTTCTGAGAAACTGCTTAGTGTTCTGTTAATTCATCTCACAGAGTTACATCCGTATTTCGTGGATCTCTTTGCTAGCCTTATTTCTGTGGAATCTGAGAACAGATATTTCCGATCCCTTTGAAGACTATAGGGCCAAAGGAAATATCCTCCGATAACAAAGAGAAAGAAGCTTTCTGAGAAACTTCTTTGTGTTCTGTGAAATCATCTCACAGAGTTACAGCTTTCCCCTCAAGAAGCCTTTCGCTAACACAGTTCTTGTGGAATTGGCAAAGTGATATTTGGAAGTCCCTAGAGGGCTATGGTGAAAAGGGAAATATTCTTAGATGAAATCTGGAAAGAAGCTTTCTGAGAAACTGCTTAGTGTTCTGTTAATTCATCTCACAGAGTTACATCTCTGTTTCGTGGATCTCTTTCCTAGCCTTGTTTCTGTGGAATCTGAGAACAGATATTTCGGATCCCTTTGAAGACTATAGGGCCAAAGGAAATATCCTCCGATAACAAAGAGAAAGAAGCTTTCTGAGAAACTTCTTTGTGTTCTGTGAAATCATCTCACAGAGTTACAGCTTTCCCCTCAAGAAGCCTTTCGCTAAGACAGTTCTTGTGGAATTGGCAAAGTGATATTTGGAAGCCCATAGAGGGCTATGGTGAAAAAGGAAATATCCTCAGATGAAATCTGGAAAGAAGCTTTCTGAGAAACTTCTCTGTGATGTGTGACTTCCACTCACAGAGTTACATCTGTATTTCGTGGATCTCTTTGCTAGCCTTATTTCTGTGGAATATGAGAACAGATATTTCGGATCCCTTTGAAGACTATACGGCCAAAGGAAATATCCTCCGATAACAAAGAGAAAGAAGCTTTCTGAGAAACTTCTTTGTGTTCTGTGAAATCATATCACAGAGTTACAGCTTTCCCCTCAAGAAGCCTTTCGCTGAGACAGTTCATGTGGAATTGGCATAGTGATATTTAGAAGTCCATAGAGGGCTATGGTGAAAAAGGAAATATCCTCAGATGAAATCTGGAAAGAAGCTTTCTGAGAAACTGCTTAGTGTTCTGTTAATTCATCTCACAGAGTTACATCTGTATTTCGTGGATCTCTTTGCTAGCCTTATTTCTGTGGAATCTGAGAACAGATATTTCGGATCCCATTGAAGAATATAGGGCCAAAGGAAATATCCTCCGATAACAAAGAGAAAGAAGCTTTCTGAGAAACTTCTTTGTGTTCTGTGAAATCATCTCACAGAGTTACAGCTTTCCCCTCAAGAAGCCTTTCGCTAAGACAGTTCTTGTGGAATTGGCAAAGTGATATTTTGAAGCCCATAGAGGGCTATGGTGAAAAAGGAAATATCCTCATCTGAAATCTGGAAAGAAGCTTTCTGAGAAACTGCTTAGTGTTCTGTTAATTCATCTCACAGAGTTACATCTGTATTTCGTGGATCTCTTTGCTAGCCTTATTTCTGTGGAATCTGAGAACAGATATTTCGGATCCCATTGAAGACTATAGGGCCAAGGAAATATCCTCCGATAACAAAGAGAAAGAAGCTTTCTGAGAAACTTCTTTGTGTTCTGTGAAATCATCTCACAGAGTTACAGCTTTCCCCTCAAGAAGCCTTTCGCTAAGACAGTTCTTGTGGAATTGGCAAAGTGATATTTGGAAGCCCATAGAGGGCTATGGTGAAAAAGGAAATATCCTCAGATGAAATATGGAAAGAAGCTTACTGAGAAACTTCTCTGTGATGTGTGACTTCCACTCACAGAGTTACATCTGTATTTCGTGGATCTCATTGCTAGCCTTATTTCTGTGGAATCTGAGAACAGATATTTCGGATCCCTTTGAAGACTATACGGCTGAAGGAAATATCCTCCGATAACAAAGAGAAAGAAGCTTTCTGAGAAACTTCTTTGTGTTCTGTGAAATCATCTCACAGAGTTACAGCTTTCCCCTCAAGAAGCCTTTCGCTAAGACAGTTCTTGTGGAATTGGCAAAGTGATATTTGGAAGCCCATAGAGGGCTATGGTGATAAAGGAAATATCCTCAGATGAAATCTGGAAAGAAGCTTTCTGATAAACTGCTTAGTGTTCTGTGAATTCAACTCACAGAGTTACATCTGTATTTTGTGCATCTCTTTGCTAGCCTTATTTCTGTGGAATCTGAGAACAGATATTTCGGATCCCATTGAAGACTATAGGGCCAAAGGAAATATCCTCCGATAACAAAGAGAAAGAAGCTTTCAAGAAACTTCTTTGTGTTCAGTGAAATCATCTCACAGAATTACAGCTTTCCCCTCAAGAAGCCTTTCGCTAAGACAGTTCTTGTGGAATTGGCAAAGTGATATTTGGAAGCCCATAGAGGGCTATGGTGAAAAAGGTAATATCCTCAGATGAAATCTGGAAAGAAGCTTTCTGAGAAACTGCTTAGTGTTCTGTTAATTCATCTCACAGAGTTACATCTGTATTTCGTGGATCTCTTTGCTAGCCTTATTTCTGTGGAATCTGAGAACAGATAGTTCGGATCCCATTGAAGACTATAGGGTCAAAGGAAATATCCTCCGATAACATAGAGAAAGAAGCTTTCTGAGAAACTTCTTTGTCTTCTCTGAAATCATATCACAGAGTTACAGCTTTCCCCTCAAGAAGCCTTTCGCTAAGACAGTTCTTGTGGAATTGGCAAAGTGATATTTGGAAGCCCATAGAGGGCTATGGTGAAAAAGGAAATATCCTCAGATGAAATCTGGAAAGAAGCTTTCTGAGAAACTTCTCTGTGATGTGTGACTTCCACTCACAGAGTTACATGTGTATTTCGTGGATCTCTTTGCTAGCCTTATTTCTGTGGAATCTGAGAACAGATATTTAGGATCCCTTTGAAGACTATACGGCCAAAGGAAATATCCTCCGATAACAAAGAGAAAGAAGCTTTCTGAGAAACTTCTTTGTGTTCTGGGAAATCATCTCAAAGAGTTACAGCTTTCCCCTCAAGAAGCCTTTCGCTAAGACAGTTCTTGTGGAATTGGCAAAGTGATATTTGGAAGCCCATAGAGGGCTATGGTGAAAAAGGAAATATCCTCAGATGAAATCTGGAAAGAAGCTTTCTGAGAAACTGCTTAGTGTTCTGTTAATTCATCTCACAGAGTTACATCTGTATTTTGTGGATCTCTTTGCTAGCCTTATTTTTGTGGAATCTGAGAACAGATATTTCGGATCCCATTGAAGACTATAGGGCCAAAGGAAATATCCTCTGATAACAAAGAGAAAGAAGCTTTCTGAGAAACTTCTTTGTGTTCTGTGAAATCATCTCACAGAGTTACAGCTTTCCCCTCAAGAAGCCTTTCGCTAAGACAGTTCTTGTGGAATTGGCAAAGTGATATTTGGAAGCCCATAGAGGGCTATGGTGAAAAAGGAAATATCCTCAGATGAAATCTGGAAAGAAGCTTTCTGAGAAACCGCTTAGTGTTCTGTTATTTCATCTCACAGAGTTACATCTGTATTTCGTGGATCTCTTTGCTAGCCTTATTTCTGTGGAATCTTAGAACAGATATTTCGGATCCCATTGAAGACTATAGGGCCAAAGGAAATATCCTCCGATAACAAAGAGATAGAAGCTTTCTGAGAAACTTCTTTGTGTTCTCTGAAATCATCTCACAGAGTTACAGCTTTCCCCTCAAGAAGCCTTTCGCTAAGACAGTTCTTTTGGAATTGGCAAAGTGATATTTGGAAGCCCAAAGAGGCCTATGGTGAAAAAGGAAATATCCTCAGATGAAATCTGGAAAGAAGCTTTCTGAGAAACTGCTGAGTGTTCTGTTAGTTCTTCTCACAGAGTTACATCTGTATTTCGTGGATCTCTTTGTTAGCCTTATTTCTCTGGAATATGAGAACAGATATTTCGGTTCCCTCTGAAGACTATAGGGTCAAAGGAAATAACCTCCGATTACAAAGACAAAGAAGCCTTCTGAGAAACTTCTTTGTGTTCTGTGAAATCATCTCACAGAGTTACAGCTTTCCCCTCAGGAAGCCTTTCGCTAAGACAGTTCTTGTGGAATTGGCAAAGTGATATTTGGAAGCCCATAGAGGGCTATGGTGAAAAAGGAAATATCCTCAGATGAAATCTGGAAAGAAGCTTTCTGAGAAACTGCTGAGTGTTCTGTTAGTTCTTCTCACAGAGTTACATCTGTATTTCGTGGATCTCTTTGCTAGCCTTTATCTGTGGAATCTGAGAACAGATATTTCGGATCCCTTTGAAGACTGTAGGACCAAAGGAAACATCCTCCGATAACAAAGAGAAAGAAGCTTTCTGAGAAACTTCTTTGTGTTCTGTGAAATCATCTCACAGAGTTACAGCTTTCCCCTCAAGAAGCCTTTCGCTAAGACAGTTCTTGTGGAATTGGCAAAGTGATATTTGGAAGCCCATAGAGGGCTATGGTGAAAAAGGAAATATCCTCAGATGAAATCTGGAAAGAAGCTTTCTGAGAAACTTCTCTGTGATGTGTGACTTCCACTCACAGAGTTACATCTGTATTTCGTGGATCTCATTGCTAGCCTTATTTCTGTGGAATCTGAGAACAGATATTTCGGATCCCTTTGAAGACTATACGGCTGAAGGAAATATCCTCCGATAACAAAGAGAAAGAAGCTTTCTGAGAAACTTCTTTGTGTTCTGTGAAATCATCTCACAGAGTTACAGCTTTCCCCTCAAGAAGCCTTTCGCTAAGACAGTTCTTGTGGAATTGGCAAAGTGATATTTGGAAGCCCATAGAGGGCTATGGTGATAAAGGAAATATCCTCAGATGAAATCTGGAAAGAAGCTTTCTGAGAAACTGCTTAGTGTTCTGTGAATTCAACTCACAGAGTTACATCTGTATTTTGTGCATCTCTTTGCTAGCCTTATTTCTGTGGAATCTGAGAACAGATATTTCGGATCCCATTGAAGACTATAGGGCCAAAGGAAATATCCTCCGATAACAAAGAGAAAGAAGCTTTCAAGAAACTTCTTTGTGTTCAGTGAAATCATCTCACAGAATTACAGCTTTCCACTCAAGAAGCCTTTCGCTAAGACAGTTCTTGTGGAATTGGCAAAGTGATATTTGAAAGCCCATAGAGGGCTATGGTGAAAAAGGTAATATCCTCAGATGAAATCTGGAAAGAAGCTTTCTGAGAAACTGCTTAGTGTTCTGTTAATTCATCTCACAGAGTTACATCTGTATTTCGTGGGTCTCCTTGCTAGCCTTATTTCTGTGGAATCTGAGAACAGATAGTTCGGATCCCATTGAAGACTATAGGGTCAAAGGAAATATCCTCCGATAACATAGAGAAAGAAGCTTTCTGAGAAACTTCTTTGTCTTCTCTGAAATCATATCACAGAGTTACAGCTTTCCCCTCAAGAAGCCTTTCGCTAAGACAGTTCTTGTGGAATTGGCAAAGTGATATTTGGAAGCCCATAGAGGGCTATGGTGAAAAAGGAAATATCCTCAGATGAAATCTGGAAAGAAGCTTTCTGAGAAACTTCTCTGTGATGTGTGACTTCCACTCACAGAGTTACATGTGTATTTCGTGGATCTCTTTGCTAGCCTTATTTCTGTGGAATCTGAGAACAGATATTTAGGATCCCTTTGAAGACTATACGGCCAAAGGAAATATCCTCCGATAACAAAGAGAAAGAAGCTTTCTGAGAAACTTCTTTGTGTTCTGGGAAATCATCTCAAAGAGTTACAGCTTTCCCCTCAAGAAGCCTTTCGCTAAGACAGTTCTTGTGGAATTGGCAAAGTGATATTTGGAAGCCCATAGAGGGCTATGGTGAAAAAGGAAATATCCTCAGATGAAATCTGGAAAGAAGCTTTCTGAGAAACTGCTGAGTGTTCTGTTAGTTCTTCTCACAGAGTTACATCTGTATTTCGTGGATCTCTTTGTTAGCCTTATTTCTCTGGAATATGAGAACAGATATTTCGGTTCCCTCTGAAGACTATAGGGTCAAAGGAAATAACCTCCGATTACAAAGAGAAAGAAGCCTTCTGAGAAACTTCTTTGTGTTCTGTGAAATCATCTCACAGAGTTACAGCTTTCCCCTCAGGAAGCCTTTCGCTAAGACAGTTCTTGTGGAATTGGCAAAGTGATATTTGGAAGCCCATAGAGGGCTATGGTGAAAAAGGAAATATCCTCAGATGAAATCTGGAAAGAAGCTTTCTGAGAAACTGCTGAGTGTTCTGTTAGTTCTTCTCACAGAGTTACATCTGTATTTCGTGGATCTCTTTGCTAGCCTTTATCTGTGGAATCTGAGAACAGATATTTCGGATCCCTTTGAAGACTGTAGGACCAAAGGAAACATCCTCCGATAACAAAGAGAAAGAAGCTTTCTGAGAAACTTCTTTGTGTTCTGTGAAATCATCTCACAGAGTTACAGCTTTCGCCTCAAGAAGTCTTTCGCTAAAACATTTCTTGTGGAATTTGCAAAGTGATATTTGGAAGCCCATAGAGGGCTATGGTGAAAAAGAAAATATCCTCAGATGAAATCTGGAAAGAAGCTTTCTGAGAAACTGCTCTGTGATGTGTGACTTCCACTCACAGAGTTACATCTGTATTTCGTGGATCTCTTTAGCTTCATTATTTCTGTGGAATCTGAGAACAGATATTTCGGATCCCTTTGAAGACTATAGGGCTAAGGAAATATCCTCCGATAACAAAGAAAAGAAGCTTTCTGAGAAACTTCTTTGTGTTCTGTGAAATCATCTCACAGAGTTACATCTTTCCCCTCAAGAAGCCTTTCGCTAAGACAGTTCTTGTGGAATTGGCAAAGTGATATTTGGAAGCCCATAGAGGGCTATGGTGAAAAAGGAAATATCCTCAAATGAAATCTGGAAAGAAGCTTTCTGAGAAACTGCTTAGTGTTCTGTTAATTCATCTCACAGAGTTACCTCTGTATTTCGTGGATCTCTTTGCTAGCCTTATTTCTGTGGAATCTGAGAACAGATATTTCAGATCCCATTGAAGACTATAGGGCCAAAGGAAATATCCTCCGATAACAAAGAGAAAGAAGCTTTCTGAGTAACTTCTTTGTGTTCTGTGAAATCATCTCACAGAGTTACAGCTGTACCCTCAAGAAGCCTTTCGCTAAGACAGTTCTTGTGGAATTTGCAATGCGATATTTGGAAGCCCATAGAGGGCTATGGTGAAAAAGGAAATATCCTCAGATGAAATCTGGAAAGAAGCTTTCTGAGAAACTGCTTAGTGTTCTGTTAATTCATCTCACAGAGTTACATCTGTATTTCTTGGATCTCTTTGCTAGACTTATTTCTGTGGAATCTGAGAACAGATATTTCGGATCCCTTTGAAGACTATAGGGCCAAAGGAAATATCCTCCGATAACAAAGAGAAAGAAGCTTTCTGAGAAACTTCTTTGTGTTCTGTGAAATCATCTGACAGAGTTACACCTTTCCCTCAAGAAGCCTCTCGCTAAGACAGTTCTTGTGGAATTGGCAAAGTGATATTTGGAAGCCCCTAGAGGGCTATGGTGAAAAAGGAAATATACTCAGATGAAATCTGGAAAGAAGCTTTCTGAGAAACTGCTTAGTGTTCTGTTATTTCATCTCACAGAGTTACATCTGTATTTCGTGGATCTCTTTGCTAGCCTTATTTCTGTGGAATCTGAGAACAGATATTTCGGATCCCATTGAAGACTATAGGGCCAAAGGAAATATCCTCCGATAACAAAGAGATAGAAGCTTTCTGAGAAACTTCTTTGTGTTCTCTGAAATCATCTCACAGAGTTACAGCTTTCCACTCAAGAAGCCTTTCGCTAAGACAGTTCTTGTGGAATTGGCAAAGTGATATTTGGAAGCCCAAAGAGGCCTATGGTGAAAAAGGAAATATCCTCAGATGAAATCTGGAAAGAAGCTTTCTGAGAAACTGCTGAGTGTTCTGTTAGTTCTTCTCACAGAGTTACATCTGTATTTCGTGGATCTCTTTGTTAGCCTTATTTCTCTGGAATATGAGAACAGATATTTCGGTTCCCTCTGAAGACTATAGGGTCGAAGGAAATAACCTCCGATTACAAAGAGAAAGAAGCCTTCTGAGAAACTTCTTTGTGTTCTGTGAAATCATCTCACAGAGTTACAGCTTTCCCCTCAAGAAGCCTTTCGCTAAGACAGTTCTTGTGGAATTGGCAAAGTGATATTTGGAAGCCCATAGAGGGCTATGGTGAAAAAGGAAATATCCTCAGATGAAATCTGGAAAGAAGGTTTCTGAGAAACTGCTTAGTGTTCTGTTCATTCATCTCACAGAGTTACATCTGTATTTCGTGGATCTCTTTGATAGACTTATTTCTGTGGAATCTGAGAACAGATATTTCGGATCCCTTTGAAGACTATAGGGCCTAAGGAAATATCCTCCGATAACAAAGAGAAAGAAGCTTTCTGAGAAACGTCTTTGTGTTCTGTGAAATCATCTCACAGAGGTACAGCTTTCCCTTCAAGAAGCCTTTCACTTAGACAGTTCTTGTGGAATTGGCAAAGTGATATTTGGAAGCCGATAGAGGGCTATGGTGAAAAAGGAAATATCCTCAGATGAAATCTGGAAAGAAGCTTTCTGAGAAACTGCTTAGTGTTCTGTTAATTCATCTCACAGAGTTACATCTGTATTTCGTGGATCTCTTTGCTAGCCTTATTTCTGTGGAATCTGAGAACAGATATTTCGGATCCCTTTGAAGACTAGAGGGCCAAAGGAAATATCCTCCGATAACAAAGAGAAAGAAGCTTTCTGAGAAACTTCTTTGTGTTCTCTGATATCATCTCACAGAGTTACAGCTTTCCCCTCAAGAAGCCTTTCGCTAAGACAGTTCTTGTGGAATTGGCAAAGTGATATTTGGAAGCCCATAGAGGGCTATGGTGAAAAAGGAAATATCCTCAGATGAAATCTGGAAAGAAGCTTTCTGAGAAACTTCTCTGTGATGTGTGACTTCCACTCACAGAGTTACATCTGTATTTCGTGGATCTCTTTGCTAGCCTTATTTCTGTGGAATATGAGAACAGATATTTCGGATCCCTTTGAAGACTATACGGCCAAAGGAAATATCCTACGATAACAAAGAGAAAGAAGCTTTCTGAGAAACTTTTTTGTGTTCTGTGAAATCATATCACAGAGTTACAGCTTTCCCCTCAAGAAGCCTTTCGCTGAGACAGTTCTTGTGGAATTGGCATAGTGATATTTAGAAGCCCATAGAGGGCTATGGTGAAAAAGGAAATATCCTCAGATGAAATCTGGAAAGAAGCTTTCTGAGAAACTGCTTAGTGTTCTGTTAATTCATCTCACAGAGTTACATCTGTATTTCGTGGATCTCTTTGCTAGCCTTATTTCTGTGGAATCTGAGAACAGATATTTCGGATCCCTTTGAAGACTATAGGGCCAAAGGAAATATCCTCCGATAACAAGGAGAAAGAAGTTTTCCGAGAAACTTCTTTGTGTTCTGTGAAATCATCTCACAGAGTTACAGCTTTCCCCTCAAGAAGCCTTTCGCTAAGACAGTTCTTGTGGAATTGGCAAAGTGATATTTGGAAGCCCATAGAGGGCTATGGTGAAAAAGGAAATATCCTCAGATGAAATCTGGAAAGAAGCTTACTGAGAAACTTCTCTGTGATGTGTGACTTCCACTCACAGAGTTACATCTGTATTTCGTGTATCTCTTTGCTAGCCTTATTTCTGTGGAATCTGAGAACAGATATTTCGGATCCCTTTGAAGACTATACGGCTGAAGGAAATATCCTCCGATAACAAAGAGAAAGAAGCTTTCTGAGAAACTTATTTGTGTTCTGTGAAATCATCTCACAGAGTTACAGCTTTCCCCTCAAGAAGCCTTTCGCTAAGACAGTTCTTGTGGAATTGGCAAAGTGATATTTGGAAGCCCATAGAGGGCTATGGTGATAAAGGAAATATCCTCAGATGAAATCTGGAAAGAAGCTTTCTGAGAAACTGCTTAGTGTTCTGTTAATTCAACTCACAGAGTTACATCTGTATTTTGTGGATCTCTTTGCTAGCCTTATTTCTGTGGAATCTGAGAACAGATATTTCGGATCCCATTGAAGACTATAGGGCCAAAGGAAATATCCTCCGATAACAAAGAGAAAGAAGCTTTCTGAGAAACTTCTTTGTGTTCAGTGAAATCATCTCACAGAATTACAGCTTTCCCCTCAAGAAGCCTTTCGCTAAGACAGTTCTTGTGGAATTGGCAAAGTGATATTTGGAAGCCCATAGAGGGCTATGGTGAAAAAGGTAATATCCTCAGATGAAATCTGGAAAGAAGCTTTCTGAGAAACTGCTTAGTGTTCTGTTAATTCATCTCACAGAGTTACATCTGTATTTCGTGGATCTCTTGCTAGCCTTATTTCTGTGGAATCTGAGAACAGATATTTCGGATCCCATTGAAGACTATAGGGTCAAAGGAATTATCCTCCGATAACAAAGAGAAAGAAGGTTTCTGAGAAACTTCTTTGTCTTCTCTGAAATCATATCACAGAGTTACAGCTTTCCCCTCAAGAATCCTTTCGCTAAGACAGTTCTTGTGGAATTGGCAAAGTGATATTTGGAAGCCCATAGAGGGCTATGGTGAAAAAGGAAATATCCTCAGATGAAATCTGGAAAGAAGCTTTCTGAGAAACTGCTTAGTGTTCTGTTAATTCATCTCACAGAGTTATATCCGTATTTCGTGGATCTCTTTGCTAGCCTTATTTCTGTGGAATCTGAGAACAGATATTTCCGATCCCTTTGAAGACTATAGGGCCAAAGGAAATATCCTCCGATAACAAAGAGAAAGAAGCTTTCTGAGAAACTTCTTTCTGTTCTGTGAAATCATCTCACAGAGTTACAGCTTTCCCCTCAAGAAGCCTTTCGCTAAGACAGTTCTTGTGGAATTGGCAAAGTGATATTTGGAAGCCCCTAGAGTGCTATTGTGAAAAAGGAAATATCCTCAGATGAAATCTGGAAAGAAGCTTTCTGAGAAACTGCTTAGTGTTCTGTTAATTCATCTCACAGAATTACATCTATATTTTGTTGATCTCGTTGCTAGCCTTATTTCTGTGGAATCTGAGAACAGTTATTTCGGATACCTATGAAGACTATAGGGGCAAAGGAAATATCCTCCGATAACAAAGAGAAAGAAGCTTTCTGAGAAACTTCTTTGTGTTCTGTGAAATCATCTCACAGAGTTAGAGCTTTCTCCTCAAGAAGCCTTTCGCTAAGACAGTTCTTGTGGAATTGGCAAAGTGATATTTGGAAGCCCATAGAGGGCTATGGTGAAAAAGGAAATATTCTCAGATGAAATCTGGAAAGAAGCTTTCTGAGAAACTGCTGAGTGTTCTGTTAATTCATCTCACCGAGTTACATCTGTATTTCGTGGATCTCTTTGCTAGCCTTATTTCTGTGGAATATGAGAACAGATATTTCGGATCCCATTGAAGACTATAGGGCCAAAGGAAATATCCTCCGATAACAAAGAGAAAGAAGCTTTGTGAGAAACTTCTTTGTGTTCTTTGAAATCATCTCACAGAGTTACAGCTTTCTCCTCAAGAAGCCTTTCGTTAAGACAGTTCTTGTGGAATTAGCAAAGTGATATTTGGAAGCCCATAGAGGGCTATGGTGAAAAAGGAAATATCCTCAGCTGAAATCTGGAAAGAAGCATTCTGAGAAACTTCTTAGTGTTCTGTTAATTCATCTCACAGAGTTACATCTGTATTTCGTGGATCTCTTTGCTAGCCTTGTTTCTGTGGAATCTGAGAACAGATATTTCGGATCCCATTGAAGACTATAAGGCCAAAGGAAATATCCTCCGATAACAAAGAGAAAGAAGCTTTCTGAGAAACTTCTTTGTGTTCTGTGAAATCATCTTACAGAGTTACAGCTTTCCCCTCAAAAAGCCTTTCGCTAAGACAGTTCTTGTGGAATTGGCAAAGTGATATTTGGAAACCCCTAGAGGGCTATGGTGAAAAAGGAAATATCCTCAGATGAAATCTGGAAAGAAGGTTTCTGAGAAACTGCTAAGTGTTCTGTTCATTCATCTCACAGAGTTACATCTGTATTTCGTGGATCTCTTTGCCAGACTTATTTCTGTGGAATCTGAGAACAGATATTTCGGATCCCTTTGAAGACTATAGGGCCTAAGGAAATATCCTCCGATAACAAAGAGAAAGAAGGTTTCTGAGAAACGTCTTTGTGTTCTGTGAAATCATCTCACAGAGGTACAGCTTTCCCTTCAAGAAGCCTTTCACTTAGACAGTTCTTGTGGAATTGGCAAAGTGATATTTGGAAGCCCATAGAGGGCTATGGTGAAAAAGGAAATATCCTCAGATGAAATCTGGAAAGAAGCTTTCTGAGAAACTGCTTAGTGTTCTGTTAATTCATCTCACGGAGTTACATCTGTATTTCGTGGATCTCTTTGCTAGCCTTATTTCTGTGGAATCTGAGAACAGATATTTCGGATCCCTTTGAAGACTATAGGGCCAAAGGAAATATCCTCCGATAACAAAGAGAAAGAAGCTTTCTGAGAAACTTCTTTGTGTTGTGTGAAATCATCTCACAGAGTTACAGCTTTCCCCTCAAGAAGCCTTTCGCTAAGACAGTTCTTGTGGAATTGGCAAAGTGATATTTGGAAGCCCATAGAGGGCTATGGTGAAAAAGGAAATATCCTCAGATGAAATCTGGAAAGAAGCTTTCTGAGAAACTGCTGAGTGTTCTGTTAGTTCTTCTCACAGAGTTACATCTGTATTTCGTGGATCTCTTTGCTAGCCTTTATCTGTGGAATCTGAGAACAGATATTTCGGATCCCTTTGAAGACTGTAGGACCAAAGGAAACATCCTCCGATAACAAAGAGAAAGAAGCTTTCTGAGAAACTTCTTTGGGTTCTGTGAAATCATCTCACAGAGTTACAGCTTTCCCCTCAAGAAGCCTTTCGCTAAGACAGTTCTTGTGGAATTGGCAAAGTGATATTTGGAGGCCCATAGGGGGCTATGGTGAAAAGGGAAATATCCTCAAATGAAATCTGGAAAGAAGCTTTCTGAGAAACTACTTAGTGTTCTGTTAATTCATCTCACAGAATTACATCTATATTTTGTGGATCTCTTTGCTAGCCTTCTTTCTGTGGAATCTGAGAACAGATATTTCGGATCCCTATGAAGACTATAGGGGCAAAGGAAATATCCTCCGATAACAAAGAGAAAGAAGCTTTCTGAGAAACTTCTTTGTGTTCTGTGAAATCATCTCACAGAGTTACAGCTTTCGCCTCAAGAAGTCTTTCGCTAAAACATTTCTTGTGGAATTTGCAAAGTGATATTTGGAAGCCCATAGAGGGCTATGGTGAAAAAGAAAATATCCTCAGATGAAATCTGGAAAGAAGCTTTCTGAGAAACTGCTCTGTGATGTGTGACTTCCACTCACAGAGTTACATCTGTATTTCGTGGATCTCTTTAGCTTCATTATTTCTGTGGAATCTGAGAACAGATATTTCGGATCCCTTTGAAGACTATAGGGCTAAGGAAATATCCTCCGATAACAAAGAAAAGAAGCTTTCTGAGAAACTTCTTTGTGTTCTGTGAAATCATCTCACAGAGTTACATCTTTCCCCTCAAGAAGCCTTTCGCTAAGACAGTTCTTGTGGAATTGGCAAAGTGATATTTGGAATCCCATAGAGGGCTATGGTGAAAAAGGAAATATCCTCAAATGAAATCTGGAAAGAAGCTTTCTGAGAAACTGCTTAGTGTTCTGTTAATTCATCTCACAGAGTTACCTCTGTATTTCGTGGATCTCTTTGCTAGCATTATTTCTGTGGAATCTGAGAACAGATATTTCAGATCCCATTGAAGACTATAGGGCCAAAGGAAATATCCTCCGATAACAAAGAGAAAGAAGGTTTCTGAGTAACTTCTTTGTGTTCTGTGAAATCATCTCACAGAGTTACAGCTGTACCCTCAAGAAGCCTTTCGCTAAGACAGTTCTTGTGGAATTTGCAATGCGATATTTGGAAGCCCATAGAGGGCTATGGTGAAAAAGGAAATATCCTCAGATGAAATCTGGAAAGAAGCTTTCTGAGAAACTGCTTAGTGTTCTGTTAATTCATCTCACAGAGTTACATCTGTATTTCTTGGATCTCTTTGCTAGACTTATTTCTGTGGAATCTGAGAACAGATATTTCGGATCCCTTTGAAGACTATAGGGCCAAAGGAAATATCCTCCGATAACAAAGAGAAAGAAGCTTTCTGAGAAACTTCTTTGTGTTCTGTGAAATCATCTCACAGAGTTACACCTTTCCCTCAAGAAGCCTTTCGCTAAGACAGTTCTTGTGGAATTGGCAAAGTGATATTTGGAAGCCCCTAGAGGGCTATGGTGAAAAAGGAAATATCCTCAGATGAAATCTGGAAAGAAGCTTTCTGAGAAACTGCTTAGTGTTCTGTTCATTCATCTCACAGAGTTACATCTGTATTTCGTGGATCTCTTTGCTAGCCTTATTTCTGTGGAATCTGAGAACAGATATTTCGGATCCCATTGAAGACCATAGGGCCAAAGGAATTATCCTCCGATAACAATGAGAAAGAAGCTTTCTGAGAAACTTTTTGTTTTCCGTGAAATCATCTCACAGAGTTACAGCTTTCCCCTCAAGAAGCCTTTCGTTAAGACAGTTCTTGTGGAATTGGCAAAGTGATATTTGGAAGCCCATAGAGGGCTATGGTGAAAAAGGAAATATCCTCAGATGAAATCTGGAAAGAAGCTTTCTGAGAAACTGCTCTATCATATGTGACTTCCACTCACAGAGTTATATCTGTATTTCGTGGATCTCTTTGCTAGCCTTATTTCTGTGGAATCTGAGAACAGATATTTCGGATCCCTTTGAAGACTATAGGGCCAAAGGAAATATCCTCCGACAACAAAGAGTAAGAAGCTTTCTGAGAAACTTCTTTGTGTTCTGTGAAATCATCTCACAGAGTTACAGCTTTCCCGTCAAGAAGACTTTCGCTAAGACAGTTCTTGTGGAATTGGCAAAGTGATATTTCGAAGCCCATAGAGTGCTAGGGTGAAAAAGGAAATATTCTCAGATGAAATCTGGAAAGAAGCTTTCTGAGAAACTGCTTAGTGTTCTGTTAATTCATCTCACAGAGTTACATCTGTATTTCGTGGATCTCTTTGCTAGCCTTATTTCTGTGGAATCTGAGAGCAGATATTTCGGATCCCATTGAAGTCTATAGGGCCAAAGGAAATATCCTCCGATAACAAAGAGAAAGAAGCTTTCTGAGAAACATCTTTGTGTTCTGTGAAATCATCTCACAGAGTTACAGCTTTCCCCTTAAGAAGCCTTTCGCTAAGACAGTTCTGGTGGAATTGGCAAAGTGATATTTGGAAGCCCTTAGAGGCCTATGGTGAAAAAGGAAATATCCTCAGATGATATCTGGAAAGAAGCTTTCTGAGAAACTGCTTAGTGTTCTGTTCATTCATCTCACAGAGTTACATCTGCATTTCGTGAATCTCTTTGCTAGCCTTATGTCTGTGGAATCTGAGAACAGATATTTCGGATCCCATTGAAGACTATAGGGCCAAAGGAAATATCCTCCGATAACAAAGAGAAAGAAGCTTTCTGAGAAACTTCTTTGTGTTCTGTGAAATCATCTCACAGAGTTACAGCTTTCCCCACAAGAAGCCTTTCGCTGAGACAGTTCTTGTGGAATTGGCAAACTGATATTTGGAAGCCCATAGAGGGCTATGGTGAAAAAGGAAATATCCTCAGATGAAATCTGGAAAGAAGCTTTCTGAGAAACTGCTTAGTGTCCTGTTAATTCATCTCACAGAGTTACATCTGTATTTCGTGGATCTCTTTGGTAGCCTTATTTCTGTGGAATCTGAGATCAGATATTTCGGATCCCATTGAAGACTATAGGGCCAAAGGAATTATCCTCCGATAAAAAAGAGAAAGAAGCTTTTTGAGAAACTTTTTGTTTTCCGTGAAATCATCTCACAGAGTTACAGCTTTCCCCTCAAGAAGCCTTTCGCTAAGACAGTTCTTGTGGAATTGGCAAAGTGATATTTGGAAGCCCATAGAGGGCTATGGTGAAAAAGGAAATATCCTCAGATGTAATCTGGAAAGAAGCTTTCTGAGAAACTGCTCTATCATATGTGACTTCCACTCACAGAGTTATATCTGTATTTCGTGGATCTCTTTGCTAGCCTTATTTCTGTGGAATCTGAGAACAGATATTTCGGATCCCTTTGAAGACTATAGGGCCAAAGGAAATATCCTCCGATAACAAAGAGAAAGAAGCTTTCTGAGAAACTTCTTTGTGTTCTGTGAAATCATCTCACAGAGTTACAGCTTTCCCCTCAAGAAGCCTTTCGCTAAGACAGTTCTTGTGGAATTGGCAAAGTGATATTTGGAAGCCCATAGAGGGCTATGGTGAAAAAGGAAATATCCTCAGATGAAATCTGGAAAGAAGCTTTCTGAGAAACTGCTTAGTGTTCTGTTAGTTCATCTCACAGAGTTACATCTGTATTTCGTGGATCTCTTTGCTAGCCTTTACCTGTGGAATCTGAGAACAGATATTTCGGATCCCTTTGAAGACTGTAGGGCCAAAGGAAATATCCTCCGTTAACAAAGAGAAAGAAGCTTTCTGAGAAACGTTTTTGTGTTCTGTGAAATCATCTCACAGAGTTACAGCTTTCCCGTCAAGAAGCCTTTCGCTTAGACAGTTCTTGTGGAATTGGCAAAGTGATATTTGGAAGCCCATAGAGGGCTATGGAGAAAAAGGAAGTATCCTCAGATGAAATCTGGAAAGAAGCTTTCTGAGAAACTGCTTAGTGTTCTGTTCATTCATCTCACAGAGTTACATCTGTATTTCGTGGATCTCTTTGCAAGCCTTATTTCTGTTGAATCTGAGAACAGATATTTCGGATCCCATTGAAGACTATAGGGCCAAAGGAAATATCCTTCGGTAACAAAGAGAAAGAAGCTTTCTGAGAAACTTCTTTGTGTTCTGTGAAATCATCTCACAGAGTTACAGCTTTCCCCTCAAGAAGCCTTTCGCTAAGACAGTTCTTGTGGAATTGGCAAAGTGATATTTGGAAGCCCATAGAGGGCTATGGTGAAAAAGGAAGTATCCTCAGATGAAATCTGGAAAGAAGCTTTCTGAAAAACAGCTTAGTGTTCTGTTAATTCATCTCACAGAGTTCATCTGTATTTCGTGGATCTCTTCGCTAGCCTTATTTCTGTGTAATCTGAGAACAGATATTTCGGATCCCTTTGAAGACTATAGGGCCAAAGGCAATATCCTCCGACAACAAAGAGTAAGAAGCTTTTTGAGAAACTTCTTTGTGTTCTGTGAAATCTTCTCACAGAGTTACAGCTTTCCCCTCAAGAAGCCTTTCGCTAAGACATTTCTTGTGGAATTGGCAAAGTGATATTTGGAAGCCCATAGAGGGCTATGGTGAAAAAGGAAGTATCCTCAGATGAAATCTGGAAAGAAGCTTTCTGAGAAACTGCTTAGTGTTCTGTTAATTCATCTCACAGAGTACATCTGTATTTCGTGGATCTCTTCGCTAGCCTTATTTCTGTGGAATCTGAGAACAGATATTTCGGATCCCTTTGAAGACTATAGGGCCAAAGGAAATATCCTCCGATAACAAAGAGAAAGAAGTTTTCTGAGAAACTTCTTTGTGTTCTGTGAAATCATCTCACAGTTACAGCTTTCCCCTCATGAAGCCTTTCGCGAAGACAGTTCTTGTGGAATTGGCAAAGTGATATTTGGAAGCCCCTAGAGGGCTATGGTGAAAAAGGAAATATCCTCAGATGAAATCTGGAAAGAAGCTTTCTGAGAAACTGCTTAGTGTTGTGTTAATTCATCTCACAGAGTTACATCTGTATTTCGTGAATCTCTTTGCTAGCCTTACTTCTGTTGAATCTGAGAACAGATATTTCGGATCCCTTTGAAGACTATAGGGCCAAAGGAAATATCCTCCGGTAACAAAGAGAAAGAAGCTTTCTGAGAAACTTCTTTGTGTTCTGTGAAATCATCTCACAGAGTTACAGCTTTCCCCTCAAGAAGCCTTTCGATAAGACAGTTCTTGTGGAATTGGCAAAGCGATATTTGGAAGCCCATAGAGGGCTATGGTGAAAAAGGAAATATCCTCAGATGAAATCTGGAAAGAAGCTTTCTGAGAAACTGCTTAGTGTTCTGTTAATTCATCTCACAGAGTTACATCTGTATTTCGTGGATCTCTTTGCTAGACTTATTCTGTGGAATCTGAGAACAGATATTTCGGATCCCTTTGAAGACTATAGGGCCAAAGGAAATATGATCCGATAAAAAAGAGAAAGAAGCTTTCTGAGAAACTTCTTTGTGTTCTGTGAAATCATCTCACAGAGTTACACCTTTCCCCTCAAGAAGCCTTTCGCTAAGACAGTTCTTGTGGAATTGGCAAAGTGATATTTGGAAGCCCCTAGAGGGCTATGGTGAAAAAGGAAATATCCTCAGACGAAATCTGGAAAGAAGCTTTCTGAGAATCTGCTTAGTGTTCTGTTCATTCATCTCACAGAGTTACATCTGTATTTCGTGGATCTCTTTGCTAGCCTTATTTTTGTGGAATCTGAAAACAGATATTTCGGATCCCTTTGAATACTACAGGGCCAAAGGAAATATCCTACGATTACAAAGAGAAAGAAGCTTTCTGAGAAACTACTTTGTGTTCTGTGAAATCATCTCACAGAATTACAGCTTTCCCCTCAAGAAGCCTTTCGCTAAGACAGTTCTTGTGGAATTGGCAAAGTGATATTTGGAAGCCCCTAGAGGGCTATGGTGAAAAAGGAAATATCCTCAGATGAAATCTGGAAAGAAGCCTTCTGAGAAACTGCTTAGTGCTCTGTTAATTCATCTCACAGAGTTACATCTGTATTTCGTGGATCTCTTTGCTAGCCTTATTTCTGTGGAATCTGAAAACAGATATTTCGGATCCCATTGAAGACTATAGGGCCAAAGGAAATATCCTCCGATAACAAAGAGAAAGAAGCTCTCTGAGAAACTTCTTTGTGTTCTGTTAAATCATCTCACAGAGTTACAGCTTTCCCCTCAAGAAGCCTTTCGCTAAGACAGTTCTTGTGGAATTGGCAAAGTGATATTTGGAAGCCCATAGAGGGCTATGGTGAAAAAGGAAATATCCTCAGATGAAATCTGGAAAGAAGCTTTCTGAGAAACAGCTTAGAGTTCTGTTAATTCATCTCACAGAGTTACATCTGTATTTCGTGGATCTCTTTGCTAGCCTTATTTCTGTGGAATCTGAGAACAGATATTTCGGATCCCTTTGAAGACTATAGGGCCAAAGGAAATATCCTCCGATAACAAAGAGAAAGAAGCTTTCTGAGAAACTTCTTTGTGTTCTGTGAAATCATCTCACAGAGTTACAGCTTTCCCCTCAAGAAGCCTGTCGCTAAGACAGTTCTTGTGGAATTGGCAACGTGATATTTGGAAGCCCAAAGAGGGCTATGGTGAAAAAGGAAATATCCTCAGATGAAATCTGGAAAGAAGCTTTCTGAGAAACTGCTTAGTGTTCTGTTAATTCATCTCACAGAGTACATCTGTATTTTGTGGATCTCTTTGCTAGCCTTATTTCTGTGGAATCTGAGAACAGATATTTCGGATCCCATTGAAGACTATAGGGCCAAAGGAAATATCCTTCGGTAACAAAGAGAAAGAAGCTTTCTGAGAAACTACTTTGTGTTCTGTGAAATCATCTCACAGAGCTTCAGCTTTCCCCTCAAGAAGCCTTTGGCTAAGACAGTTCTTGTGGAATTGGCAAAGTGATATTTGGAAGCCCATAGAGGGCTATGTTGAAAAAGGAAATATCCTCAGATGAAATCTGGAAAGAAGCTTTCTGAGAAACTGCTGAGTGTTCTGTTAATTTATCTCACAGAGTTACATCTGTATTTCGTGGATCTCTTTGCTAGCCTTATTTCTGTGGAGTCTGAGAGCAGATATTTCGGATCCCTTTGAAGACTCTAGGGCCAAAGGAAGTATCCTCCAATAACAAAGAGAAAGAAGCTTTCTGAGAAACTTCTTTGTGTTCTGTGAAATCATCTCACAGAGTTACAGCTTTCCCCTCAAGAAGCCTGTCGCTAAGACAGTTCTTGTGGAATTGGCAACGTGATATTTGGAAGCCCATAAAGGGCTATGGTGAAAAAGGAGATATCCTCAGATGAAATCTGGAAAGAAGCTTTCTGAGAAACAGCTTAGTGTTCTCTTAATTCATCTCACAGAGTACATCTGTATTTTGTGGATCTCTTTGCTAGCCTTATTTCTGTGGAATCTGAGAACAGATATTTCGGATCCCTTTGAAGACTATAGGGCCAAAGGAAATATCCTCCATTAACAAAGAGAAAGAAGTTTTCTGAGAAACTTCTTTGTGTTCTGTGAAATCTTCTCACAGAGTTACAGCTTTCCCCTCAAGAAGCCTTTCGCTAAGACAGTTCTTGTGGAATTGGCAAAGTGATATTTGGAAGCCCATAGAGGGCTATGGTGAAAAAGGAAATATCCTCAGATGAAATCTGGAAAGAAGCTTTCTGAGAAACTGCTTAGTGTTCTGTTAATTCATCTCACAGAGTTACATCTGTATTTCGTGGATCTCTTTGCTAGCCTTATTTTTGTGGAATCTGAGAGCAGATATTTCGGATCCCTTTGAAGACTCTAGGGCCAAAGGAAGTATCCTCCAATAACAAAGAGAAAGAAGTTTTCTGAGAAACTTCTTTGTGTTCTGTGAAATCTTCTCACAGAGTTACAGCTTTCCCCTCAAGAAGCCTTTCGCTAAGACAGTTCTTGTGGAATTGGCAAAGTGATATTTGGAAGCCCATAGAGGGCTATGGTGAAAAAGGAAATATCCTCAGATGAAATCTGGAAAGAAGCTTTCTGAGAAACTGCTTAGTGTTCTGTTAATTCATCTCACAGAGTTACATCTGTATTTCGTGGATCTCTTTGCTAGCCTTATTTTTGTGGAATCTGAGAGCAGATATTTCGGATCCCTTTGAAGACTCTAGGGCCAAAGGAAGTATCCTCCAATAACAAAGAGAAAGAAGCTTTCTGAGAAACTTCTTTGTGTTCTGTGAAATCATCTCACTGAGTTACAGCTTTCCCCTCAAGAAGCCTTTCGCTAAGACACTTCTTGTGGAATTGGCAAAGTGATATTTGGAAGCCCATAGAGGGCTATGGTGAAAAAGGAAATATCCTCAGATGAAATCTGGAAAGAAGCTTTCTGAGAAACTGCTTAGTGTTCTGTTAATTCATCTCACAGAGTTACATCTGTATTTCGTGGATCTCTTTGCTAGCCTTATTTCTGTGGAATCTGAGAACAGATATTTCGGATACCTTTGAAGACTATAGGGCCAAAGGAAATATCCTCCGATAACAAAGAGAAAGAAGCTTTCTGAGAAACTTCTTTGTGTTCTGTGAAATCATCTCACAGAGTTACAGCTGTCCCCTCAAGAAGCCTTTCGCTAAGACAGTTCTTGTGGAATTGGCAAGCGATATTTGGAAGCCCATAGAGCGCTATGGTGAAAAAGGAAATATCCTCAGATGAAATCTGGAAAGAAGCTTTCTGAGAAACTGCTTAGTGTTCTGTTAATTCATCTCACAGAGTTACATCTGTATTTCGTGGATCTCTTTGCTAGCCTTATTTTTGTGGAATCTGACAAGAGATATTTCGGATCCCTCTGAAGACTACAGGGCCAAAGGAAATATCCTCCGATTACAAAGAGAAAGAAGCTTTCTGAGAAACTTCTTTGTGTTCTGTGAAATCATCTCACAGAGTTACAGCTTTCCCCTCAAGAGGCCTTTAGCTAAGACAGTTCTTGTGGAATTGGCAAAGTGATATTTGGAAGCCCCTAGAGGGCTATGGTGAAAAAGGAAATATCCTCTGATGAAATCTGGAAAGAAGCTTTCTGAGAAACAGCTTAGAGTTCTGTTAATTCATCTCACAGAGTTACATCTGTATTTCGTGGATCTCTTTGCTAGCCTTATTTCTGTGGAATCTGAGAACAGATATTTCGGATCCCTTTGAAGACTATAGGGCCAAAGGAAATATCCTCCGATAACAAAGAGAAAGAAGCTTTCTGAGAAACTTCTTTGTGTTCTGTGAAATCATCTCACAGAGTTACAGCTTTCCCCTTAAGAAGCCTGTCGCTAAGACAGTTCTTGTGGAATTGGCAACGTGATATTTGGAAGCCCAAAGTTGGCTATGGTGAAAAAGGAAATATCCTCAGATGAAATCTGGAAAGAAGCTTTCTGAGAAACTGCTTAGTGTTCTGTTAATTCATCTCACAGAGTACATCTGTATTTTGTGGATCTCTTTGCTAGCCTTATTTCTGTGGAATCAGAGAACAGATATTTCGGATCCCTTTGAAGACTATAGGGCCAAAGGAAATATCCTCCATTAACAAAGAGAAAGAAGTTTTCTGAGAAACTTCTTTGTGTTCTGTGAAATCTTCTCACAGAGTTACAGCTTTCCCCTCAAGAAGCCTTTCGCTAAGACAGTTCTTGTGGAATTGGCAAAGTGATATTTGGAAGCCCATAGAGGGCTATGGTGAAAAAGGAAATATCCTCAGATGAAATCTGGGAAGAAGCTTTCTGAGAAACTGCTTAGTGTTCTGTTAATTCATCTCACAGAGTTACATCTGTATTTCGTGGATCTCTTTGCTAGCCTTATTTCTGTGGAATCTGAGAACAGATATTTCGGATCCCATTGAAGACTATAGGGCCAAAGGAAATATCCTTCGGTAACAAAGAGAAAGAAGCTTTCTGAGAAACTACTTTGTGTTCTGTGAAATCATCTCACAGAGTTACAGCTTTCCCCTCAAGAAGCCTTTCGCTAAGACAGTTCTTGTGGAATTGGCAAAGTGATATTTGGAAGCCCATAGAGGGCTATGGTGAAAAAGGAAATATCCTCTGATGAAATCTGGAAAGAAGCTTTCTGAGAAACTGCTGAGTGTTCTGTTAATTCATCTCACAGAGTTACATCTGTATTTCGTGGATCTCTTTGCTAGCCTTATTTCTGTGGAATCTGAGAGCAGATATTTCGGATCTCTTTGAAGACTCTAGGGCCAAAGGAAGTATCCTCCAATAACAAAGAGAAAGAAGATTTCTGAGAAACTTCTTTGTGTTCTGTGAAATCATCTCACAGAGTTACAGCTTTCCCCTCAAGAAGCCTTTCGCTAAGACAGTTCTTGTGGAATTGGCAAAGTGATATCTGGAAGCCCATAGAGGGCTATGTTGAAAAAGGAAATATCCTCAGATGAAATCTGGAAAGAAGCTTTCTGAGAAACTGCTTAGTGTTCTGTTAATTCATCTCACAGAGTTACATCTGTATTTCGTGGATCTCTTTGCTAGCCTTATTTTTGTGGAATCTGACAAGAGATATTTCGGATCCCTTTGAAGACTACAGGGCCAAAGGAAATATCCTACGATTACAAAGAGAAAGAAGCTTTCTGAGAAACTTCTTTGTGTTCTGTGAAATCATCTCACAGAGTTACAGCTTTCCCCTCAAGAGGCCTTTCGCTAAGACAGTTCTTGTGGAATTGGCAAAGTGATATTTGGAAGCCCATAGAGGGCTATGGTGAAAAAGGAAATATCCTCAGATGAAATCTGGAAAGAAGCTCTCTGAGAAACTGCTTAGTGTTTTGTTAATTCATCTCACAGAGTTACATCTGTATTTCATGGATCTCTTTGCTAGACTTTTTTCTGTGGAATCTGAGAACAGATATTTCGGATCCCTTTGAAGACTATAGGGCCAAAGGAAATATCCTCCGATAATAAAGAGAAAGAAGCTTTCTGAGAAACTTCTTTGTGTTCTGTGAAATCATCTCACAGAGTTACACCTTTCCACTCAAGAAGCCTTTCGCTAAGACAGTTCTTGTGGAATTGACAAAGTGATATTTGGAAGCCCATAGAGGGCTATGGTGAAAAAGGAAATATCCTCAGATGAAATCTGGAAAGAAGCTTTCTGAGAATCTGCTTAGTGTTCTGTTAATTCATCTCACAGAGTTACATCTGTATTTCGTGGATCTCTTTGCTAGCCTTATTTTTGTGGAATCTGACAAGAGATATTTCGGATCCCTTTGAATACTACAGGGCCAAAGGAAATATCCTACGATTACAAAGAGAAAGAAGCTTTCTGAGAAACTACTTTGTGTTCTGTGAAATCATCTCACAGAATTACAGCTTTCCCCTCAAGAAGCCTTTCGCTAAGACAGTTCTTGTGGAATTGGCAAAGTGATATTTGGAAGCCCATAGAGGGCTATGGTGAAAAAGGAAATATCCTCAGATGAAATCTGGAAAGAAGCTTTCTGAGAAACTGCTTAGTGTTCTGTTAGTTCATCTCACAGAGTTACATCTGTATTTCGTGGATCTCTTTGCTAGCCTTTACCTGTGGAATCTGAGAACAGATATTTCGGATCCCTTTGAAGACTGTAGGGCCAAAGGAAATATCCTCCGTTAACAAAGAGAAAGAAGCTTTCTGAGAAACGTTTTTGTGTTCTGTGAAATCATCTCACAGAGTTACAGCTTTCCCGTCAAGAAGCCTTTCGCTTAGACAGTTCTTGTGGAATTGGCAAAGTGATATTTGGAAGCCCATAGAGGGCTATGGAGAAAAAGGAAGTATCCTCAGATGAAATCTGGAAAGAAGCTTTCTGAGAAACTGCTTAGTGTTCTGTTCATTCATCTCACAGAGTTACATCTGTATTTCGTGGATCTCTTTGCAAGCCTTATTTCTGTTGAATCTGAGAACAGATATTTCGGATCCCATTGAAGACTATAGGGCCAAAGGAAATATCCTTCGGTAACAAAGAGAAAGAAGCTTTCTGAGAAACTTCTTTGTGTTCTGTGAAATCATCTCACAGAGTTACAGCTTTCCCCTCAAGAAGCCTTTCGCTAAGACAGTTCTTGTGTAATTGGCAAAGTGATATTTGGAAGCCCATAGAGGGCTATGGTGAAAAAGGAAGTATCCTCAGATGAAATCTGGAAAGAAGCTTTCTGAAAAACAGCTTAGTGTTCTGTTAATTCATCTCACAGAGTTCATCTGTATTTCGTGGATCTCTTCGCTAGCCTTATTTCTGTGTAATCTGAGAACAGATATTTCGGATCCCTTTGAAGACTATAGGGCCAAAGGCAATATCCTCCGACAACAAAGAGTAAGAAGCTTTTTGAGAAACTTCTTTGTGTTCTGTGAAATCTTCTCACAGAGTTACAGCTTTCCCCTCAAGAAGCCTTTCGCTAAGACATTTCTTGTGGAATTGGCAAAGTGATATTTGGAAGCCCATAGAGGGCTATGGTGAAAAAGGAAGTATCCTCAGATGAAATCTGGAAAGAAGCTTTCTGAGAAACTGCTTAGTGTTCTGTTAATTCATCTCACAGAGTACATCTGTATTTCGTGGATCTCTTCGCTAGCCTTATTTCTGTGGAATCTGAGAACAGATATTTCGGATCCCTTTGAAGACTATAGGGCCAAAGGAAATATCCTCCGATAACAAAGAGAAAGAAGTTTTCTGAGAAACTTCTTTGTGTTCTGTGAAATCATCTCACAGTTACAGCTTTCCCCTCATGAAGCCTTTCGCGAAGACAGTTCTTGTGGAATTGGCAAAGTGATATTTGGAAGCCCCTAGAGGGCTATGGTGAAAAAGGAAATATCCTCAGATGAAATCTGGAAAGAAGCTTTCTGAGAAACTGCTTAGTGTTGTGTTAATTCATCTCACAGAGTTACATCTGTATTTCGTGAATCTCTTTGCTAGCCTTATTTCTGTTGAATCTGAGAACAGATATTTCGGATCCCTTTGAAGACTATAGGGCCAAAGGAAATATCCTCCGGTAACAAAGAGAAAGAAGCTTTCTGAGAAACTTCTTTGTGTTCTGTGAAATCATCTCACAGAGTTACAGCTTTCCCCTCAAGAAGCCTTTCGATAAGACAGTTCTTGTGGAATTGGCAAAGCGATATTTGGAAGCCCATAGAGGGCTATGGTGAAAAAGGAAATATCCTCAGATGAAATCTGGAAAGAAGCTTTCTGAGAAACTGCTTAGTGTTCTGTTAATTCATCTCACAGAGTTACATCTGTATTTCGTGGATCTCTTTGCTAGACTTATTCTGTGGAATCTGAGAACAGATATTTCGGATCCCTTTGAAGACTATAGGGCCAAAGGAAATATCCTCCGATAAAAAAGAGAAAGAAGCTTTCTGAGAAACTTCTTTGTGTTCTGTGAAATCATCTCACAGAGTTACACCTTTCCCCTCAAGAAGCCTTTCGCTAAGACAGTTCTTGTGGAATTGGCAAAGTGATATTTGGAAGCCCCTAGAGGGCTATGGTGAAAAAGGAAATATCCTCAGACGAAATCTGGAAAGAAGCTTTCTGAGAATCTGCTTAGTGTTCTGTTCATTCATCTCACAGAGTTACATCTGTATTTCGTGGATCTCTTTGCTAGCCTTATTTTTGTGGAATCTGAAAACAGATATTTCGGATCCCTTTGAATACTACAGGGCCAAAGGAAATATCCTACGATTACAAAGAGAAAGAAGCTTTCTGAGAAACTACTTTGTGTTCTGTGAAATCATCTCACAGAATTACAGCTTTCCCCTCAAGAAGCCTTTCGCTAAGACAGTTCTTGTGGAATTGGCAAAGTGATATTTGGAAGCCCCTAGAGGGCTATGGTGAAAAAGGATATATCCTCAGATGAAATCTGGAAAGAAGCCTTCTGAGAAACTGCTTAGTGCTCTGTTAATTCATCTCACAGAGTTACATCTGTATTTCGTGGATCTCTTTGCTAGCCTTATTTCTGTGGAATCTGAAAACAGATATTTCGGATCCCATTGAAGACTATAGGGCCAAAGGAAATATCCTCCGATAACAAAGAGAAAGAAGCTCTCTGAGAAACTTCTTTGTGTTCTGTTAAATCATCTCACAGAGTTACAGCTTTCCCCTCAAGAAGCCTTTCGCTAAGACAGTTCTTGTGGAATTGGCAAAGTGATATTTGGAAGCCCATAGAGGGCTATGGTGAAAAAGGAAATATCCTCAGATGAAATCTGGAAAGAAGCTTTCTGAGAAACTGCTGAGTGTTCTGTTAATTCATCTCACAGAGTTACATCTGTATTTCGTGGATCTCTTTGCTAGCCTTATTTCTGTGGAGTCTGAGAGCAGATATTTCGGATCCCTTTGAAGACTCTAGGGCCAAAGGAAGTATCCTCCAATAACAAAGAGAAAGAAGCTTTCTGAGAAACTTCTTTGTGTTCTGTGAAATCATCTCACAGAGTTACAGCTTTCCCCTCAAGAAGCCTGTCGCTAAGACAGTTCTTGTGGAATTGGCAACGTGATATTTGGAAGCCCATAAAGGGCTATGGTGAAAAAGGAGATATCCTCAGATGAAATCTGGAAAGAAGCTTTCTGAGAAACAGCTTAGTGTTCTCTTAATTCATCTCACAGAGTACATCTGTATTTTGTGGATCTCTTTGCTAGCCTTATTTCTGTGGAATCTGAGAACAGATATTTCGGATCCCTTTGAAGACTATAGGGCCAAAGGAAATATCCTCCATTAACAAAGAGAAAGAAGTTTTCTGAGAAACTTCTTTGTGTTCTGTGAAATCTTCTCACAGAGTTACAGCTTTCCCCTCAAGAAGCCTTTCGCTAAGACAGTTCTTGTGGAATTGGCAAAGTGATATTTGGAAGCCCATAGAGGGCTATGGTGAAAAAGGAAATATCCTCAGATGAAATCTGGAAAGAAGCTTTCTGAGAAACTGCTTAGTGTTCTGTTAATTCATCTCACAGAGTTACATCTGTATTTCGTGGATCTCTTTGCTAGCCTTATTTTTGTGGAATCTGAGAGCAGATATTTCGGATCCCTTTGAAGACTCTAGGGCCAAAGGAAGTATCCTCCAATAACAAAGAGAAAGAAGTTTTCTGAGAAACTTCTTTGTGTTCTGTGAAATCTTCTCACAGAGTTACAGCTTTCCCCTCAAGAAGCCTTTCGCTAAGACAGTTCTTGTGGAATTGGCAAAGTGATATTTGGAAGCCCATAGAGGGCTATGGTGAAAAAGGAAATATCCTCAGATGAAATCTGGAAAGAAGCTTTCTGAGAAACTGCTTAGTGTTCTGTTAATTCATCTCACAGAGTTACATCTGTATTTCGTGGATCTCTTTGCTAGCCTTATTTTTGTGGAATCTGAGAGCAGATATTTCGGATCCCTTTGAAGACTCTAGGGCCAAAGGAAGTATCCTCCAATAACAAAGAGAAAGAAGCTTTCTGAGAAACTTCTTTGTGTTCTGTGAAATCATCTCACTGAGTTACAGCTTTCCCCTCAAGAAGCCTTTCGCTAAGACACTTCTTGTGGAATTGGCAAAGTGATATTTGGAAGCCCATAGAGGGCTATGGTGAAAAAGGAAATATCCTCAGATGAAATCTGGAAAGAAGCTTTCTGAGAAACTGCTTAGTGTTCTGTTAATTCATCTCACAGAGTTACATCTGTATTTCGTGGATCTCTTTGCTAGCCTTATTTCTGTGGAATCTGAGAACAGATATTTCGGATCCCTTTGAAGACTATAGGGCCAAAGGAAATATCCTCCGATAACAAAGAGAAAGAAGCTTTCTGAGAAACTTCTTTGTGTTCTGTGAAATCATCTCACAGAGTTACAGCTGTCCCCTCAAGAAGCCTTTCGCTAAGACAGTTCTTGTGGAATTGGCAAGCGATATTTGGAAGCCCATAGAGCGCTATGGTGAAAAAGGAAATATCCTCAGATGAAATCTGGAAAGAAGCTTTCTGAGAAACTGCTTAGTGTTCTGTTAATTCATCTCACAGAGTTACATCTGTATTTCGTGGATCTCTTTGCTAGCCTTATTTTTGTGGAATCTGACAAGAGATATTTCGGATCCCTCTGAAGACTACAGGGCCAAAGGAAATATCCTCCGATTACAAAGAGAAAGAAGCTTTCTGAGAAACTTCTTTGTGTTCTGTGAAATCATCTCACAGAGTTACAGCTTTCCCCTCAAGAGGCCTTTAGCTAAGACAGTTCTTGTGGAATTGGCAAAGTGATATTTGGAAGCCCCTAGAGGGCTATGGTGAAAAAGGAAATATCCTCTGATGAAATCTGGAAAGAAGCTTTCTGAGAAACAGCTTAGAGTTCTGTTAATTCATCTCACAGAGTTACATCTGTATTTCGTGGATCTCTTTGCTAGCCTTATTTCTGTGGAATCTGAGAACAGATATTTCGGATCCCTTTGAAGACTATAGGGCCAAAGGAAATATCCTCCGATAACAAAGAGAAAGAAGCTTTCTGAGAAACTTCTTTGTGTTCTGTGAAATCATCTCACAGAGTTACAGCTTTCCCCTTAAGAAGCCTGTCGCTAAGACAGTTCTTGTGGAATTGGCAACGTGATATTTGGAAGCCCAAAGTTGGCTATGGTGAAAAAGGAAATATCCTCAGATGAAATCTGGAAAGAAGCTTTCTGAGAAACTGCTTAGTGTTCTGTTAATTCATCTCACAGAGTACATCTGTATTTTGTGGATCTCTTTGCTAGCCTTATTTCTGTGGAATCAGAGAACAGATATTTCGGATCCCTTTGAAGACTATAGGGCCAAAGGAAATATCCTCCATTAACAAAGAGAAAGAAGTTTTCTGAGAAACTTCTTTGTGTTCTGTGAAATCTTCTCACAGAGTTACAGCTTTCCCCTCAAGAAGCCTTTCGCTAAGACAGTTCTTGTGGAATTGGCAAAGTGATATTTGGAAGCCCATAGAGGGCTATGGTGAAAAAGGAAATATCCTCAGATGAAATCTGGGAAGAAGCTTTCTGAGAAACTGCTTAGTGTTCTGTTAATTCATCTCACAGAGTTACATCTGTATTTCGTGGATCTCTTTGCTAGCCTTATTTCTGTGGAATCTGAGAACAGATATTTCGGATCCCATTGAAGACTATAGGGCCAAAGGAAATATCCTTCGGTAACAAAGAGAAAGAAGCTTTCTGAGAAACTACTTTGTGTTCTGTGAAATCATCTCACAGAGTTACAGCTTTCCCCTCAAGAAGCCTTTCGCTAAGACAGTTCTTGTGGAATTGGCAAAGTGATATTTGGAAGCCCATAGAGGGCTATGGTGAAAAAGGAAATATCCTCTGATGAAATCTGGAAAGAAGCTTTCTGAGAAACTGCTGAGTGTTCTGTTAATTCATCTCACAGAGTTACATCTGTATTTCGTGGATCTCTTTGCTAGCCTTATTTCTGTGGAATCTGAGAGCAGATATTTCGGATCTCTTTGAAGACTCTAGGGCCAAAGGAAGTATCCTCCAATAACAAAGAGAAAGAAGATTTCTGAGAAACTTCTTTGTGTTCTGTGAAATCATCTCACAGAGTTACAGCTTTCCCCTCAAGAAGCCTTTCGCTAAGACAGTTCTTGTGGAATTGGCAAACTGATATCTGGAAGCCCATAGAGGGCTA